>NC_069658.1:9518906-9822812 GCF_027244095.1 Hemicordylus capensis | reverse complement strand
TTCCATTTATTATCCCTCATCCAACCCATGACTGCCTGAGGCATGCATTTAGGGAAGGCGTACCTTTATGGTGGTTGCCATAGAGAAACAGATTTGGATGCCATAAGTTTATTAATAACATCCTGAACCAAACTGCTTGATGATCTCTCCAGAAGTTTCATGTAGATGTTAATGTTGCAGAGAAATTACTTATCTATAAGAATTTGACAGGAAGCAACTTTAACTGAGAAACAAGAGTTTGATATTTATTATTTACTAAACATAAGCTAAGAAAATAATAAATAACAGAAAAACAATAAACAATACATAACAATACACAATAAATAACAATCTCTTATGAAGAGAGAGGGAGAAACTCTCAGTTTGAAATTCAAGACAAGTGAGGCGCAGACAAACACACACTGTGACTCCACCTGCAAGCCAGTGCACATGATACATGCAAATAGAAAAACATGCCCCATACAAATAACTGAGATAATGTCTTTGGGGAAAGCACAGCAATTAAAAAGCACTGGTAACACAATGGAACTTCACATATAAGCTTTTATTTCAAAGAGCAACAGTTTCTAATTGACACCATCTGGAATCTGCCTGAGAGATAAGAATGGAACCACTGCAAATCAGTGAAGCTATTCCCACGATCACTGGAAAGCACTTCCCAGTGCTCGTGGGAACCACCGGGCTCAGAGGCAAGCCCGGTGCTCCCAAGGCAGCTAGCCCGCCTAAACCACCCTCTCCTTAAATGAAGTTAACAGAGTGAGTGCTCCATTAACCGCATTTCGTTGATGCATAGAACCTCGGCCGCCCCCGATCCCCACAGCCTCTGCGGGCTCCGAGACAGAGCCGGCAGTTGTATGAGCAGCTGTTCCGGCCGCTCAGCTACGAGTGGCTGCTCATCAGTGGAGAGAGTGGGCTAAGCCCGCTCTCCCCATAGAACCCCCTCAGGCACTTGACACGTGTGAAGTGCCTCAGTGCCTCCTACTCCCAACTCTCCCAGATGATGCAGAAGGATACCATGGTCAATGGCATCAAAAGCTGCCAAGAGATCCAAAAGGAGCAACAGAGTCACATTCCCTCTGTCAATTCCTAGATGAAAATCACCCACCAGGCTGAGCAAGGTAGACTCAAGCCCACAGGTTGTCCGAAAGCCGTTTGAAATGGTTCGGAATAATCTGCTTCCTTGGAGCTGGGAAACCACAGCGTTCTCAATTACCTTGGGAGGTTAGAGACTGGCCTATCTCTGAAGTTTCTAGTGCTGATTTCTTAAGAAGAAATCGAATAATTGCCTCTTTTAAACATGGCGGCACCCTGCCCTCTCTCAATGAGGCAATTATGATGTCAACTAGGCCAGTGTTCTTCACTGTAAGGCCCCCATCAACCCTAAGCACAGCTACCTAACACATTTTTAAATTGGAAACACCACAATTAAATGAAAACATGTTGGAATAATGCAAAAAAGAACCCCAAGTAAAAACTCTCAGTTCAAATATATAAACAGCGTAGATCATAAGATATCAGAATTTAATCAGATATAAATGTAGGATAATATCACTTCATTCATATCAAAATATTTACCCCAAATACTAAAAGTCCTATCAAATATTCACATGTTAAAACCATACATGAAAAACATACATAAATACATAAATAAAGCCTTTTTTAAAAGCCCAAAGGTTGTGTTTTTGGCTGTGTCCCGATCCATGCAACAAAAATCCACAAATGGACTTTACACAAATTCCATACACATGTCTAAAGCTTCCATTAGAAAATACCAACGAATGCTGGGAGTTGTTTCCAATGATGTTTTATAATGGGGCAAAATCCATATGAAAGCAATAGCTGTTCTGAAAAGATGTATCCAATGGTTCAGCCTTCCTCAGTGGCGTTATTTAGAAAGTTCTTCAATGCAGTTGCGTCTAGACCATATGTCATTCTTGGATTCCAAAATGGAGACATCCACCCCTTTATTGGGCCTGTTCGAAACTTCAGCTGAATACTCTGCACAGTCCTGCTGGCACTATATAGAGATGACCATTCCCTTTGGGCAGTGCTGTGGTTTGCCTGGTGTTGGTGGGAGGACACTTCTAAGGGAAACTGGACCCTCTTGTGCCCTTGCATGGAGTGCTGGGAAGTGTAGCCCTTCCCAGCACATACCCCGCAGAGCTGCTAACAACAACAACAACAACAACCTTTATTTGTTAGCTGCTCCATATAAAATTGTTCTGTGGGCAGCTCACAACAACACAACAATAAAAACATCCAATTAAGACACATAACACAAAACTAACACATGACAGCACAAAATACAGTACAATACATTTTAAAACATTCTGAAAACCAATTTTAAGAAGCCGGAGTGAACAGAAAATTCTTCACCTCACTGGGGAGCCTCACTAGGGAGGATATTCTATAGGTGGGGAGAAGACAACTTCGTCTCTCTTAAAGGGCACTCCCAGCGTTAAGAAAAGTGCAGTACTATACAGAGGCCAGCACAGTGGGAAATGGCTCTCACATTGAAGGGTTTTGTTTTGTTTTGTTTTTTTTTGTCAAAGTGGCCCTTGCTGGAAAAATAGTGAGATAACTGAGACAAACTATGAGCCCTTTCTCACAATCAGTGAGAAGGGCTACCAGGCAGGTGGTAGGGACAGCTGAAGAAACTTACCTTCCCCGCAGACAATCACTTAGTCCTTGCTGGGCACTAACGCTCACCAACTGCCCCTGGCAGCACAGAGGTTTGGGGGCTGAGAAGCATTATCCCAGCCCTCGGACATCCCATAATGCACTGCGTGATTGCGCGGTCCATTGCTGGGATCCCCACAGAGATGGGCAGGCGCTTGTCACTGCTACAGTCCCAGCTGCAAGCAGCCAGTGCTGACAGATGAGCAAAAAAGGGGGCTAAGGGAGTGATTGCTCCCTTAATCCCATTTTAGAGGCGAGCTCCATAGCTGGGTTTGTCACCGTGGTGCTGCTGGCAGCCACTCGTCTCTCACTGCTTCTCATGTGCAGCCAAGATTGGGCTCGGCTGCCTTAGCCCGGTCTTGACTGCACATGAGAACTGCCTCGATCTCTAATAGCCCCCCTGCTAGATGTCATAAGCCACATTGCACAGCAATCGAGAGGACTGATGGTAGATCCAACCATTCCAAGCAGGCTGTCCACATCTTGGGAACCACAAACTGGAAGTGATCCAATCTAACCATTCAAGAGGAGTTACGGGACACCTGCTGGTAACCTAGGAGAAGCTGCTGCTCATCTGTGTAGACAATACTGAGCCAGTATTGTCAGACCAACTAATGGTCTGACTCAGTATCAGGGGTGTAGTAAGGGAGACAGGGCCCATGTTCTCTGCTCTGGAGTGTCAAGGTCTGGCCAGCTGCTAGGGAAGTTCACGAAGCAAGCGGAGTTGCTGAAATTGGATATGGCTTGGCTGAACGCTGTCGACCAGGAATGTTGACGAACGTTGATTCTCAGCAATGAGTAGGAGGCTGGAGATGTGATTTATAGAGCAAGCCAAGAGCTCCCAGCTGGTAGGAATTCAAGGCTTGTCAGCCCTCAGCAACAGGTGTTTGCTCCTCCTAACAGCCTCTAATTGTGTCCTACGCCTCGTGATCCTGCGCTGTTGTGGAGTCAGTGGTGTTTCATTGCATAGCTCTCCTTTGGATTGGTCCCTCATGCTTTCTGCTGACTCAGGTTGCTGTGCCTGCTCTAAATCATTAGTTTGATCTACCACAGCCGTTTCCTGAATGCTGACAGCCGGGCTCTGCCCCTCAGACACTCCTGAATCGGCAGGAAAGTTGACAGCTTCCCCTTCCTCCTCACTGTCGGAGATCGAGGGCGTGACATGGAGGCCCCTTGAAGTGAGGGAGATAATGAAGAACATAGGGAGGGGTGGAGCCGGGGGGACCCTCAGCAGCTGGGGGCACCGGGTTCTTTAAACCCATCCACTCAATTATAGCCACACCCCTGCTCAATATAAGACAGTGAACACAAAAACATAAGAACATAAGAACAGCCCTGCTGGATCAGGCCCAAGGCCCATCTAGTCCAGCATCATGTTTCGCACAGTGGCCCACCAGATGCCACTAGAAGCCACAAGCAGTAGTTGAGGGCATGCCCTCCCTCCTGCTGTTACTCCCCTATTACTCAGAGGCATCCTGCCTTTGAGGCTGGAGGTGGCCTTTAGCTCTCCAGCTAGTAGCCGCTGATAGACTCCTTCTTAGGTTCCTAATTCCTAGGTTCCTAATTAACTCTGTAGCAATAGTGATATCCAAGTCAGGCTGGATAAAAGAAATCCCCCACACACACACACAACTTATTAAAAGCATCACAGTAGGCTATGTAACATTAAACAGAAATTTTGTCTGGGGGAAAAATCACTACAGACATTCCTGTGAGTAAACAGAGAAAGCCACTCCCATCCTCAGGGAGAAAATGGCCTTGTTCCATATGAACCCGTTTATCATCATCTTGACAGGCTCAAATACATTCGCGTTTATATTAACATTTAGTTTTACCAATCTGGACAGAACTGTTGGTCAGAATTCTTTCCCCTAGGAGATGGAAGAATAAAGCCTTTCATTATTTCACCAGCATCCATGATTCACGTGCCGGGGGCTAGTGGGATTCAATTATGGTTCCCATGTGTACATTTAATGGGTTAGTTTCTGTACATCAAATACCATCGGGCTGTTGCAAAAACGGCATGAAGTCTTACCCCTTTAGAACGAGGAAAAAAAGATGCTGACAAATTGAGCGAGGGTCAGAGGAGAGCAACAAAATATTATTAAAGACCCAGAGTTCCTGATTTATGAGGATGGGATTAAAGGGCCTGTACACGCACAGCGTTGACAAACAATAGACCCCGGATTCTGTGCGATTAGTTAACAGCATCTTTACATTTGTGTTAACAAGATGGAGAATTAGGCTAGAGGTCCCAGCAGCACTTGCAATTTGTAAGATTTTAAGGGAATGTGATCATTAACAAAGAAGCCCGAGACAAGCAGGGAGGGGAATGAAATGCTGGGTGGGTGGGTGGAATGGGATGAAATGATCGAATTAAAACCAAGGAGCATTTCGGTTGAATAGTTAATTTGGCTAGAAGGTGCTTGCTTGCTATGCCCATTGTGGGAGGGTATTTATCAGCAAACGTTTGCTAACAGAAAGATCGATTGTTTCTGTGGAATTGTCTCCCAAGGGAATGGCTTGGTAGGTGCCCCTCTGCATTTCAAAGTGAGCGGAAGAAAAAGAGCACAACACAGTTTTCTGGAGCAAACATGCATACCTTGGCCAAGGGAAGGGAGCATCTCACAGGAACATACAGTAGGAAGCTGCTGTATTCATCCAGCTTAGTATTGTCTGCACCAGGGATTCACAATGTTGGGTCCTCAGATATTATTGGACTTCAGCTCCTATAATCTCCAGCCCCAGTGGCCTTTGGTTGGGGATTATGGGAGTTGAAGTCCAATAACATCTGGGGACCCAACATTGAGAATCCCTGGTCTACACTGACAGCAGCTTCTCCCAGTCCTGTCTGGAGATGCCAGGCATCAGACCTGGGGCCTTCTGCATGTAAGACAGATGCTCTACCACTGAGCTGCATCACTTTGCCCTGCTGCTTCCTGGGATGCCCTTGCTTGTCTAGTACTCCTAGTCCTACAGCACATTCTCCTTCTCTGAGGGAAACCCCTTTGCCTGTCTCTCTCTCCTCCTCCCCCTGGCCCTATGTGAGGTTCAGTGGTCCCTCGACTTACGTAATTAATCCATTCCGAATGCACGTTCGGAGGTCGAAATTTTCGTAAGTCGAAGAACGCACCACGGAAGTCTGAAAACATTCGTAAGTCGAGGAAACGGCATCTAAAAATTCGTAGGTCGAGTAAGCTGAATCTAAACCGGCAACTACTTCCGGTCTTTTTTGTCGCTCGTAACTCGAAAACATCGGATGTCGAGTAGTTCGTAGGTCGAGGGATTACTGTTTTTCTGCCATCTATTGGGTGGTGAAGATGCCACTCAGAGGCCATCCAGTAGTTGAGAACAGGAGTGAAAGAAAGGAGAAATGGTGCAGTGGAGCGCACAAACAAGGGACTGAGGAAAAGAGTCATGGAAGATGCAGCTGCCAAAGGAAGCAAGAAAGGCCTAGTTTGAAGTGTCTAGGGGGGAAAGGGGCAAAAAGAAATTGAGCTGAAGCAAAAGCCTACTAGGACAGTAGATGGGAATTTGAGACTGGCATCCATCCACCCACTCAGGTAGATGCTACAACCCATCCCACCATTTTGAGGGCATCTTGCTAATAAAGAAAAGTAAAAGCCTAAAACTAGTGATGGGTGAACTCTCTTCTGCTCAGTCCAGAATCAGGTTGGCAATTATGAACATCATCAAAGAATGCCCTAACAAAAAGACTTTTCAAGAGTCATGAACTGGCTTGCAATTTTGTGCACATGCATTCTTCCTTGCTGTGATACACGCATATTCTGCCACTACCTCTTGGGCATTGTAGTATGCTGCTGGAGGATGGCAACTCCACTGGCAGTTGTGACTGAGGCATGGCCAGCAGTGTTGTCTGCCAGCCAAGATTAAGGAGCTGTTGCCATGACATGGCTCCATCTCTTTCCTCCCAATTCTTCCAGAGCAAGTGCAGCCAGGTCTGGGCAAGTGACACTAGATGCCTTGTTGGCTTTTTAAAGCAAAGGTTGGACTTATGAATTGCTTTCAGGTTCACATTTACATGTCTCATGTCTACATGACGTTTTCAAATTTGGAAATTCCAAGGCTAGTTGATTGTTCAGGAGGCAAGGTATTGTTCTGTAAATTATATCCCAGCTTCTGAAATTTCTAGACCATTGCAACAATTACAGTCAAGAATCAAAATTAGCTAATGAGCAGCTGTCAATAAATAGCTTGGAGCACCGAGCCTAGAGCAGCTGCAAAATCAGCACACAGGCTAGTCTCATTTTTGCATTCCGAGCACAAGAAGAACTTTAGGACAAGGAAGCTCTCCTTTGAAGACCTCCAGGTTTTATGAGCCTGGGAGTATTTGTATTCTGAGTACCCAAGTTTGTATTCCAAACTTGAGTGGCATCACAACCAAAAACTAAGAGCAATGCACAGTACTGGAAGTCTGCACCAAATGGGAATCAAAAGGGGCAGGGAGCAAGTTATCGACTCAAAGCAACTCCTTCTATTAAAAGAAGGCGAGATGGCAGCAAAGATAGCAATAAAAATAAATGGCCAGTGACCATAATTTATCCGAGTAAGCTTTATGTACGTGTAAATTGCAGCAAGCACATTTCCAACCTCTTAATGGGAAAAAATTGTTGTTGGAGCACCCTGACAGAATAAGCAAGGGTGAATTATGGAAGGCGAAACTACAAAGGCAACCACTTTCTATCAACAAGGTACCTCTTGCTGTGAAAGAACCAGCTGCTCCCATCATGAAAGAGCCAAGCTCAGAGAAACTTCACAGACCGAGCCAGGGGTCCAGCCAGATCCATAAGCCCCTCCTCCTAGTTAAAGTGACAGCCAGCTGATCCATCCCCTGCCTCTGTCTGTGACAACCGTTACATGACTAGGAGGGTTAGCTTCCAAGGATGGGTAACTGTCCCCTATCTGAAAAAGCAGTATGAACATGCTCCAACTCGTTGCCTACTTTTTCAACAAATAAATAGGTTCCGTCTCATCAGACACCAGACACAATCCAAAAAAGAAAGATCAACCTTGATAAATATTGTGTAACATTTACTGGAAGCTTCTACCAGCTTCTGTTACTGATGCATGGGGGAGAGAGGGAACTCATACCAGAGAAGAACTGCTAGCTGAGGGAGTTGCTGACTCACTAGCAGTGCTCCGAGCAGCTGTGTGCACCATGATGACAGAGGGTCATGCTCAGTAGAGCTAAGCACATAGCAGGTACGCACACACAACACTGAGCTAGAAGCTTCTCTGCCACAATCTCTGCTTCTCAGTGCACTCCAGGAAGGACATCAGATCTCTCTTCTTAAGGCTTCGGTGCTCATCTGGTAGCCCTCCTATCATTGACAAAGAGGCTCTACACATGAGCGGTGTATAGAGCCTGGGAGGGTTCGGCGGGGAGAGTGGGCTTAACCTGCTCTTCCCACAGACAATCACCCATGGAGCCCTGGGTGACCAGATCGGCCACCCACATGACTATTGGCTCTGTCACAGAGCCGTTAGGGGCTGCGGGGATTGGGTGCTGCCCCCAGAAGTCCCAGGATGCCCTGTGTAAGTGTGCGGGGCATCCTGGCCAGGAGACTGAGAGGCTTGTTTTTGCCTCCCAGCAGGGGTCTCCTCATGAGTCGCTGCAGCATGGAGCCATGCTGTGGTGACTCGCAATTGCCAAAATTGGGTTAGCGGTGTGCCTTCTCCCATTTAAGGGGAGAACTACTTTGGCGGGCTAGCTTCCAGAGAACTACCGGACTCACCCAAGAGTCCAGTGGTTTTCACAATGGGAGAAAACCGGGCTGGGATCCTTTAGCCCAGTTTTCCCTCACCGTGAGAATAGCCTCAATGCTTGTGTTGGGAGTTCCTACCCTCCCCTGCGAGATAGAGTTGTGTAGCCAGCCAAGGCAACCCCAGGAATTACCTCTCTGGACTCAGGGAGGGCTCAGAGAAAAGTGCAACAGCTGCTGGGGGGTGGGCAGGGACAGCCCAGGATATTAACAAGAATGATATTAACAACGATAATATTTATTTATTTTATTTATTTAATGCAATATGCATATATGCAATATGCAATATGCAACGATATTAACTCCACAGCTGCAAATGGGTGCAGGGATATTAAGGAAGGGGGTGGAGTTAGAGAACAAGTCCCTTTTGGGAGCCAGGGATTGGTTGGCCACTACACCTGCCCAGCCAGGGAAGACGGAGAATGTTGGAAGGTGGGAGGAGTGTCTGAAATGCAGGGCTCTATTTAAGCCAGGGGCTGCCGAGGATGAGGAGATCAGCCGGGATAGGCTTGTTGGTCTGACTATGTCCCGGAGAGAAGCTCAGACCTTTTTGCTCCCACTGATAGGAGAAGAAGGGAGTGAATGAATTTCCCTCCTTCCCCAGCTCTGAGGCCGTGCCCACACCTAGAATTTAGTGCTGGAGGGCAGAAGGTTTGCCTTGGAGAATTCCTCACCCCAAGAAGGCTGACAGCTTTGCAAATACATTAAAAAACCAAACAAAAGACCTTATAGGATTCAATGAAGTAACCAAGGGGAAGTAGGATTGTGTGTATAGTGGAGTTTCTCTGCCCATAACACTGAGGGTCAGAGTTGGGGGCCTATGGATACCCAGAGAAGCTGATATCCTGATCTGTCTTTCTAACTGTCCAGTCTTGCATCTCCAGCTCTCTGTCTGTCATGTTTCTTCTTCTTCTTCTTCTTCTTCTTCTTCTTCTTCTTCTTCTTCTTCTTCTTCTTCTTCTTCTTCTTCTTCTTCTTCTTCTTCTTCTCGCTTACTGTTTTCAAGCTTACCAAACTTCTTGCCTTTCACCCTAAGCCCTTCTCCCCTCATCCTCTATCCATCAACAATATCATCATCCAGCTCACTGAATGGGCGTAAAGCTTTGGCTTGGTTTCTTCTGCTGGGTGAAGTAGCTCCATGCATGCATTCCTTTGCATGCATTAATACATTCCCTCCATCGGAATAAATGTGGCAGACTACATGAATGTGGCATAAATCTATATGTGGCAGCTGCCTTATATACCAGCTCAGGCTCTTTGTTCCTTTAGTCCAGGATAGCCTGCTCTGGTCAGTAGCCACTTTCCAGGGAAAGCCTTCCCCAACCTGAGATGCTAGGAATTGTGTGCAAAATACAACTTCCACCATAGAGCTATGACCCCTTCCGCAAATTCTAAGCCATCTAGCCCAGCATCCAGCCCAGCACTATCAACTCTTTATCCTGGGTCTGAGGCAAAGGTCTCTCCCTACTCTGCAACCTGGCACTATTTTAACTGAAGATGTGAGGGACTGAAACTGGGGACCTTGGCATGAAAGAATGGGTTTATTCAGTGAAGAGGCCTGCCTGTAGCACTGTGACCCAATCCACATTACTGGTGTGTAGCACGATGTGACGGGGGGGGGGGCCCTCCAGTGCTGCAGGTGATGACATGCCAGCCACCCAACTTCCATCCCATCCCTAGCCAGCCATAACAGCAGCCGCAACAGCAGGCATGGAGGGAGGGAGGATGCTCCAGGTGGAAAGAACATCTTTGGTTGCCTGAGCCCCCAGGGACAGGGGCAGGAAGAAGGAGTCAATGGAGGCTCAAGAAAGGGAGCAGAGACAAATCTTCTTACCCATTGAAGCCATACAACTAGAATCAGAGGAGCTGGAAGGGAGAAGAGGGGAGGCATGTAACCTGGTGGGGAAAATCTGGAGGAACTTGATGGAGGGCCAGCTGCACAACAAAATGGCTGACAACTTAAGAAAAGCAACAGGTTTGTGCAAAGCAGGGCAGCTCCACTTTGGGGACCACTTCATAGCTTCTGAAGTGTCCCTGATTTGCCACAGTTCCATTCCGCCATGGTTCCAGTCCAGTAAAAGAGCAGCAGAGCCCCAATCTCCCCAGAAATCACTCCTAACAATGTGCTCCACCACTGAACTGTGGACCTTTCCCACAGAACAGATAGAGAAGTGTGGGTTCAGGCTAATACCTCTACAATTCTACTCTGTATCACACAAAGCTCTTCTGCCCTCAGCAGGAGATCGGCCCATTAGGCTGTTCCGATGCTTTCAGCTATATAACCCTGTTAAAATGAGGTTTCAAAGAATATAAGTAAGCTATGGGTCAGGATCCTCTGCTCTTTGGAGCACTTGTGGCTGAAACCTCACCACCTAAGTGGAATCCAATATCCACCTGCAGAAACAGGGAGGAAGAATACCTGGATTAATTCTGAAACATTCCGGAGAGTTCTGTCCAAAGTTCAGCTGAACTGTCAGGGACAAATGCCATGCGTAATTCTTTTTTTAAAAAACTTTCACCCATAAAGTGCTGATGAAAAAAACGCAGCCAGCAGATCACGGCGGAATTATTTCCACTTGCCTCTAAGCTTCTCGTTTGAGTTTGCATGGGCCCTACCTTTAAGCGCATGGGGGAAAAAATTTATGAGTGCGATGCTGGGTGTAAAATACCACCTGTTTATGTTAGGGAGATGTGTGCCGCTTGCCCGGTTTTTCATATTCCCTTTTTTATCTTCTCCATAAACTACTTTAAGTGCATTGCTTGTTAATAAAAATATTTTATTAGGAATATGTGGGTTTTCAAGGGCTCAGATTTGCAAACTCTTTATATGCTAGGCATTCTCTGGCCTTCTCATATTTGTCTTCTGATTTTACATTTTTAAAAGGCATGGGATATCCACGACTTTCTGGATCCCACTCCACAACGGTTTCATCTTTAACACCTTGAGATTGCTGTCTCCCTGATGAACCTGCCTGATAATGAGATCCATGACAGAGGCCCTCCTCTGAATGCCCCATTGAGGGGCAGAGCTCTAAGAGCAGACGGGTTCAAAGAACCTGTTATGCCCTGTGTTGGGGATCCGTGGAGCATGGGGAAGTGTTGGGTCGGGTTCCCTCAAATGGTAGCAGAACATGCAGGAAAAGCTTTCTAAAAGATCTTATAGGCTGGTCAGATTCATGTGGGAGTAGATGGTCCTTCAGATACCTCAGTCCTAAGCCATTGACCCCTGCTAACTTGGCAAAGGAGCACCTTTTAATGTGGTGATTCTCTTTATTTAGCAGGGGGAGAGTAACTGGTCCTATCGACCCCCAGCATAGTACCTCCAGTGACTGTTGCTGGTGTCTGTCTTATGTTTTCTTTTAGATTGTGAGCCCTCTGGGGACAGGGAAACATCTTATTTATTTATTATTTTTCTGTGTAAACCGTCCTGAGCCATTTTTGCAAGGGCGGTATAGAAATCGAATGAATGAATGAATGAATGAATGAATGAATAAATAAATAAATAAATAAATAAATAAATAAATAAATAAAAATTATTATTATTATTTAGGGCTTTCACAACATCCAGTACAGCTGACAACTTTCTTAAAAATCCCTGCCTTGTGTTTTTATTCTGCAGACATTAGCATGTCTAACATTTCTCATTTAAATCTTGGCAAGCCCTTAGCACATGCTTCAATGTCCCCCAAATGTCCGAGCTGGTATTGACCTTAGACCTCACTGGAGGGCTGGCTTGATGAATATAAATGGGCAGGGAAGTTCCTGAGAGGGAAGTTCAGGACTTGTGCATCTGAAGAAAATCTAGCAAGCATGCAAGGGAAATACTAGCACCAGGAGCATTGTGAATGTTGCAATAAACCCATTTCAGGCTGCACCTGCTCTTGTCCCCAAGATAGTGGAGAAGTCTATAAACTCCCCGGTGGTGTGTGTAACATCTAGGAGGAGTGTGGTCTGAGCCAACATTGTGATTCTCAGCATCAGATTTTCTTTTAATGAGTCATTAGACTAGGCAAGCATTTTCCACCTGATCATACTTAGCTGCATTGATTCAGAGAAGCCCTGTCTGGTGTTTGAACGTAAAGTGTGCACAGAACATCAGGGAAGTAGAACTCATTTATTAGCAAGTATGTGGAAAGCCAAAGCTTGAATTGACGATCTTTGAACTTTAATATATTATCTACACTTTGAGCAGCTGTTCAGGCCCAGTTATAGCGGTCAGTAGAAACATTTGCAACCATTACTGTAGCTCCCTGCAGAACCTGGGTTTGCTATAACATAATGAGGCTATTCTCATGATCAGCCAAAATCAGGCTAGGAGAGCCTAGCCTGATTTTGGCTGACCGTGTAAACCACTAGGCTCGCAGGCAAGCCTGGTGGCTTACACGTGGCTAGACCGCTTTTTTAGCCCTCCCCCAAGCCCGGGTTTGCAGAGTGGGAGCTCTGCAAACCCGGGCTTTCCGATCATGAGTAGCTGCGACATGGCTCCGCCCCACAGCTACTCATGAGGAGACCCCCAGAGGGGAGGCAAAAAGCCACCTCCCAGCTCCAGGGGTCTCCCCAGTATGCCCTGCATGCAACCATTATGTCACGGAGCTGGCAATCATGTGGGTGGCCGATCCGGCCACCCAGGTCTCCCTCCATGCTTGTGTGAGGAGAGAGTGGGCTTAGCCCTCTCTCCGCGTGCAGCTCCTGAAACCGGGTCTCACAGATCATGAGACCTGGCTCAATTTGTGGAGTGGCCTTCAGAATAGTTCAGTGGGTGGCTTCCTACATAACATGGAACCTCTGATAATGCTGAGCTCTGCCTGACCTCGCTCAGCCTCCCTTCCCTGAATTAGTGTCTGCTTCCCCTCTAAGTTAGGAAAAGCCAAGATTGGGCGTGATGTCCAAACTCAGCAGTCTCAGCTTATTCTCACCTACTTACTTCAGAGAATCCAAGATCTGAAACTCACTTCCACCCTCAGGTTGAGATCTTGGGATATTTGAAGCAAGCCTCCACTCCTGAGACTGAAGGGCACTGCACAGAGCTCAGCGTTAAGATTGGGACTGTTCATGCTCATTTTTTGGGAGTGAAACATCATGATTAGTAAGTTGCTCTGGTTAGAGGGACAAGCATGCTCTTGATATGGGCTATGTTCTGAGCCCTGACATCTAATAAATGCCTGAACCTGTCTGTCTTCATTCTTTTGGTCTCTGACTGATTTCATTCCCAGTATTGTGTCTCTGCTAGAATAAATGTGTGCCTCGGGCTTGATTCTGCAGCTCTGCGAAGGCATGGTACAAATTAGAAAAATGAACCAAGGGTGGGGAACACAAGCATCAATATGGGATTTCTTTTATAAGAGACAAAGGGACCATACACATGGCTGGTCCAACTCACCTTCCCCCGCCCCAGACGATCACAGAAATGTTGCTGGGAGTGCAGATTGTGGCTTCCAGATGATCTGCCCTGTGCTGCACAGCATGGAGCTCCAGAGGCTGGGATGATGTGTCCCAGCCTCCGCATATCTCGCAATGCATTGCACCACAAGTGTGGTGGATTTATGGGATCCCCCAGGAAATGGGTGCTACAGGCACCCATCTCTGTGTCCACTTGGGCTGAATGCAACCCAAGTGAACACTGGTTCCCTGGTTGGGGCTAAGGGCATGCACATGCTCTTAACCCAGGCTAAAAGCTGAGGTTAAAAGCTGGGATAGAATCGGGCCCAATCCTGGCAGTTCACACATGCAGCTTAACCTGTGTTAGGCTGCACGTGAGAACAGTCTCAATGAAATTCAAACGACAAAGTCCTTGCAAAAGGATATATTCATCAAACCACAATGGCTGATTACTTTATCGGAAAATGAACATTATGAGTAGAAGACTATTTTCAGCAGAGAAGCTTCAAGGGGAGTGGATACCTTTGCCCATGCAACTGGTGCTGCTCTCCTGGCAGGGTTCCAGATTTGTGTGGGAGAAACCAGGGAGAAACCGCTGAGCATTCTTCCCCCCACTGGTCCTCTCTACTGCAAATGATCCTGCTTGGCTGCCTCCCCCATGCATCCATGGGGATGAATTAGATGTGTTCCGTTCTGGCAAAACCTCGTCATTGGCAAATCCACGGTTGGCAAGCAATTGAAATTAATGGGAAACAGGGGGTTAGGAGAACTGCAGTCGCAAAAAGACCAGAAAATCAAATAAAAAATACAAAAGAACGGCCCCAAATCACCCAGAATCTCTTACAATAACCAAGAATAAGCAAGGAGAGTGAGCAAATTGAACCTCTGAAAATCTTTGAACTCCACAAAATCACTCAAAGGCACTTTTGACCCCCCCAAAAAACAACAACAACAACACTCGAAGGCACTTTACATTCTGAGGAGTTGGTAGGGTCAGCAAGAGGAATGAGCAGATTAACCTCTGGAACCCCCCCCTTAATTGTGGAAATCCCCCCCAATCACTAAAAAAGCTCATGGCTACTCAGCTATTCATGGCTACTCAAACCATGGCTACTCAGGTATCCAAACCATGGATACTCAAAACCGTGATTGGGAAAACTGTGGTTGACAAGAGATTACTGTAATTTGTCCTGGTGGCCTAGATATTTCAGGGAAGGTGATCAAACCTGCCTAGCTTAGGCCTTACTCTAACTTCCATCCCTTCCTTCAGAACCAGTCAGCCATTATATTTGATTCTCCACCTGCATTATGTCCTAATACCTTACAACAGGTGAGTATTTATCTGTAAAGTTAGTATGTTTAGCATACTGAAGAACAGGCCTGCTCAACTGTGGCCCCCCAGCTGTTTTTGGACTACAACTCCCATAATCCCCAGCCACCGTGGCCAATCACCAGGGATTATGGGAGTTGTAGGCCAACATCTGCAGGAGAGCTGAAGTTGAGCAGGCCTGATATAGAATGAGGGCTGAGGATGAGCTGATGGACTACCTTCTGGGCTACTAGTGATTTAAAGGCATGGGGGTGATTTAGCCTGGGAGAGTCCTTGTTTTCAGGGACATTGCCTTACCAAATTGCTGTGCCAGATCCTTGCTCAGGATGTGCAGAGTGGAATCCCTCTCCCCCGTGCCCCAAAATCCCCCTCATTTTTGCCACTATTTTTGTCAGCAGAGGAAATGGATGGGACGTTTCAGTGAGAAGGGGGGCCCCTCCAATTCCCCTGCAGCTTTTGTCAGCCTGCACCTGTTAGTTGTGGGGATTCTGAGCCTCTTTGATTCCAGCAATAAAGTTGAGCAAATTGCTAGAGCCGATTTCTGCAGTTCCAGTCCTAGACTACTGCCTGCTGCTTTTTACAAAGATCTGTGCATTGAGGTAGTCATGCCAGTGCTGGCATCAGAGAAGGAATATAATGAGATTAATACCTGATTAATTCCTAAAATCATTAACAGGATCAGCACAGGAAGAAAACAACAGCTCTTTCTGGGCACCCTTCTTTCCACATTATACTGGTATGAGGGTGCAGTGAGGGTGCAGTTACCCTAACCAAAAAGGAATTGTGGATCTGTGACAACCAAATATGGGAGTTGTATGGTTGAAAATAGATTTGAGGAGAATATTCTTGTTTGTTGTTCTTGTTTGTTATTGAATATTCTTGTTTCCAATACTCTAAAAAATGTATCAGGTGGAGAATATGGGGGTGGGGGGTGGGAGTCTAATGGATTTCTACTGAACTCTTGAATTTTCTCCAAAATTCTCATGAGGGTCTTTTTCTTCAGCATAGTAGCTAGCTAGCTTTCTGGAAATGTCTTCTTTCCCTTCCTCCCCAGAATGACCTTCATTCAGGATAAGAAATTGAAGGGGGGGGGGAATAGCAGCCAGCTACTATCAAGGGGAATAGAAATAATTTATTGGATTGTTGCTTGCTTTCTCTAAAAGGGCAAGAGAATCACTCCATAAGTGGCAGATAGAATCTATTTAATTTCAAAACTAAGTTTATGAACATAATCACTTCCCCTGCCCCAAGATCAGAGACCCTAGACTACAAAGAGAAATGTTCAGACATTGAGGGACTTTGTTTCTCTCTGATCTTGCAAAAAAATGTTATTTTCTGCATAAACGTGGTAATATAATAAAATAAAACCTATCAGCCACTTATGCAGCCTTAAAAAAAACCCAAAAAAAACACCGCACAACACCAGAAGTCTCAATTCATTGTTCCTCCCTCTAAATATTCTCCTTATAATACTGTGGAGGTCTGCTTTCTCTTTTTCCCATGCCCCTGAGGAGCCATCTGTGGAGAAGTAAATTATTCCTGTGCATGGAAATTTGAGAGGTGAGGAATGGTGAATGGGAGATAAATTCTCCAAAGCATTCTGCGTGCTCCAAACAGAGAGGGTTTTTTTCTTGTTGTTTAAGAGTGGTTGGAGGATATTCTCATCCATGATGAAAATCAGTCTGAGATGTCTTGAATTGAGGACACAGTTCAAAGGAAAGAGTATCATGATCCCAGAACAGTAGCATAGAGCAGGGTTCTCAATGTTAGGTCCCCAGATGTTCTTGGACTACAATTCCTATCATCCCCAGCCACAGTGGTCTTTGGCCCTTGGGGCTGGGGGTGATGGGAGTTATAGTCCAAGAACATCTGGGGACCCAAGCTTGAGAACCCCTGGCATAGAATATGACCTCAGGAGTGGGAAGCAATCAGGGCAGAGGAGCCAACCCTAGGTTCAATCCTAGCCCAAGCCACAACAACAGGCTGGAGCTGGAGCATGTGAGCTGGGAGTCCTTGGAATCAAAGGCCCTGGAAACTGCACCCACTGAACCTGAGCCCAAGCTCTCCAAGGAGGTAGCCTCTACCGGACTAGTAGCCTCTACCCTATTATGTACCTTATGTTTCCTCAAGCCTGTACACCAGTGCTGGCAATGGAGCAGGAGAGGCTTGATGAAGTGTAGAAATGCTAGACTCCAAGCCAGAGACTGCCCCTTTAAACCTCCCTGTTCACCAGGCAGGGAGGCGGAGCCTGGGAGGGGTAGTTTGAGTCTGGAGGTATTTAAGACCTCATTCCACTTCTGGCCTATTGGCGCAAGTTGCTCACTGAGAGCTATGCAAGGTACTGAAACCCCAACTAGCTCTCCTTTGTGGGCTCCCGATTTCCCCTTGCCCCCTGTGTGCCCTTGTTCCAAATCAGGGGATTAGCCATAAAAGGTAACCCTGTGCCCCACTTCAGTTTCCCAACTTAAATAACCCACAAAGCTGCCCATAACTATGGAAGGGAAATTTTATGAGCACAATTGTGTCTGTTAGTTTTCCCTGCCATGGCTAATAGCAGCTTCTGGCAGCATTTTTTAATTGGAGTTATGGTATGTGGGGATGGTTTAGATGCCTTCCCTGTGTCATGATCCTGATCCAAATCATGGGCTTCTTGGTAGCTGTTTTTTAATATATATATATATATATATATATATATATATATATATATATATATATATACATACATACATACATACATACATACACACACACACACACACACACACACACACACACACACTCACTGGTATTTCCAATTGCCCATGCCTCATACAACTTAGTCCTGAACGTCCTTGCAGGGGATGGGGAGATTCAGTTTATCTAGGTCTTAGATAGAAGGTGAAGGCCTGCCCCACAGTTTGAGAACTGAGCATGGATCTATCTATCTATCTATCTATCTATCTATCTATCTATCTATCTATCTATCTATCTATCTATCTACATACAAAGTACAATAACACTAAGTTCTAGGAATAGGCAGGGCTGCTTGGTTCTATGCCAGGGGCTTTCAACCTTTGGTCCACAAATGTTGTTGGACCGTAATTCCCATCATCCTGAGCCATGATGTGAGCTGTCGTTCAACAGCATCTGGGGACCCATGGTTGGGAACCTTTGCCCTAAGGTTTAGGTGGGATGCAGATACTCTCAGCAGGGATGGGGCCTAGCTCAGTAGAACAGCTTCTGCTTCGCATGCAGTAAGTCGCAGGTTCAACCCCTGGCATCTGAAGGTAGGGTTGGGAGAGATGATCTGATCAATGGTCTGAATCAGCATAAGGCAGTTTCTTATGTTCCTGTGACAGCAACACAAGTCATTTCAGTTGCAGTGTGGGTAGATTTGAATCAGGGCCATTGTGTGTATGGTCTGAACTGCTGTGACTTATTTTATACTTGTTGAGTTGATTGAGAAACTTAAGGCCTCAATTTCACTTTTTATAAGTAGTCATATGCCTACTTATTTTTTAAATTCTTTTTCTAAAGATTGTTTTTTACATTGTTTTTAAAAGTATTTTAATTTGTTTTAAATGGTTTTTAATAGTTTTTGAATTGTTTTTATCTTGTTTTTAGCACTGTGTCTTAAATGGTGTGTGATTTTATGTCTTTTTACATTTGTTGTACACCGCCCAGAGCATTTGGATGGGGCAGTTTATAAATGTTTATATATATATATACACACCTCAATAATAATTGACCTCAGTGTTAGCATTCCGATTTGTCTCACTTGAGAATTGATCTGAGAATATGAAACATCTTAAAACAACTAGGACAGAACTTAAGAGGCAGCGCAGTGAGGTTCGAGTACATTCCTCCCTTCTTTTCCCCCTTGGTTACTCTTTCATCTTGCAAACTACACTCCCTTCCCTCTTGTCACTCTTCTTTGGTAATTTTGTTCTTCATACATTGCCTAGAAGGGCAGCCTAAGGCTATATTAGCAGTGGGAAGGGAATATAGATACAAGCCATAATGTTTTTTAAAAAGTAAAATAAGTCGGGGGGGGTTAAAAGACATGGGTTTCAGACGCGGAATAGGCATTCGACATTCACAGCTCTGGCCTTTAGCAGGAAAATAACCATGAGGGGGATAATCACAGTGTGCAAATCCAAGATCCCACAAGGGCAGCAGAATATGTACTGAAGTTTTGTAATATGCCCCTCCACGGGAAAGTGTGATACCCTTATTCAATAAAGGTATAGGTGATTTTGATGAAAAAAGTTATTATCCTTCATTGGTAGAGAGACTTGCACTCATATTATGAAAAAACTAAACAAAATATTCCAGCAACAACATATTATTTCCCATTAAGACATACATGTAGTTCAGCTCAAAGCTGATATTCCGTTTCCTCTGCTTGAGAACGGCTGGTGGTTAAGAATAGCAAATGAAACAAACGCCAGCAGATGGAGTGATCCATGTCTAACACTCCCTACTCAATGAGTAGATGAAGCATTAATTCCAAAGGTAAATCTTGCTCACCTCCCTTGTCCAGAAAATTAAACCTGGAGGAGGTTTCCTCCAGCTTTCCACTCTACCAGAAGCAATCACACCATTGTGCAAACAAAGAACTAATGATCAAAGAACAAATTGCCAAATGCTAAGAGGGTTTTGGGGAATATGCATTGCACCCAGACCAATGAAGGCATGAGGCATAATCAGAAGTAAAAGGCCACTAGGCAAACTGCCTGGCTAGCCTCCATGGTGGGCTGGCCGGCTCCCAGTCCCACAGTCAGTGTGGCTGAGCGTGCCTTTATGTTGGGAACTCCTGGCTCCAGTGGGTGGAAATAATCGAGACACACCACATTTCTCTTTTGGCTGCTGCAATCTCAATCGCTCAGGGCATTTCCCCCCCTTCCTCCCCCCACCCCGCAAAGGAGTTGCTGAGGTTGACTTCAGCTGGAATCTATGTGTTTTTCAGTGTGGGGGATTTACTAGCTAATCACTGATTTATTTAATGAGCACTGTGGTAAACAGCAGGACCATGTTTCATATAAATAATGTGATCAATATTGGCTGCCCCAATGCTGCCTCATCTAACTCATCCTTGTTAGAAATAAATTTGCTCTGTGTGAGCTGAGAGCAAATATTCTTCTTTTAGCTGTGTTTCTCCTGCTGGTGGGTGTGAGTGCTTCTTTGTTGCCTGGTGAAGAGATAGGCCAGGGGGAAGACTGATGAACTACAGTAGTTAAGTTTTAAAACAGGAATTAAGGTTTACTGGGGATCAAGTATCACCTGGAACCACATGTCTGGCTAGGAATGTGAAGAATTCATCCCTTTATTTCTGTGGAGATTTCTGCTGTTTCATCGCATAGTATCTGAAATGCTTGTGTGTCATATATCTGCAGAATTCCTGAACAACTTGTGTGTGTGTGTGTGTGTGTGTGTGTGTGTTTCCTTTTCCGTAAAAAAGCTGGCCTTCCCCTTCCTTGCTTACTTGAACAATGGCTTGTACGTCCAGCTCCTAATCCTGGAGAATTCAGTGCTAATTGTGCATTATCTTATACCTGGCAAAGGCCATAAAAACAGTAGTGAAACTGACAAGTGACAAGCACAAGGATGGTGCTGAAATGTCAAAAAAGTGAAGCCAGAAGCAAATTTTGGGGTTTCTCTAAGGGTGAATCACCTGGGAATTTTCAAGGGAACAAAGAACAGCCCTGATGGATCAGGGCCCAAGGCCTATCTAGTCCAGCATCCTCTTTCCCACCATGGCCCACCAGATGCCTTTGGGGAAAACCTCAGGCAAGAGGTGAAGGCATGCCCTCTCTCCTGCTGTTCCTCCCCTGCGACTGGTATTTAGAGGCATCTTGCCACTGAGGCTGGAGGTGGCCTATAGCCTTCTGACTAGTAGCCATTGAGAATTTTGTTATCTAGGCTGGTGACTGTCACCATGTCTTGTGGCAGAGAATTCCATAGATTAATTATGTGTTGTGTGAAAAAGTACTTCCTTTTGTCAGTCCTAAATTTCTTGGCAATCAGTTTCATGGGATGACCCCTGGTTCTAGTGTTATGAGAGAGGGAGAACAATTTCTCTCTACCCACTCATTTGGGAAGCCAAACGAGTTTCTATAAAAGAGGTGGGGATTCTCAGGAGGTATCTGTACATTCCTAGGATGGTGCAGAAACTTTTAAAAAGTGAAAATTTTAAGCAGGAAGTCAATATTTTCTTATGTGTAGAATTAAATAAATGAATATAATTTGAATGTAAAGCTATTGTAAAAGCCAATAAAAATTTAAAATGCAAAAAAACCCCAAAAAACCCCCAAAAACCAACCCAACCAAAAAAACCACACAAAAAAAACAAAAAACCAAAGGTGAAATTTGAAATTAATCTCAAGGTTCCCAAGGCAAAACAGCTGGGAATTGGCAAGGGAAGTCAAATCAGTTTCTATAAGACAAAGGCCTTTTTCAGGATAGGGTATGCATATTCCTAAATGGAAGTAGATATATGGAGAAACCATTTAGGAAAATTCTCAGTGGGTTATCCTTGAGAAGAATCCTGAAATCCTCTTTGAATTTTCACTTCTTTGAAATTCCTATCCATGCCTAATGGAGAGTCCCAAAAATCCTTCATTGTAAAGGAGGCATTTCTAGCAAGTTAAAACAAACATCCTTGTCAGTTTCGCTTCTATAGCCAGGAATATACCCAGGTTTGCTGCCCAGGTGTGGGAGCAACCATGTCAGTTTTGCAACTGTTCTTTGCACAAGATTTAGGCACAAGTCTCTGAATTTGTGCAAGTTCTCTCTCTCTCTCTCTGACATAGATACACTTGGATATAAGAAGGGTCTGGGATACATGTCCACACTGGTGGGATGACAATATCCATGTCAGAAATCCAACCTTGTGGATGTCCATGGCAGCTTTATCTATGACTTTACCAAAAATGCCAGATGCACATAGGTAGGCTGCAGTCATCCACTGGGGTGGAGGAGATGCAGTCTTACTATTTGTATCTACATATGTATATATCAGGGCAGCAACACTTAAACACTGCTGGAGAAGATGAGCCAGTGGTCTTGAAGTGTGATGCTGCACTTGCCATTCTGACTGGGCTCCGCCTGCCTTGGTGGAGATTGGGAAAAGGCCTGTCTGGTTCACCCCCTTGGCCATCAGTGAAGAAAACTCAGAGATAACCACAAGAGTGGTGGCAAATGGGTCAGTGGTAATATGTGCAAAATCAACGGAGAACATTTATTTGCTCTAAGACCAAAAGCATGATTACCGAAAAGGTAAAGGGTGGCTATCATTTTAAATCAGGAGAAAGCTGCCTATTCATAAACATGATGAGAGGCTACAGGTAAAAGTGCCTGAAGGCAGGAGAACAGACAAGAGTCCCAGCTGCGCCTTTGAATATTCCCCTTCTCGGATTGAAGACACAAACCAATGACATCAGGGAAGGGGCTGCCAAGCTAACAACACCATGAGCAGGGAAAAAGTCAGCTTGCCTGTGGCCATTTTCCCAGTATGAAGCATCCTACCTCCCTGCCAGGCACTGAAATGGCAGAGTTTCAAACCAAGTTACTTTCATCACAGATCCGATGGGGCGGTGCTGATCCCTCCCCCTCTGCTCCTTCAATCCAGTGATTCTCTCACTCATCCTTCTGCAAACTTGGTAGCTCCTTTGACAGAGATGTAACAATCAGAGTAGCGAGTAAAGAATCCTCCTGTGAATGTCTATGGTTTGGTGATCAAGGAAGTCCTAGTTGTCTACTGTTGTTGTTTCTAAAATACAGATTTTCCAAACGGAAAAGGACCATGAGTTACCTTTCTGGTATAAAAGGACTTGTCTTTCACCAAAGCCCTGTAGAAATGGTTGTTTTTCATAGACTCTGGGGTGGATTTTTGCTGATGAGATTTAAAGGCACTCATAGGCCATTACAGATCCTACAACTGAGTTTTGATCAACCATGCTGTTGCACGATCCCTAAAACTACTCATTGTTTCCAGCTCCAAATGCAGGAATCCACATATTCATTGATGCAAAAAAGCATTCTGAACAGGGTGTGGATTTCATATTATTATTAACAGGATGGAGAAAAAAGTGGCTATCAAATGCACAGTGCATTCAATTATGCGTGCATTGAGTAATAATGGTTCAAATTTGCATTATATTGCTTCGGAATTAAATCTCAATAAGTCTGTTCTCATGAGCGGCTTAGACTGGGCTAGGGACACCTAGCCTGGGCTGCTTATGTGGAGTGCTGGGATCCACCCGGAGCCACCCAGCCTAACCCCACTCCTAAGCCTGGACCTTAGCAGAGGTTAAGGGAGAAGCACTCCCTTAATCTGGCTGCTGGGTTTGTGTGTCTTCTTTGCTCCATGGATCCAAGGAGACACAGAAAGGCATGCCTAGAGTGCCTGTCGGATGGAAGAATCCCCCAAGGTACTGTGTTCATTGTGGGATGTTCAGAGGCCTGGCCCCAAAGAAATCCAATGGCTTGGACATGTCTAACTGCATATGACTTGGTTGTCTGTTTTAGCAGTGCAGTAGTATACAGTATACAGTAGTCAAGGAGCACAGTGAAAAAATGGAACTACAATTAAATGTAAAGGCTAAACTGATGACAATGGGCCTCAGAATTGATAATGAAGACACTGAAGTGGTGGATAGCTTCTGCCTTTTAGAAACGACCATCAACAGTAAAGGATCCAGCAGTCAAGAAATGCGCCGCAGACTATTACTTGGTGGGGTTGCCATGAAGGCCTTGGAAAGGATATTTAAATGCTGTAACATGTCTACACCTACAAAGATTAGAATTGTTTGGACAGTGGTTTTCCCCATGACACTCTATGGATGCAAAAGCTGAACTTTGAAGAAGCAAGATAGAAAAGGCATTGACACTTTTGAACTTTGGTGCTGGAGAAGACTTTTCAGGATACCATGGACAGCCAGGAAAACAAACAAATGGATCATAGAACACATCAATCCAGAATTTTCACTCGAGGCACAAATGACCAGGCTGCAATTATCATACTTCAGACACATTGTGCAAAGACCCAGCTCCCTTGAGAAGTCTGTAATGCTGGGAAAAGTGGAAGGAAAGAGAAGAGGAGGATGACCAGCATCAAGGTGGATGGACTCGATTATGACAGCAATGAATGCACCACTGAGAGACATTAAAGGCCAAGTTGAAGACAGATCATCCTGGAGAGAATCTATGTGGTCGCTAAGAGTCAATACCAACTTGATGGCACTTAATCAATAATCAAACAGTATACATAACACCATAGACTTAGGCTGCAATTCTCAGTACACTTACTAGAGAGTGAATCTCACTGTACTTGTTGAGACTTCCTTCTGAGTAAATGGGCTTAGAATTCATCTGTTAACTGGGCATCATAATCCCTATTCAAAACCACACATTTCTTTGAGTCTGAAATCTTTGTGATTTCTTGAGTGACAATTTATTGTAGCTGGGGATAATGGGAGTTGTAGTTCAGCAACAACTGGAGGCCCATTGGTTGGGAATCCCTGGCCTAATTCTATGCAGAGACAGGCATGACAAACCCCACTGATTTCACTGAATGCCCTTCTTTCGCCTACATAGTAAACTCAGATGGTTGAGTGCTTATCAGATTGGAAGCAAAACTGGACCATCCCAAAATTAAGGTAGTGGATTCGACATAGGAACATAGGAAGCTGCCATATATTGAGTCAGACCATTGGTCCATCTTGCTCAGTATTGTCTATACAGACTAGCAGCTGCTTCTGCAAGGTTGCAGACAGGAGTCTCTCTCAGCCCTTTCTTGGAGATGCCAGGGAGCAAACTTGGAACCTTCTGCATACAAGCATGCAGTTGCTCTTCCCAGAGAGGCTGTGTCCCCTAAAGGGAATATCTTACAGTGGTCACATGTAGCCTCCCATTCAAATGCCAACCAGGGTGGACTCAGCTTAGCAAAGGGGACAATGTATGCTTGCCACCACAAGATCAGCTCTCCTCTCACTGACCAGCTCTCCTCCCACACTCAAGGAACTCCCAAGGCAGCATGTGGTAAGACATATAAGTTAAACTAAAAAGAAAGGGGGGACCTGTGGAATGAGCATCCTCCCCTCACCCCTTGAGTGATGGGATCTTGAGGTTGGAGGGGGGGGGAACTGTGCTCCCAGACAATCCATTCCCATTTCTGTGTCTTCTCGAGTTGAACACAGCTTGAGGAGACACACGATGAGGAAGCCTGGTTTAACGGGGCACTCCCTTAACCCTGACTAGGAGCCGAGCTAAAAATCCAGGCTAGGCAGTGCTACCCAACTGGGATTGGGCCCAGTCCCGGTAGCTCTCACACACAACCTAACCCAGGCTGGGCTTCCCTAGCCTGGGTTAGGCTGCACATGAGAACAGCCTCAAGATCTTGTGCAATGAATTGCAACTCCCCTCCCCCTCCAACCGTGATGATAACCTTCTCAGATGTGCTGCCTATTTGGGTCTTGATGCATCAGTCCCATTGCCTTAGCAACCAGGTCACGACCACACCCCCTGCTTCCGGGCTGAACATTCCACCTAACTTCCCCATCACCATGGTAACAGTTGTGGCATCATTGCAGCTGTGACACAACTTTCTGTGTCACAGAAGGAGGAGGCATAGTTAAGTCCTGCATCACCTCCGATTTGGCCATTGTTCCAGGACAAAGCTAATCCAGGTGTGTTGTTGCATAATATGTGATGCATATATAATGCAAATAGTTTTTATTTGAAAGAAATGAGCAGCCTGCAAGAATAGACACTCTCTGTCAAAACCTAAGCAGTACTTTTGGTTCTCAGAAGGCCAGGGGAGGAATCAACATTGCATCTGTTTCAATTAAGATCAAGAGCATTTTTCTGGTCATTTTTTAAAGGAAGACAAAGAAACCAGTAGTAGCACAAAAGAAGATACATGCCAATAATGTTTCCTTTTGTCTTTCATCATTATTCTGCCACATATCCACATGTCAATCAATGGCAGAAAGAAATATAGGGCTTCTTTACTGGCAATCAAATTGATTTCATTGATTGACATATATAGAATCTTTGACTGAGTTAAGTCCGATGGGCCATCATTTGTCCGCCTGTCACATTTACTGTGTATATATTATTGAACAGTTTGAATCTTAGAGCCACTAACAAATACTGCAGACTAAAAGGGGAAAGTGTGCCAAAAATAAGGGCCAATAATTGTGAAAGAATTGAGGCTCTGCTTAGCCTCTCATCTCTCTGTGTGTGTGTTTTGTATGTCTCTGTGTTAGCTTATGTCTACACGATTGATAACCAAAAATACCATAAATAAAAGTAGCATATTACATTCATACTATGCAAACCATTTTAGTTTAGGGGTCCAAGAAGCTTTTGGCATTCCCACAACCTGTTAGGCCTGAGCTCCTCCAAGCTGTTGGACAGTTGGATGCTCCATCTTACCCTTGATGAGCTCTTCTTCACCAGAAATTTCCAAGACTGGGCAAGCATCTGCCAAGAATGCTCAGGCAGTTTCCTGCATTGGAGGATGTGCTTGAAGATCTCTAGGATCTCTTCCAGCTCTAAATTTCTATGGTTCTATTGTGTCATCTGAACTCACCAACCTTGGCTTGTTCGAACATATTGGCTTCAAATTACCCAGAATGTGTGCCTAAGGTTTCAAGTGAGTACAGATCTCAGGGTATTTGAAGCAAGTAGGATGAGCCAAGAGTTGTGGGTTCAGATGACATGAACATCTCAGTTTACTTCAACCCAGATAAGAATTAGGGGATAGGAGAGAAGAGTGTATGTTAGGGATGTGCGAGCCAGCTCGACCTCGAGTCAGCTTGAGCATGAGCTGGTTAAAGCCCAGACCTGCTCAGTTCAAGGGCTCAATGTCAAGCCGAACCTCCTGGGCCAGTTTGGACCCAGTTTGGGGGTGCTATCTACTTAAAAATTGGTTTAAATAACAGGCGGGTGGACTGCCAAGGGCTTCAGCGGCTTCGGGGGTGCTACTGCAGTCACAGTGGGGAGGGGTCTCTGGTGGTTCCCCTCCTCCTGCTGGCCTCCCCCTAGTCTCCTATGGAATGCTTCAGCCCCATTATGAGTGCACAGTGGCCATTTTTGAGGCCACTGCAAATGGCCTTTGTGCATGTGCGGTGGCCTTAAAAATGGCCACCATGCACTCACAGAGGGCTGAAACGGCCCCCAAAAAGGCCAAAGTGGCCCGTAGGAGACTGGGGGGAGGCTGGCAAGGGGAGGGGGAACTGCCAGAGGCCCTCCCACAGCTGTAGCAGCACCCCCCGAGGCCACTGAAACCCTCAGCGGCAATAAACCCACTTTTTTCAAGAAATAATTTTTACATGAATGGTACCCCCGAACTGGGCCTAAACGGGTTTGAATTCAAACTGAACCGGGCCCCACATTTGGGAGTGCCAAAACTGAACATGCCTGGTCTGGTTCAAGTCTAGTTCAGACTTGAACTGAACGAGGCAAACCGGTTTTGTGCACATCACTACTGTTTGTTCCCAAGGTTCAGGAACATCATGCGGAACCAAGCTCTAAACAAGGTCCCGTGTTTTATCTGATCTAATCCTATGTAAACTATACTGGAATTTCCTCAAATGTTTAACATGAGCACATACCTCCAGATTCTCCTGAGATCTTGCTTATAGAAGAATTCAGGGGCAACCTAAGGATGTGTGAATCACATCTGCCCCCACTAAGTAAATCTATTATAGGAATACTTTCAATTTGCTAGTTGCTCTTAAGAAAATAATATAGTATTATTTCCCTAACTTGCTTTTTCTTTGTACAGTTCATTTCAGGTGTACATCTTATCCTTTTCAAATCCTCAAATGACTGCATTTCAGAAATTGCCTCTCCAGGCTCTCTGTTAATTCTTCACCGTTACTATCATAACTTTTGCATTGGGATTCTCCAGGAAGAGATGTGGTAGATAAATGGGAAAATGTTAAATCTTGCAGCAACTTATAATCCCTGAATGGAGTTATGTGTGTTTGTTCAAACCTGTATTAATAGATGTTCTGAAGCAGATTTTCTGAAGCACAAGAGTGCCCTCTTTTAAAATGTATTTCAAAATCAAAGACAGCGAATGAACTGCAATAGCAAAAGCAGTCGTTTGGCAGATCAGAGTGTTCATCTTCTGTAAATGGTTCAAGACGAAGTGCATTAACAGCTCTGATGATACCAAGCATTCTTGGTGAAATTGCAGATTGTTATATAATTCAGAGATTATGCCAAGCACAATGGATCACTTATGGAAAGGGATGTAGGTGGAAAAAGACTCTGAATGATGTCCAACGGAAAAGAGCTTGTGGAAATTTACAGGAATAGCAGGGTATGCACTTCAAATACAGGAACTCAATAAGATTTACAGAGTCAACAACCCTGTAACGTAGGTCTGTATTATTATCACTATGTGGCAGAGATGGGGAAGGGTGTGGTGATGTTACATAAAAAGACAAAAAGCGCCTTGAGCCCAAAGAGACGTACCTGTCCTAAATCTGTTCAGCCTAGTTTCTGTAGTCAATGGCATGTGGACCTGGATAATGGGAGAGAGGGAGCATAGCAGCCCCCAAGAGAGAAAATCAGAGCCACACAGGGATCTGTGTTAGTCCAGCTTCCTGCACCTCTGTAGGGATGTGCGGACCGGTCCGGCAGTCCAGCAGTCTGGCGGTTCGGTCCAGGGTTCGGTCCGGGGGTTCGGGGGTTTGTGGTCAAACCAAACCACCACCACCACCCACGGTTCCGTCAGACCGGAACCGGACCACCGGGTCCGGTCTGGCAGGTCCGCAAACTTTTTTAAAAAAAATTTAAGTGAAATTTAAGTACCTGTAGCCCCTTCAGGGGGGCTTGTTCAGGCTGCGGAGGGGGGGGGGTTCCACACGGGTTTCCTCTCCCCCCACCAGCCTTGTTCATCACTGCCACGGCCGGGTAAGTAAATCCTTACTTACGGGGGGGAGAGGGAACCCACGCGGACCCCCGCCCGTGGCCTCAGCAACCCCCCCGAAGGGGCTACAGGTACTTCATTCACTTTAAAAAATTTTTTAAAGTTTGCGGACCGGTCCGGGTCCAGACCGGACCGGGGGAGGGGTCGAGGGGGGGTCGGACCGAACCAGCCCAGTTCTGTTTGAGGCCGGTCCAGCCTTGAACCAAACTGGGCCAGACATTTCCATGCACACCCCTACACCTCTGCTCTAAAACTCACTCTGGTAGACATGGAAAAGAATATTCTCCAGTTTGAATACCCCCCCCCCCATTATTCTTCACCTAGACTACTATTATTATTCACTATTATTCTCACCTAGATGAGAATATTTCAGAGCAGGGTTTCTTAACCTTGGGCCCCCAGATGTTTTTGGACTACAACTCCCATCATCCTCAGCCACAAAGGCCATATTTGGGGATGATGGGAGTTGTAGTCCAACAACATCTAGGGGCCCAAGGTTAAGAAACCCTGTTTCAGAGAATTCTTCCTCAAACCCCCCAAATTCTCACCTCTCAATCGTTTACACACAGGAATAATTTGGATTTATAAACCTATCCATAGTCGGCTCCTTGGGTGCATTTCAATAAAGAAGCCATAGCTCCAGTATAGAGGGCTGTGTGCGAAGCATTTTAGTACCTCTATTTCCAGACTCCAAAACATTTGGAGCTGTCTCACCCAAATCATATCAGCTGGTAGAGATGGGGCACTTTAAAAAGTCATGCACTAAAGGGTCTTACCTGCCCCTCCATTGCTCCTCCGCTGACCCCTGCCACTCCAGAGCGGTGCTGTTTGCATTAAGCAGCCGGGCTCTCTGTTTGCTTGGCTGCATGTAGCAAAGGTTGAGAAACCATGAGAGAAAATATAATCAATTTTTCATTTAAAACACTTAAAAGCACAACACTTTGCATGCAAGTCAACAAAGCACAAGGCTTTTGTATGCAATTCAACACCAGATTTGAGCTGCAAGGGACTCCGGTGTGTGTGTATGGGGCGGGGGATCTAGGTAAATGGGTCTTTGCTCTAACCTTAGGAGTGTTTTTAATGGGAAATTTTTGCCTCAAAACCCAAAGCAGCCTCAATCCTATCTCTAACTGTCCAGAGATCAAAGTTTGGGGTGGTGTACAAATTTGACAGACAAATAAACAAACAAACTAACTAACTAACTAACAAATAAAAAACTAGCAATATGAATTGTGGGCTACATTGCAGGACGGTTGTAAGCCAGATTCTCTTGGCCAGCTTACAATATGGGAAGAATGGATTGCATTAGCATTAGGACAGCAGGACTTTTAAATATATATATTTTCAAAACTCAAGAAGAAAGCCACTCCCCCCCCCCATGCTAAATAAGACCTGATTTAGAAAGAGCAAGAACTCCTGCTTTTGCCAGTACCTTTTCTTTCTGCCTAGAGACACCGTTGCCCAACAGACCTACACTAAAATCTTGGTTTGCTCTAGTGTATTCTATAGGCAGCTTTAACTTCTGCCTTGAGGGAGAAAAATTAATGGTGTCAAAAGGCATCAGAAGTTTCCATCTCCAGACAACTGAATTGTCACTCTTGTCTTGCCTAATCTCTATGGCATGAAACCATTATGGAGTTTATTTATTTAAAATATTTACACCCCACCCCTCCAGTGCACTACTGCTCCCGGTGCCTGACAACATCAACAAAACAGATATAATGTAAAGTAAAAGATTAAAGTTAAGCAAGTTAAAAGACCAGGCTAAACCACATTTAAAAGTGCAAATTTTAAAAGTTTTGAATGAAAAGTTAGTAATAGAAAGCTAAAAAATGTGTGCAGGGGACTTTTTTGTTTTTAAGTGAACAGAAGTTAGTGGCTTCAGTGCCTCTGCCATGATATCTAAAGGGCACTGCACGTATGTCAGTAAATTTATTTTTATTTTTTCCATGGAGGGGCAGGTATGATCTGCCTTCCTCCTTTTAAAGCATCTTCTCACCGCCACCAAAATGATTCAGCTGGGGCAGCTCAAAGCATTTTGGCACCTCGAAACAGAGATGCTGAAATGCTTCGTGCGCATCCCTATATTCTAGGTTTGAAAATGTAATTTTAAAAGATCAATGCACCTCTGACACCACCTTTTCAGTTACCAGTGATCTTAAGCATAGTGGACTGAGAAATTAATTTCATATTCGTTTCCACATACTCCTTTGATGGAAATGATGCACATTTCTGCAGTCTCAGATTAGATTACCTTCTTATCAAAATAATTAGGGGCCCCCCGCCCCAGCCCATTGACTTGGAGAATGCTTTCTGGGTTAAAAGGAGCTGAGAATCTGTTCAAGACATGCTTCCCTGCCTTCCCTCAGAAAACATTCCCTTTAAAAAATTAAGCTCTCCCTTCTCATGCTGTAAGACTCCATTTCAGCAATGAAAAGCAGTTTGATATTTGTAGAGCTGCACACTCTGGTAATTTTCCAAGCTCTGGAGAGGAATACAGGAGACAGAATTCAGGTTTTTTGGCTCCTTGACAAGCTGCCTCTTGGCTTAAACTCTGTAGGACTTTTCAATTTTCTGTCGAGACATTTGAGTACTTCAAAGGCAATCTCCCAATTCTCTTCTCAAACCATTTATCTAGGTTTATTTTGATTAAAAAATAAAAATAAAAAACACCTCCCAAACTGTGCATATTGAAGCGAGCAATATTTTGACACACTGAGGTGGGTCTCATGATCAGTGAGACCCGCTTTGAGAGGGTTTGTGGGGGGAGTGGCTGCAGACGATCAGCAAGCCCTGCCTGGGCGGCTGGATTGGCCACCCACATGACTGCCAGCTCTGTCACAGAGCAAGCTCGGGCATGGGGGTTCGGGGTCTGCATGGCCCCCCGGAAGTTCCAGCATGCCCTGTGTGAGCATGCAGAGCATGCTGGAGAGACCCCCGAGCCGGGAGGCTGCATTTTAGCCTCTCGGTCGAGGTCTCCTTGTGAGTTGCCATGCTGCAGAGCCCACGATCCATTAACCCAGTTAGTGGAGCGCTCGCTCTGCTAACATGGGCTAAGGGAAGGGCTTCTCAAGTTTGTAAACCTGAGAGCCCGGTGGTTTACATGAGCAGCAAAAATCAGGCTAGGCTCTCCTAGCCCGAATTTTGCTGGCTGTGAAAATAGCCTCACTAAGTTCCACAAATAATACATTAAAGATCATACAAGGCTATTCTGAAGACAAGAGCTACCTGGGCTAGGTCATGTTTTTGGGTTGAGGGGATTATGAGTGGGGGGATCATCGACACCTTGAAAGCTACTGTGATGAACTCCCATGGACAAACACACACACACACAACAAATGGGAAGTGACAGTTTCGCTTTCTGGAGCAGGGTTTGGCCCAGAGATTGCCCATTCCCAGGGGCGTATCTATTGTAGGGCAGGCAGGGCATGTGCCCCAGGTGCCACTTAAGGGGGCGCCATTAAATTTTTTTTTTTTAAAAAAAGGCTGCCGAAAACAAAATGGTGACCGTGCATGCTCAAATGGCCTCTGTGAGGCCCTAGGCCAGGCCAGGCCTCACAGAGGCCATTTGAACATGCACGGTGGCCATTTTGTTTTCAGTGGCAATTTTTTTAAACAAAATTATTTTTTAAAATGGCCACCGCACATGCTCAAATGGTCCCTGCGAGGCCCTAGAGGCCAGAGGCGGGGACCTTTGCAGACCCCCTTCATGGCCTTTAGGAAGCCCCCCAAAGGGGCTACAAGTAAAACATGTTTTAAAAAAATTAATATAATATAAGTCACTGTACACATATTTAGTTTGGCACTATGTACAGAGAATCAGGGCTTGTGAATTCTGAGCTGAAGCTTATGAGCTAGGATTATATTCATTTGCTCTTACTTTGCTTCTTGTGATAAGTGAGTTAAATGTGATGTCTTAATAATATGGCTATTAATGGTGAGTTTGTCTTTGAATCTGTGGGAAATCCTTAGTATTAAGGCCCACTGGGAGTTTCTTGCTCTCTTTCTCTCATGTTAACTGTCTTTCTGAAATACTAGAATATATTCCAAGCAGTGACACATTTTACTCTGCATATCCTTTAATAATTTTCAGAGTATCTGGGAAAAGTCAAATTCTCCATTTATTTTTAAAACTGATGTAATAGTGATGCTACAATGCATAGTAGAGAATTAGACAGGCACTTCTGTTTAGTTTTCCAAGTACACCTCCACATAGTCTTTGGGTATTTCATGAGCCCCAGCATACTGAAATTTGTAGTTTTCCAGCATTTTTTGTCTGGCTACGTCCACTGCTAAATAGTTTTTGAAATATTAAAAGATTAACAAGCTCGACTTGTATTTTTCAGCTGATATTATGGTAAAGTTATCTGAAAGATGGGTGTCAGATGTTTGGACAGGGAGCGCAATTTCAGTGCTTGCCCTAGGCGCAATTTTCCCTAGGTACGCCTCTGCCCATTCCTGATCCCTCTCTTTCATGACTCCTACCAGAGCCAGAGGAGGAAGAGGGAGTTCACTAGGGTTGAATGTCTGTAAGGGATTCAGAGTAGGCTGCCACCATCCACTTTGTTTTGATGTGAGGAAACTGACTCTCCATATAAGATTCCTGGAGGGGTACAAAACCTACCCTAAAAGGGCTGAGCAGTCCTAGGCCTTCAAAGCTGTGTGTCTAATGCAGACCCCAAAATGAAGTGTAGCACACTTCCCCAACACTTCAGTGTTTATTATTAGATTTTTAAAAAACAAGGGTATGCAATAAGAATGGTTTCTTTATAAAGCAGATTGTAAGAGAGTGTTTAACTAACCAGGCAACTCAGATGCAAGCAATACAATAAAGGAAAATAACTTCCCTCATGTGTCTAACTGAACTGGACCCTATTATTCTACTACTCACTCCAGGGGTCTTCCTGCTGTTTCTAGCCTCCCATTTCCCCAGCAGCTTCTCAGCCCACTGTCTTCTCAGGGCACAATTGGAACAGACTAAACAAAGAACACCTTGAGCCAGGTCTCACAATCAGTGAGACCTGGTTTTGAAGAGTGCTCAGGGAGAGCGGGCTAAGCCCGCTCTCCCCACACATGAGCACAGCGGGAATCCTGGGCGGCCGGATCGGCCACCCACACAATTGCCAGCTCCATGACGGATCGGTGGGAGCTGGGGGGAGCAGGGGATGATAGGCCCCCGGAAGCTCCAGCATGCCCTGCATGAGCGCGCAGGGCATGCTGGCAAGACCCTCATAGCTGGGAGGTGGCTTTTCATATCCCCTCCAGGGGTCTCCTCGTGAGTAGCCACGCCGCCGCACAGTGGCTACTCATGATTAAAAAAACCTGGTTTGTGGAGTGCTCGCTCTGCAAACCCGCTTTTAGGGGAGGAGTACTAAGGCGGGTTAACCGCCTGGGAGCCACTGGGCTCCCACGATCAGGCAAAATTGGCCTAGGCTCCCCTAGCCCGATTTTGCCTGATCATGGGAATAGCCCCCTTTTCTTTTTCTGCCGATGGCTGCGTATGTCGATCCCACCCAGTCCTCTGGATTGGTCCTTCTGTTTTGAATTTCCCAGGGTTTCCCCCTTATTAGGAAAGGCCCCACACACCCAGCAGCTGCTCTAAGTGAGGTCTAGTCTTCACTACACTCTCCAAAACTATTGTCCTGTCATAGGTTTTTTGAAAGCTAGTTCACGTCTGACCTCAAGGGTGGTCCTTCTATGTGACGAGGTGAGGTGGCTGCCACTGGTGCGATAAAGACAGCATGTTGCCTGCCCTGCCCCTTCTTTAAAAAAGGGAAAGCAGGGGGAGGTGGGTGCACACAGGAGATGAGTAGGCAGCATTTGCCACCCTGGAGTGACCAGAGCCCAATTCAGCTATACAACTGTACATATGTCTGTATACTCATACGTGCATTTGTGTGAATGACTGTATCTGTGTTCTTTTTAAAAGTGAACCTGGATGCAGGTCCTTCAAATGCACGGTGCAGACAGGAAGTGCACTTCTGTACCTTTATTCAGCGTAATGTGTGAATGACTGTACCTGTGTACAGACCTTGTATACTGTGCACGTGTTGTACAAGTGTTGAACATAATGTGTGAATGGGCCTCAGCTCCCTTTTAAAAGTCACCTTAGCTTTTGTGAAGCTTTATGGGGAGTGGGGAGGAGGGAAGATTTCCAGCAGCCTTCTCTGCTCTCCTCTTGCTTCTTGCAAGCTTTGTGAGGAATGTGAGGAGAGGCTCTGCTGGCAAAGCTTGGAGCGGTCAGGTCAGTCCCAAGGAGCTGCTCCAGTGTCAGCCATGGGGGGCATCTAATCTGCTGCCTTAGGCAATGATTCACCTTGCCTTGTGAAAGGTCCACCCCTGTGAAACAACACTGAACCTTCTGAACTCATGGACTGATGTAGGAATGTAATAAGTTGTTCTAGTAAGAACTAATCTGAATCTGCCTGCTTTCCTTTCACTATCCCTACAACTGGACTAAATTTGGTCCAGTTCGGTTAGGCAGTGCACAAGTTAGCCCACTTGCATTGAAATGTTCATGCATCCGCCATCTTGGACTGGGGTGCATGACATTGTCACAAACTCTGCATTTGAGGTTTCCTTACAACTGTACCAAATGTGGTCCAAATCGGTTTCCACTTGCACTTCAAACGGTCATGTGTCCGCCATCTTGAATCAGGGTGGATGACATCATTACAAACTACATCTTTGAGCCAACCCTATATGTCTACACCTATAGCAGATTTGCTACACCCTGTCATTGCTACACCACTGAGTATATTCATAGGGGATAACTGTAGCTATTAGCTCTGTTGGATAGGTGGCAGGGCCTCTGAGAGGAATTTTATCAGGGGGTACAAAGTTTCTTTTGGGGGCCCCTTCCCTTCCCACATTCTCCCAAGAAGAGTACAACATAAAGATTGTACCATTTCACAGCTTCAGTTTTGATTGACACTTCTAAGATGGTGTCAACTCTTGTCCCAAATAGCAGGCGCCTTTCTAGTTCTCGCCAAGATAGGTAACATTTTCTGTGACTATTGCCTTTTTCATGTTTTGGGATCCTGTAGGAAAGTTTCCTCCACTTTCCATTAGAATCTCAGCCATCAGCACATACCAGTGCAGATTTAGATGCAAAAGTGCTAGTCTTGAGATTATTGACTGTCGTGTGCCAAAATAATCGACATGGAAAGCAATATAATGCTTGTTTCTGTTGACTCCAGAGACAAGCCAGTCCCTTACATGTAGTTCTCCACTGGTGCTTTGAAATTTCAGTATGCCTTCTGGGAAAACTTGATTGCAGGCATCTTTTGGGAATGTTTTTGGCTCTCGGGCCCCCTTTTGGACCCTGGGCCTGGGTACGATATACTCCCTGCACCCCCCTCTCATAGGCCCTGGTAGGTGGAACATTCCTGTTCAGATGCAGTAAAATTTTGAATGCCAGTTCCTGGGGGGAAGGCAGTGGGAGAGAGTGTTGCTTTCATGTTTCATCTGTGGGCTTCTCAAAAGCATCCAGAAATGTGATGGAAACAAGATGGTCCTTGCTGCAATCCAGCTGAGCTGTTTTTGCTTTCAGATTATATTATCTTACCTGTATATTTTCCCTAAGGAAAATTCAACAGCAAATCCTTAGAAAGACCACCAACCATTCCTCTCACAAATGGAGAGGAAACGTTCTTTTTCTCTTTCTTTATGCCATTAGACTATCAATCCATGCTCTTGGGTGGTAGATAAGTATGACTTTAGCCTTCTTCCTGATACTCAGATCTAGCAATGCCATCTTCTGCTTCATTGTGGAGTATATGAACACTGCCAGTGTTATTTTTCCTCCATATATTTTTACTGCCTCAGCATTGCAGGGGCTTTCACGTTCATTTGTGATTGATAAAGCCCCAGGGTACAAATATCCCAGATAACAAGCGGATCAGAGCTGAATAGACTGAAGCTTCTGGCCTCCCTCAGCCCAAAGAAAAACACCCCAAGTAGCAAAGAGCAGCAACCAAATTGGATTTTACACTCCACAACCTGTATACTGAGGGGTTTCTCAAGCAGATAATCATAAGCAGAGCTCCAATGGTTTGCAACCTCCTTCTCCAACTGCAGCTCTAGAAGCTCTTGTGGGTTTTTTTTTCTGTATCTGAGTATTTCTTTCTATTCTCTTACGAGAGACTTTTATTACCCTAAAGGTAAGAATTGCCTTGCTAGATCAGACCAACTGTTCATTTAATGCAGCGCTCTGTCTCCCAGCTAGGAATTTGAGAATCTCTTTGCTTTCCTTTGTTGCTCTGATCTTCTCTGCCCCAAATTCCACTCCTCCTGAATTTGAATTTCAATATAACTATGACAATTTCTAAAATGCCAAAACTAGAGCATGTGTGGCTTACCTCCATTTTTGGTTCTTTCCATTATTATGCATCTTTTTTTTCTTGTGAAGGCTCTTTGTGTGCAAGCTCTTCATCTTGCTACATCACTCTGGGAGCAGAGCATGCGTGCGCGCGCGAGAGAGAGAGAGAGAGAAAGAGAGAGAGAGAAGAGAGAGAGAGAGGAGAGCGAGCGAGCGCGAGCACTTTTTATCACTCCTTAGAACTGAGGTATGTGGGTTTAGCAGCACACAGCTCTTCCTCCTCATCCTCCTCTGCACTTACTCATGCCAGAATCAGGGATCCGAACCATGTCATATGAACACAGGAAGTACTGAGTCAAACTGTTGGATAATCTAGCTCAGTATTGTCCACACTGACTGACAGTAGCTTTTCAAAGTTTCAGACAGGAGTCCTCCCAGCCCTACCTAGAGGTGCTTCTAGGAACTGAACCTGGACCTTCTGAATGCAAAGCAGATGCTCTACCACTGAGCTATGCCCCCCCCCCCGCCACTTTTATACCAGGTGTCTGACATGTACTACTACTAATGCATAACCAAATAGAAACTAGGAAAGATTTATCTCTGTCTGAGACCCTGTAGACAACAATAACCTGGGAGGACCAATGGTCCGATTAAGCCTAAAGCAGCTTCCTGAGCACCTATGTTTGTACTGCACTAGGCCAGTTCATGGTTAGGAAGAGGCCATGCTGAGACCATGGCCCTTGTGACATTGTCCATGGACATCCCAATGCCCTCCCAGCACATCCCTTTATCATGTAGGTTCATCTAAACCACTTTGAAAAAATTTTCTTGAAAAGCAGTATATAAATAGTAGTAGTAGTGTGAATGGCTAGGGCTACCATATTTTCAACTTGAAAAATGAGGCACGCTTTTCATCAACCTAAAATTTAAAAAATTAAAAATAACTAAGTCCAGGTCTACCAATTTTTCCATGTGCACAAAACCGGATCTTAAGAATTGGTTCAAGTTTGAACCAAAGTTGAAATGGGGGCCCTGGTTCAAGTAACAGTTCTGAACTGTTCTTTTGAGCTGGTGGTCTAGTTTGAATTCAATCCAGTTCGAAATGGTTCTGCCGTAGGGAATATGAACTGGCCTGTTATTCCCTATCTTGTTATTATTCCCAAGGCATTATTCCCTATGCTTTGGGACACCAGAACAGGCTGGGTGGTACGACCTGATGGGTGCTATATTATTATTATATTTATTTAAAATATTTATTCCCCCACCCCTCCAGTGTACTACTGCTTGGGGCGGCTCACAACAACAAGATAGACACAGATACAACAAAAGAAATTACATTAACTAAAAAAAAAATTAAAAGTCAGATTAAAAACCACAATTATTAGATTCAAATTAAAACTGAAAATTATAAAAAGCTAAAGAAGTTAAAGAACCTACCAGATATAACAAAACAATAATGGAGCATTAAAAAGCCTTCTTTAAAAGGTGCATTTTGAGATTTAAAAAAAAAACAAACACGGAGGGAGGAAGCATGGCGAAGCTCTTCAGGGAGGACTGGTAGCCAATGAAGCTGATGCAAGATGGGTGTAATACTCGTGACATCCAACTCAGGATAGTCCAGAATGGGAGGCTGACCTTCATGAAGACCAGCTGCTCCATCAAGGCAGGTGGAGGTCTGAAGGTGGTGGTGGGAGGTGCGGGTCCAAAGGAGGTGGCAGACAGGGATCCAAAGGAGGTGGCAAGCAGGGATCCAAAGATGGCGGGTAGGCCGGGGTCCAAAGACAGGCAGGGCTCAGCAGGCAGGGCTCAGCAGATCAGGGATCAGAGGGGGTAAGCAGGCAGGGCTCAGCAGAGAAGTAGGGATTGGGAGGCAGGGGGTCTACTGAAGCTAGGTGCAGAGAGTGACTAGCAGCAGCAAGCAAACAATCCATAGAAACATAGGAAGCTGCCATATACTGAGTCAGACCATTGGTCCATCTAGCTCAGTATTGTCTACACTGACTGGCAGCGGCTTCTCCAATGTTTCAGGCAGGAATCTCTCTCAGCCCTATCTTGGAGATGCCAGGGAAGAAACTCGGAATCTCAGCTGCCCTTCCCAGAGCAGCTCCACCCCCTAAGGGGAATATCTTACAGTGCTCACACTTCTAGTCTCCCTTTCATATGCAACCAGGATGGACCCTGATTAGCTAATGGGACAAGTCATGCTTGCTACCACAAGACTAGTGCTCTTCCTCAATGAGATGATGCCTTTCAGCACCCTATATCACTGCTGCCCAATATAGGAGTTTCCCATATTCTGGGAAACACACCAGCAGGGATTCGAACCAACAGCCTCCTGCTCTCTAGGCAGGTTACTTCCCCACTGTGCCATTAGGAGGCTGCAAAGCAGCCAGAGCTCTTCTTTGAAAGTAGAAGAATGCTACCTGGCTTAAAATACATTTTGAAACTCCCTTCTTTATGCTCCCCCTCCCCTGTCACCTTCATCACCCCGCCCCCGCTGAATCGGGGCAGAGTTGCCCAGACAACAGGAAGATATGAATATCAGCAAAACAACCAGAGCAAAGGAGATTGATAGCCAGTTGGAAGGCAGTGGCCGAAAACCAACCAATAGAGCAGAAAAATTGTAAACAGTCATGGTGGCCACCACATTCAAACCTTTAAATGAGTTCAAACTGATTCAATTCAAACTGGGCTTGACTTGGTTCAAACATGGACCAGGCCAGTTTGACTTGAACCTGGTTCGAATTGAACCGGTTCTGCACTGCCCTATCTACCAACTTGATTTCTACCAACTTGATCAAGTTGATTTCGACTCCTGGCACCCACAGAGCCCTGTGGTTTTCTTTAGTAGAATACAGGAGGGGTTTACCATTGCCTCCTCACATGCAGAATGAGATGATGCCTTTCAGCATCTTCCTATATCGCTGCTGCCTGATATAGTACCAGCGGGGATTAGAACTGGCAACCTTCTGCTTCTTAGTCAAGCATTTCCCCACTGCGGACATTCCTCTTTTTGGTGGAAATGAGGACATGTCCAGCAGAAATGAGAATGTATGGTAGCCCTATAAATGACTGCTCTAAACATGCTCCAAGTAAGGCATTGAGACCCTGTGCTTTCCAGAGAAGGGAAAAGGGATCTCCTTGATGCTATACTGAGACCCTCCACATCCTGGTTTGGGCTGAGTCAGGACCTCTGCTTAGTTAAGGGCACTGAAACTCCATTGATCTTGGATAGCTCAGAGGGCCAGGAGTCAGAACCTTGGTTAGCGCTTAGCTGGCTCGCAAGAGCTGGGTATGACAGCATTAATAGAACGTTGCTCCAGTGACTTCTTACAGCAGACTATTTGTTAGTCTGGGTTAGAACCCATTTAAGGCTTTTTTGCCTGGTTTCATAAGCACTGGCACCAGCATCTTTCTGAGCCTTCTGCTAATATATATAGGATGGGGGTGGGGACGTAACTCAGGGATTGAGCATCTGCTTTGCATGCAGAAGGTCCCATATTCACCTCTTGGCATCTCCAGGTAAGGTTGGGAAAGGCCCCTGAGCCTGGAAACTTGGAGAGCTGCCGCCAGTCAGTGTAGATAATACTGAGCTAGATGGTCCAATGGCCTGTCCTGGTATAAGGCAACTTCATTTGTTCCTAGGTCCTCAGGGAAGTCCTCTGAGTTAGAGGATGAAGGCATGGTGGAGGCCTTTGTGTTATGGTGGAGGTGCTGTCTCAGGTTCCTCTGGTCCTCCTGATGTGTGAGTTCCCAGTAGCCAGGGTCTGGATCACAAGCAGTGTTCCCTATAACAAGGATCCTCCAGTGTTGTTGGCTACAACTCCCAGCATCTCCAGCTGCAATGGCCTTTGGCTGGGGATGATGGGAATTGTAGTTAACCGTATCTGGAAGTTCCTATTACAAGGAGTATTGGCCATAGGTTCTTCTCAACTTGTTTCATCCCCTGAACTATCTCTCTTGCATCTGAGGCCAGATGGCATTACATGGTCAGCATCACATGGTCAGAGCAACGAGAGAGGCTGGAAGTTTCAGCAGCAGAGTTGTCCCATTAGCAGCAGCAGCAGCACTTCAGGTGTTCCCTCCTGCTTATTAAACATGCAGTCCCTAAATGATTATGCATCTGTCTAATCGCAGTGTCAGCTTTAAAAAATAAAATGAAAATAAAATACTGTGCATGATAACAAGGAAGGGTATAGGCCTATTAGGGGGAAAACTCCTGGAGGTGAAGGTGACAGCTTTATGGTGCCGGTCTTTGCCTTATTTGCAGTAACTCATTTTATGTATAGTGTTTCATATTGGTGCAGCCAAAGGGCTGGATCTGCTTGTGATTTACTCCCACCCATAAGGAAGATGGTAGCCTCTGAGAGAGCAGAAAATAAGTCTGTTGATTAGAACCGTAAATTAAAGGGAGACCGAAAAGAGGCATGAATTCTACAGGCCTGCATAAACATTTGATGTTGCTTTGCCACTTGTTACTTCACTTCCCTATAAACTGTGTGCTCAAAGTCTTTCTAATCCCATAATAAAGCTTTTCCTTTCTCTGCCTTATTTCCTTCCTGGGTGATTTATGTCTCTCTTTCTCAGTCAAACCTTCTGTTTGTTGTACCTTTGCCATGCAATCGACAATCAGAAAAAAACCCTGTGGTTTTTCCCCTTGTTTACAGGCAATCTAAAAAACAAAAGGGTAGCAACAGGGTCTGATTTGCTGTCAAGGGTCTGCTTGATTGGTGGTTTCTGCTTGGTTTCAGAATGAAGCTGGCACCCAAATTCAGCCCAAAGTGAAATCCAAATCAGGTCAAGGACGTGAGGCATTCTTAGGGAAGCCAAAGGGGGCCTGAAAAGAGTAGCAACATGTCTTAGGGGATTCTGCACATTCCCTGGTTGTCACTAGATTTCACCAAAAGAGCAAGTCAATGAAAATTTGAGATTCCTTCTTCAGTAAAATGTCTGAGAGATTTTGAATAAAGTCAAGATGCTGTATTAAACTTGTGAAATTCCTCATAGGGGAGTTGCAGATCATACATGACTAACTGGTGACCTGAGGGTCACAGCAAAAGGATAGGAAGTCCCAGAAGTCTCTGGGACATCCTTTCACAATGGGAGGGGCAATGACCAAGTGATCAGTGGACCTTTCCATTCTTGCTTATAGCTGGGAAATTTTGCTGTGTTAGAAAGATCCTAAGCAACTTCCTTGGGTAATGGAAGTGCCTAGGCACAAATTCACATCTGCAAGGTCTTTTTTATTTGATTGTTTCATTCATTTTTGCTGTTTAAAATTTCATTTGTTCTGTTATTCATTCAAATCGTACTTGTTTCATCATTACTTCCTTTGTTTTAATTATTCTCATTCATTTGGCTTTCTGACTGTGTTCACTGGGAAACGCAGTTGTCCTGCTGCTGTGCATGTACCTGTAACTTCAATGTTTTCCATCCAACTGGTGTGAAATTTTCAGACAGTTTATTAGCCCTCCAAGGGATCAGGCCTGTTGAACCAGACAGATAAGAAAAGGGTCTCTGCTTTCCAGGCAATTAAAAAAGGCACACTGAGAGACTCGCAGAGATCAGGCTATTAACTAAGACAGTATGTCTCTCTAAACCTCAGCATGTAACTCAACCAACTTAGCACAAAAAAAAAAAAAGGGAAATGTAGGGAGACAGCATTGAATGAACTGAGCATGCTCTGGAATTGTAAGAAGCAAGTGATTCAGAAGTACTCTTAGACAAGTACTCTTAGAGGAGACCAACAAGGAAAACCGCAAACACTTAGGACCGGATCTCACTATTAGTGAGACCCGGTTTCTTCCAGTGAGTGGGGTCCCTGCACACGAGTGTGGAGGGAGCCCTGGGCGGCCAGATCAGCCACCCACACAATTGCCAGCTCCGTGACGGAGCCGGCGGGGGCTGGGGAGCTCAGGGGCCATGTGGCCCCCGAAGCCACATTATGCCCTGCACGAGTGTGCAGGGCATACTGGGGAGACCCCCAGAGCTGGGAGGTGGTTTTTCACATCCCCTCCGGGGGTCTACTCACGAGTAGCCATGGCGTGGAGCCGCACCGCAGCTACTCACAATCAGAGGGGCCAGTTTTGCCGAGCCCAGTGGTTCTTGTAATCGGCAAAAATCGGGCTAGGCTCTCCTAGCCCAATTTTCGCCGATCGTCAGAATAGCCCCTTAGTCTCCAAGGTGAAACAACTCACACGGGCAAAAAACAAGTCTTTAATGCCCTCCTTTATAGGTATCTGAATTCTTCCTGTCTTTCCATTGCAGTTGGAAGGTTCCATATGGAAACAAGACCTCAAGTTGGACCTCAAGACCTCAAGTCTTACTAGGCAATCACGCAACTGTTACTCTGCCCAATGACACTGCTGCACCTCCATAGTTCTGATCCTTGCCCTATGCTTTGATCACCAAACAGTGCCTGACTACTAGCCCAGGGTAGTGCTGCTCGTGTGGAGTGCCGGGATCAAGGCTGATCCAGGTGCTGCCTTCCCCAGTAGCCCAAGTTCTTTACCTGGGCTTTGACCTGGGTTGAGGGGTGCGGATGTGCCCTTTACCCGATGTCCGGGGTCTTGCCATCCCAACAGTCACGGAGCTGGGCACATAGAGTGCCCGGCTAGAAGGGGAATCCCCCAATGCACCTTGCTGCTTGCACAGTGCATTTTGGGATTCCTGGAGGCTGGGACTCATTTTCCCGGCCTCCAGTGATCTGCACTGCTTGGTGTGGCATGGATCGTGTGGGTGCACAATGGTGCACCCACAATGATCACAAAGGAGATCATCAGTCATCTGAGGGGAAGGTAGGTTAGGAACATAGCAATAGCAATAGCAATAGCATAGGAACATAGCATAGGAACAACATAGGAAGCTGCAATATTGGTCTGTCCAGCTCAGTATTGTCTTCACAGACTGGCAGCGGCTTTTCCATGGCTGCAGGCAGGAATCTCTCTCAGCCCTATCTTGGAGAAGCCAGGAAGGGAACTTGGAACCTTCTGCTCTTCCCAGAGTGGCTCCATCACCTGAGGGGAATATCTTACAGTGTTCACATGTGGTCTCCCATTCAAATGCAACCAGGGCAGACCCTGCTTAGCTAGGGGAACAAGTCATGCTTGCTACTCGAAGACCACCTCTCCTGGTCTTAGGTTCATCCCTACCTTCCCCACACCTACCGTTCTCACTCCTCTCATGCACGACCTTAATACTATTCAACAATTTTCAGCAATAGCTGGAGAACCCCAATCTAATGAATTCAATGAAAGACTTAAGCACAGACTTAAATTTCCCCCTTTGGACCAAGTGGGACTGAAAAGTGTTTAACTGCGGTTGGATGGTGTCCTTGTAATTCTATCTTTTTTAAAAGCTCCACTTTGTGTTGATAAAATGGTTAGCAGTCACATTTGCTATTTACATAAAAGGGAGCCAGTTGAACCATGTGTGGATTCCATTCGGAAAAAATAAAAGACCAAAACCCTGCACTAACTTTCTGTATTTCAGCATTTGCAGCTTTCTGGCCTTTTCAGCCACACATAAAAGCTACAATGAATCACCTCGCTGGCGCCTGGAGGGCTACCTTTCACCCTAGAATACATCCTAGCATTGTTTCTTTTGTCAATATTTCATCCAAACAGAGCACATATATCTGCAAGGCAATGCGAACGCCCTTTGTTGGGATCAAAATGGGGTGGATGAAGGGATAAGTAGTAATTTTATTTTATCTGAACCATAAATACAATAGAAGCTCTTTATCAGAATAAAAAACTGGTAGCTAATGCATTGCCTCCAACATTTCACAGATGGAAGTAGGGACACTCTTGTGTATTTATAATGTCCCTATTCTGACTCTAAGCATCATTGCCTGCATGCCTCCCCTCCACTATCACACATTGCTGAAGGCTCTTCTCTGATTGCTGAATGCTGTACAGTATTCATTTCTTCTCTCCTGCACTGATCTGAAAGTGAAAGAAGGTGTTTGCTCTTTGGAACCAGAGACTAACAGGATTTTAGAGCTGGAAGGTACCCTGGAGATCAACTAGTCCAATCCCCGGCTCAATGCAGGAACCTGCCACAATATCCCTAAGAGGAGGCTGCCCAGCCTCTGTTTGAAAACCTTCAGTGGGGGAGAGCCCACCATTGCACAAGCCTGCTCTTACAGCTAGAGGACATTCTTCCTAATGTCTCAGCTAAGTCTGATGCTTTGTCATTTCAGCTCATTGCCCTCAGGAGCAACAAGGCTGCTCTTCCTTCTGGGTGACAGCCCTTCAGAAGTTTGAAGAAGGCTGTTAGACATATCTCCCCTTAGTCCTCTCTTCTGCAGGCTAAACATACCCAGCTCTTCCAACCTTTACGCATAGGACTTGGTTCCTTCATGAGGTCCATTCAGTCCAATTTCTACCTGTCCCAAAGCAAATGCAGAGGGGATAAATGGGCACACATGGGACTCTCATTCAGGCCCATTTGTTCCATTCAGGGATAAGGGGGCTTACTTTCTTCAGCAATGGCAGCAGAAGCTGTCTTCATCTTTTTGACCATCTTCTGCTACTGCAGGTACCAGCAAAAGGTGATCTTGGCAGCCATTCTGATGGCTGCCATTCTCTCTCTCTCTCTCTCTCTCCCCCCCCCGCCAAGTTCGCTGGGTGGAAATATATAAGTTCTGGCTGGAAATATCTGGGCCCCAATATATCATATCATTCCATGAAAAATGGCTGCTGCTAGGGAATCCTCAAATGTAGGGATGTGCGAAACATTTCGGATACAAAACGTTTTGTACCCAAAACAGCCTGTTTCGGGTGTTCTGTAGACAAAACAAAACACCCATTTTCCAGATCCAAAAGTTTTGTATACAAAACAAAACATCCCTGTTTTGGCTACAAAATGTTTTGTTGTTTCGGACCTCCATTTTGTGGTGATCTCTGAGTCAGTCTCCATTTTGTGTTTGACATCTCTTTGAATTTCCCACCCTTCCAGCCTTCTGATCAGTGACCTAAATCATGGGCTGACCTGCTGACAATTCCCTCCTTGTTCCCCATTGGCTCTTTTGCTTCTTCCCACTCTTTACTGACCCCACATTGGCCAGGGGAAGGGTTGCTAACCTATGGGGTGCTGGGTTCTGCTGTTTCTGGGGTGTTCTGAGTGTAGATTCTCTAGTAGCATATGAGAGTGGATTCTTGTTTTTCACTGAAAATCTCATATGCTGCCAGAGAATCTACAATGAACACCTCAGAAACAACAAAACCCAGTACCCCACTAGCTTGTGGGTATGGGGGTGGTTGGCACCCTATGTGCACTACACAACCCCTCGCTCTGGGCAACCCCAGTGTCCCCAAAGGGGAATTATGGGGCTGCTGAAACCTCCATTATTCCCCATGGGAGAAATCTTAAAGACATGTAAACTTCAACAAATCACAAAAGATCAGCCCTTTGCCCAACTCCTTTGAAATAATTCTGGAAGTTTCCTTGCCCCCATTGGGCACTACCACCCACCACACTTTGCTCTGGGACATCCCTTTCCCCTTGATTTGAAGTGATACATTTGCTGGAATCCCCATTATTCCCTATGGGAAAATTCTTAAAGATGTGTAAACATTAAAAAAATTCACCAAAAAACCAGCCCTTTGCCTAATTCCTTTGAAATTTGGGTGGTAGCTTCCACCCATTGGACACTACCACCACCACCCACTCTTTTTGCCCTGGGACCCTTTTTAAAAATCCAAATTGATTCGGATTCAGATTTGGAAAATTTGGCTACAAAACAAAACGGGGATGTTTCGATTCAGATACAAATCGAAACAAGAAAATTCCAAAATGCACACCCCTACTCAAATGTGAGAATATCCCTAGGTATTCTGAGCCACCAGGACAGCCGCTGAGAGCAGCTTCTCCTACCTTCCCCACCAATGGTGGTAACATTTTTTAAAACCCCCAAAATTGTGTTATGCATTTATTCATTTATGTCTTAAATTTGCTGACTGAACCAATCTTCTGTCTCTGGGCGGTTAAATTAAATGAAAATGAAAATGAAATGCAGACTTATGCAAGTACCTATGCAAAACAATTAATGAAGAAAACATGAAACTCACAATTTCCGTAAATGATAATGAAATGAACAAGGTTTCCAGATACAAAAATGAACACTACCCCAATACAACAACAGTAAGACTTTCACAAAACTAGTAATCTTTCATATACACTAGAAAACAGATACAGTCACTCCAACCAACTATGGTTTAAATGCTACTGACTGGATGGGGCAACCCTTGAAAACATGGCAACTCTCTCTGCCTTTATTTTGCAGCCTTTGCTCAGTGCCAGAGCATCTGCCTTTCACGCATGAGGTCCAAGGTTCCCTCCCTAGCAAGGTTCCCTGTTAGGGTTAAGAAAGACTCCTGCCTGAAACCTTGGAAACCTGCTGCCAGTCAGTGTAGATAATACCAAACGAGATGGACCTATAGTCTCACATAGGGGCTATTCTCACAATCAGCAAAAATCGGGCTAGCCTCCACTAGCCTGATTTTTGCTGACTATGAGAACCACCGGGCTCGGCTGCGAGCCCGGTGGTTCTAGAGCAGGTAACCCGCTCAAGCACCCCTGCCCTTAGCCTGGGTTTGCAGAGCGAGCCCTCCGCAAACCCAGGCTATCTGATCATGAGTCACAGTTCCACACCACAGCTGCTCACAAGTAGACCCCCAGAAGGGAGGTGAAAAGCTGCCTCCCGGCTCCGGGGGTCTCCCCAGTATGCCCTGCGTGCTTGCGCAGGGCATACTGGTGCTTCCAGGAGTTGCAAGGCCCCCGAGCTCCCTAGCCCCCACTGGCTCTGTCACGGAGCCGGCAATCAGGGCTCTCTCCCCGCTCACCTCCCCAAATCGGGTCTCACCAATCGTGAGACCCGGTCCACAGTATAAGGCAGGTAGGGCTAAGAAAAAGGTGCACTTGAGGCTCTAGAGAGCAACTGCCAGTCAGTGTGGACAGTATTGTGCCAGATGGACCAATGATCTGACTCAGGAGAAAACAGCTTCTTATGTTCCTATGCATGATGTCAACGGAGTAGACTGAATTCTTAAAACAGAAGTACAATCACTGTGCTACGTCATGTAGAAAATAATAGGGTTCTCTGTGATCTGACACTTCTCGTCATTTCTCCAGTCCACAAAGGGCACGCTGAGGTTCAGCATCACAGAGGAGCAGACCTGCTCCCATTCACAGGGCTTGTCAACTCCTGTCATGGCTGTTTCATCGCTGTTTGAAACCAAGGGTGTAATTTAACAGGGGAGGCGCGGGAAGATCAAGTATCTGTTTGTGTTGCCTGCAAAGACTTTATTTGCTGTTCCTCCAAACACCGATAAATCTTTTCAGAGCATGCCAAAGTGTTATTATGTGAAATCATGTCAGCTTTTAGAAAATTAGAGGTTTCTGTTTTAAAAGCTGGGATGAATTTCATTGAAAAAGAAACATGAGCGGACTCACATTTTCTTCTTGTCAGTGCTGATGGTCTGGAAGCAAATGTTAGAAGAGAGGATTCGAAGGCATTGTGCAGTAACCTCTTCTGGCCACTAGAGGCATGGTGAGATGTTTATGGGTATGTCTTGGACAGACTCTGTTAGAACTATTCAGTTGTTTAAGGTATGTTTGTGGATGTTATCAATGGATCTCTTTCTCTCACAGTAAGTGATGTTTCAGTTTCTTAATAAATCTTTTTCTATTTGGTTTGGTTTATTTAGCCTGCTGTCTCCAGATAATCTCTGGGGCTAAATGTCCTTACCACCAGAGCATACTCTGCTGTGTGATTACTATAATGTTTCTTCTCACACTCTTCAACAGCAGATTGGTAGTTGAGCACAGAAAGAGGGGGGCTGACGAAAAGAAGTTCCATCTGGTTCTGAATGGCTCAGACTAAGGAGACAGGCCAGAGTTAGCAACATTATAAGGCCAAGCAGAAGATTATTGGCTCTAGCATCACCTCATCCCTACAGAGCAGAGAGCTGTAGTATCACCTTCTGGCCACCCGCAGTGGTGGAGCTGCTGTGCAGTTGAAAGCAGGTCAGCAGCTCCCTCTTCTGGCAAGATACCACAGTTGCACACCGGATAATGTCCACCGGCTGCCACACACCTCAGTTTATGATTCCTGGCACCTGAAACTTGAAGTCTTTTACATGTAGATCTCCTTGGAAGGAGGGTTTTTCTGGTTTTTCTTTACTATGTCTGAACTTTTCCTGGATTGAAAGGCTCCAAATTTTGTCTGAGCTTGTTTACAGAGCAGCCCGAATGCATTCACAATCTTCCTTCCTTCCTTCCTCCTTCCTTCCTTCCTTCCTTCCTTTTAAATAAAGGACTTTGTTCAGAACTTTGCTCATGCATAGTTTGCTGCAGTTTTCAGTGTGTTTTTCCTTGAAGGTTAGTGAAGTACATTCTTCCCTTTCACACAACCCTCCGCAGATGTCATTGCAAGCTGGAAGGCACACAGCCACTTCCATCTGTGGTTGTCATGAACATGGAGAAGAATAGGTTCCTTAGTTATACCCTCTTAATTGTTCCATCCATGTGGTGGCACATGTGGTGATCCATGTGGAGAAACAGAGAGGGGCTGCCAGTGTCAAAACCTTTCCCCCTGAAGATTCACCAAGAACCTTTCCTTAGACCCTGCAGAAGCACAGAAAGCATTAAATCTGTGGCTTAGATTGTGATGGTTAGGCCTCTGATGGGAGATGGTTCCTTGGTCCACATTTTCATGTATACTGGGAGCAGGCAGAAAGTAGTTTGGAATCTCTGGGTGATTTACAGAGATCTGGGTGATTCACAGTGGACTGAGCAATTGTTTAACAATATATTTCCCCCCCTAAATTAGGTAGCTGAAACAAAGAAAACCTGTGGGGAAACCAGGAATGGATTTGTGTGTGATAGGACTGTGAACTGCTTTGATACTGAAAACAAATTCCTGGCTGACCTTGTGCTCAGATTTGTCCTGGTCTTAAATTCTAAGTGTATCATGTCCTCCTGCCATGAGTCACTCTTTTCCACCCTGCTCAGCTTAGTGGATCTTGGAGTTTTAATAAAAATGAAGGAGGTCCTACAAAGCCGAAGTCTGCCCATTGTTGATGTATATCTAGGGATGACTCTAGAATAGCTAGTCTGGGGGTGCAAAGGGGTGGCATGGAGGATGAAGTAAGGAGGCTTAGATTCTGCCAGCTCCCCTGACCTTGCCTAGATGGATAACACCTGTCTTTTCTCTGTGGTTTTGTGAAACCAACCTTAACCAGGTAGTGGTTAAGGTAGTGGTTTTCATGACTATGGGGAAAGCACAGGATCTCCCATCCACGGAACACCACCCTGACCCCCCACCAAGACTAAATTGAGTGTGTGGCCGGCAATATGAGTTTATTTATTTATTTATTTATTTATTTATTCCTGAAATTATTAGGGATAGACCCGTAGATGTCATGGCCGCTAGGAACTCCTGAGCTGCAACAGACAAGTCAGCCTCAAAGTAGATATTGAAGTCCTTGGACATTCTTAAACATTTTAACTAGTCTTGAATGGTTTTAAAATTTGTTTTATATTGTTTTAATTCAGTTGTTTTAAATGGTTGCCTTTTTGTTTTGTTTTGTTGTACACTTCCCAAAGCCTTCGGATAGAGTGGTATAGAAATATAATAGATAGATAGATAGACAGAGAGATAGAGAGATAGAGAGATAGATATAGGGGAGTGTGATTAAGCATACATGCAGAAGCATACATGCAGAGAGAGTGATGGAGAGTGTGTGAGCAAGAGTTGCCATAGCAACCAAGCATGGAATCTTCAGGGGGGGATTTAAATAAGGACAGTTGGTGACAATTAGAGAGGGAGTTGGAGCTGGTTGTTAGGAGAGAGAAGTTGGACAGAACGTAGCTGAAAGAGAGATTGATTTTGTGTGGTAACTGAACAAGGGGGATTGTTCATGGGGTCGTGAGAGACTTGGTGAATCTGTGGAGATTGTAGAACTAGCAGTACATTGGTGCCATACTCTTGAAAACTGGAGTGTTAAGCCTGGGAAAGCAACCTTGAGTGAGAAAGCTGCCCAGAAGTGAAAACTCCTGGTAAGAGACAGAAAGGGCTGGGTTATTTCACCAAGCCTGCAAACCAAGTTTAAATACCTCTGTCCCAAGTTATATACCTCCCTAAGCGTTACAATTATAAAGAAGGAAAAAGCACTCTAAGAGAGTCCAACACCTGTCTTATTTAGCAACACTGTAGAGAAGTTGTTGATGTGCCCTGTCTTGCAAAGATTTTTATTTCAATCCTTTGTAAACAATTTACTTATTCTTATTTCATTCTACATTTTAAGCCTTATTTCTTTTATGCACTGAACATATATTCTTATCCTGTGCTCGCAAGGCTACGTGACCAAGGAGTTAAGTACTGAGAGCAGGGTAATAAATAATCATATGGTGGCAGAAAAAGAAAGTAATAACTTAATAAATTTGCAGAACATAGAGACCAAGTTGATATAAATTAATATAAAACAAATCACCTCCCTGGACTTGGGAGGGGCATCAGGGTGGGTTCCTGACAGGGAGTGAGGCTTTTGCTATACATCTAATACTTATAGAAGTATGGCCATTAATGTTGTAGTTTATTGACCTTATTAATGAAGTCTGCTTCATATATTCAAACTTATTCAGAAAATGGGCCAGATTCCTCTTAGAAAGGACCAGGACTTTTCTGTGGCTGCTCTGGGGCTTTGGAATATGCTCCCTGTTGAAAAAAGAGCATCTCCTTCTCTGTATGCTTTCAGGAAGATCCTCAAGATGCACCTGTTTTCTCAGGCTTTTAACTGAATTAATTTTAAACTATTCAATCTGTTTTTATTGTATGAGATTGTTTTTTATTAACCTTGTGAAATTTTAACTGTCTTTATTTTGTTTTATACTTGTGTTTTAATTCTGTGCACTGCCTAGAGATGAACATACCAGGCAGAATAAAAATATGAAAAACAAACAAACAAATAAGCAAGCCACCTTTTTAGATTAGTCCAAACCTTCCCATAGTTTTCCAAGCTAATTTTATCTTCCTGTCCAAAACGGCTTGGGCCTGATGTATTCAAGTGAGCGCCTTCTTCATCATCAACCCCACTGCCTGTTAAGATCATCTGGGGAGGTCCGGTTGTGGTTGCCACCAGCTCCGTTGGTGGTGACTCGAGACCGGGCCTTTTCTAGAGTTGCCCTGGGACTCTGGAACATGCTTCCTAACAAAATTAGAGTTTCCCCTTCTCTGAATGTTTTTAAGAAGGACCTGAAAACATACCTGACAGGCTTTTTAGTTTATAGATTTAAAGCTTTGGTTTTAGAGTTTTAATTTTATTTTAAACTATCTTAATTATGTTAATGTTTTAATGGTTTTATATTGTGAACTGCCCAGGGACTTTTTTTTTATGGGGCAGTATATAAATATACTAAATAAATAATAAACAAATAAATAAAATAAGTCCATATGGCAGGAAAAACAGGAGTGGAGAGAGAGGTACCAGGACAGCTGAAATCTGCAGGGGAGATAACCCTGCACCTCCACGCCTGCATAAATGGTCTCATGCAGCCCAGTTCCTGGCCAGGAAGGAAGCTGAAGGGTTGTCTTGGCTACTGGGAGGCTGGAAGAGTCTCCTACCTACCGGACTTCACTGGCTACTGCTGCTTGTCCAGGGTAGAGGAATGAGTGAATGAGGCTTCTTTAAGCAACAGAGGCCTTTTGGTCCTAGCTGTCAGACCATAAAATACAGAGAGGCTATTCCCACCATTGCCCAAAAGCGGGGTAAGGGAGCTCAGCCCGCTTTGGGGCAATCGTGTGCTGCAACGGGAGCCGCACAGCTCCCAGTAGCTAGCCACATTAAATCCCTCTCCCCTTAAATGAGGTTAATGGAGTGTTGGTCCCGTTAACCTTGGGTTTTTTTGCTCATGTGTTACCATTTGCCGTGATGACACATAAGCAGACCCCCGACTAGGAGGCTGCAAGCTGCCTCCCGGGCTTGGGTGTCTCTCCAGGATGCCCTGTGTGGGGGATCCTGGAACTTCTGGGGGCCATGCGGCCCCCAATCCCAGCAGCCCCCACTGGCTCCATGACAATCCAGATGATCCGGATGATCTGGACTATCTGGCTGCCCAGAGAGAAGGCACTGAGGTACTTGCTTTCAGGCTTCCTCTCCGCAGAAGGTGGTAGCCTCCTGCAGTGATCGTGTGGATTGCTTCAATGACTGTATTGTCTTTGTATAGTTGCAATTTTTTTAACATTCCTGTCTGGTGGGTGGTGGAGTGAAAATGGGAGTGGGAAATATTTTGAGGGAAGCACTGCCTACTCCTTGATTTTGGAGGCATCACTGTTATATCAATAATCACTCAGTGCATAGAGCCAGTATATAATCTACCCTGAGCTTGATCAACATTGAAAGCGCTGGGGCGAGCTAGGGGTTTAAAGTGATTTTCCATTGGTTTTATGTTGAGTGTTTCTGGATGTTCCCTATTACTACCAGAGGGGTTTTTTTGTGGCTGAAGATTCTATAGCATGGATAAATATCATACCAGTTCTTTGCCAGCAGAGAAAATAGTTTCATAATTTCCTCCAACTGAGCCACTTTTAAGGCATAATCACTACTCATTTTATTACGTTTCATAAGCTAAGTAGGATCTCTATGGCTTGTGATGCTTAAATGAGACCTCTCTTGCAGGGTGGGGAAATCTTGTAGAAAATAGCATTTAATCTATATTGATCTCAAAGTGCTTTATGGTGTCAGAGGTCACTATATTGCAGTTGTCATGGGCTTGTCTCCAGAGAAATAAAACAAGGTCATTTTGATCAGTGGTGGCCTTTAAAATCATAATGGTACCTCTCAAAGATCAGTAGGTGAACTGGACAATAAGGTCCCCCCATCCTGCTGAGCTCTGTTACCCCAGCAACTGAATACACTCTTCCTTTGTTCTTTCTCCTAAATAGAATTAATCACAGCCACTTGACTATTGTGCAGAGAATAGAGAGCTTCATAAAGCAAGACCATGCTTGCTTTTCCAGTGACCTCCAAAAACATGCCACATTTGTGCACTGACCTATTTTCAGCTCTTTAGAAAAAGTGGGGAATTCCTATTTAGCAAGGTTGGCAATTGAAATGTCCAGACAGGGAAATTCCAAGTACATTCCAGGGTTCCTTCCAAAGAGAAACATCTGAGAATTCTCAAGGGAAGCCAAATAATTTCCTGTAAGAGAGATGAAATTTCTCAGGCCGTTTGTGCACATACCTTTAGTTTCACTTTCCCCACAAAATCCTTCACTGTTCCCTCTAAGGTGTGCAAATGTGTGTGCGCTCACAAGTTTTCTGAGGTCCACTCTGTTAATTTGAGATCCCGCTCAGGTTGAATTAGGGAGTGCCTCGATACTGCTGGCCAGAACAAAACTCATTGCGCACAGAGATGAAAATTAGAGGGATCACAGAAACTCTTGTCAGAGGCCGAGTTCAGACATAGCATGAAATATAGTTCTGGTAAGGTAGAAATGAGTTTGTGGAAGTGAAACTCCATGCTGACTGTAGGTTCAGAGTGGAGTTTGTCGAGGGAAACTGTGGGTCATTTTCCCTTGCAAACTCCATTTCCCCAAGTTTGGATGTTCGGGTTAGGAAACTGGAGGTGAAGGGACCTACTGTTTCCTGTTCCATCTGAATTCATCCTAAGCCCCTTTTCTCTTCCTCATCTGCAACCAATAGGTGGTTCCCATGATCAGTGGGAGCTGCCTGGGAATGGCGAGGGGGGATGAGCAGACAGTCTGCTCTGGGCGGCTGCAGTGGCTGCCCACATGACTACCGGCTCCATCACAGAGCTGGCGGGGGCTGGGGAGTTCGGGGGCTGTGCAGCCCATGGAAGCTCCAGCATGCCCAGTGCGAGTGTGCAGGCCATGCTGGAGAGACCCCCGAGCCGGGAGGCTACTTTTCAGCCTCCCAGTTGGGGATCTCCTCGTGAGTAGCTGCAGCACAGAGCAGGGTTGGAGTGGGCCCAGAGACAAGATTAGAACATCATCCTAAATTATTTTTTTTAAGGATTTGTAAATTGTGGACGATGCAAGTCATTTAATGGTACTAGAGAAAGACATGCTGTTCTGGTAGCTTCAGGTCTTAACACTCACATCAGTTTCGGAGGATGAATACAACTGAAGGAAGCCCGGGCGGGTGCATGGCTGGGGGAGTCAGTTGTGTGACTTGCCTCTTGGCCCCCCCCCCAAGGCATGGGCCCCCAGACAACTGTCTCCCCTTGCCCTATTATAGTTATGCCCCTGGCGCAGAGCCACGCCGCGGCAATTCACGAGCAGAAAAATCGGGTTTGCGGAATGCTCGCTCCGCAAACCCGGTTTAACTGCCGGGCTATTTAAGTGGGTGACCCGCTTAAGAACCACCGGGCTTGCAGCCGAGCCCAGTGGTTCTCACGATGGGAGGAAATCGGGCTAGCCTCTGCTAGCCCGATTTCCTCCCATCGTGTGAATAGCCTTCAAGTCTAATTCTGATGTTATCTGAGTTCCAGTCGAGCTGCTGCAGCCTAGTTTCTTCCCATGCCTTTCCAGTAACGCAGGTCGCTCTCCTCAGTTTTCCACCTCTCATAGGATGACAACTTGGTATCCCTCCATTAAAGTGATGGGCTCCAGAAAACATGATCTATTCTGTAGTGTATGGTTTCTATATGCTTGCAAAACAGCAGAACTTTATATAAAGAACCATGGTGAAGTAGCATATTTCCCCCATCCTCTGCATGGGATGAAAATAGGTTTGGAGGATCCGGCTGTCAAGGGCTGGACCTAAGTATGCATCATTATGAAGCAGGACTAGGGTGGGTTAGACTCCTGAGCTGTTGGACTGAATGTACTACTTCAGAGTAGAGCAGAGATTAAAGTTCTCCTGTAAGAACTTTTGGTGTGATGTTTAGGGAGATTTTGCAGGCTAAAGGTAACCTGAATCCACCCCCAGCTCCTCTTCTTTCACCACCATAGTGCTGGCAGCACTCTTTGTGTGATGGTGTAGCATTGTTGCTGGTAAGTCCCCATATTTGCCCTCTTGTGCCCCCTTCAAATTGCTGAAATAGCCCCCCCCACACACACACAAACCATTTTTCTGCCTGTAAATGGGGCAACAATATTGGGGGTATATATATGTTCAGTTCTACTCAGGTTGCAGGTAAAGGATAGCTCTGAAAACAGAGGTTCAATTTAATGATTATAGTTAATAGCCATTTGTAGAGCTCCTCTCCATGAATTTAATGTTTTCCTTAAAAAAAAAAAAAGCTTCATAGAAAAAAGAGCTAGAACAGAAGTGAGAGGGCTTGGCTAGATTTTCTTGTTCTTGATGAATGTTTTCACTGTCTACAGGGAACTTTTTTTAAAATGGGGAGTATTCATGAATGGTATGTCCCCACCTGTAGTCTGAAGTGGTGCATTACACCACTGTGGGAATCTGCCACCTTGTTCAGTCTTACGTATGTATAGTTCCAGCCTGAGATGGCAGAGCAACGGCTTGCTGGTTGGAAGGCTATGCATATACAGAGTTGTCTCTGCCTAGTCACATCATTCAAATGCATCTCATCTGTCTTCTTAGCTTTATTGCTATTCCTTGTAGCACAAACTGCCCCCTTGCAATCAATAAAAATTCAGGTACCATGGAGAGCTCACAAAGAGAGACTAGTTGTGCCTTTTGGTAGCCATCATTTATTATATATATGCACACGGTTATTGCACCAAGGCTTTCTGATAGGAAATCAATGAGCAAGAGAAGAATCTTTGTGGACTGCAAAGAAGTCCATCAGAAAGTTAAGGCATGAACTCCCACCTGGTTAGCTAGACAGATGTTTGATACATTTCTGAAGTGAAGGGATAGCAATTCCCATTTCAATCTTGGGGCTTTCTAAAGGCAGCAGCTGTTCTGGCTTGACAGAACATTGCCTTCATGTCTAGGAACTGGAACCAGCGGGGATCCCAAATTACTGTATGCAGTGTGAAAACACAAGAATGTATAGAAGCATCTCAGAACATTACACCTGACATAATAGGTCAGTGTAACTCCAATCATTCTGCAGGAATAGGGCTTGTTTTGTTTTTGTTTTTGTTGCACAATAAATTTACATTTCCCTCCATTTACTGAGTCTCCATGTATTGGGGCATTGTTGTTGTTGTTGTTATCTATACATACACACACATAAAATATGACACACACACACGTAAAATATGTTAAAATGTGTTTTAAGTATGTTTTTACATCTATGTAAGCATATGTAAAATATGTTTTTAATTTTTTCAGTGACATAAAAGCAATATGGATTTTTAGCAGAAGATTGTGGAACTGACTTTTTTTTTTAAAGTGACATAGGGATGTGCACGAATTGTTTGTGCACTCCCAGGAGGGGGGCGCGTTCTTTAAAGGACAGGGAAGGCACTGCCTACTTGTTAGCCCCCCGACCCCCCACCCCCGGCACTCAAAAACAGCCGGTGCCCTGGACTGCAGTGTTCCTGCTTACACCCTGATCAGCACTGAACTTGCCACACTCATGGCTGACATGTTTGCGTGTAGTGCATCAGGCATGAACATGGCGATGCTGATCGGGCACAAGCAGGAATGCTGCAGCCCAGCACATTCTCTGTTTTTGAGAGCACCAGTGGGGGGAATGTGGGGGGCTAACAGGTGTGCAGCACCTTCCCTGTCCCTTAAAGCAACCCCTTGTATTTCGAGCTGGTTTGAAAGCCAGCTGATCAAACTGGTTTGGTGCTCTAGGAAGGGAGCGCTGAACCAGTTTGTGCACATCCCTAATGTGACATTCAGACAGAAACATAGGGCAGCTGCACATATAATAACATGCAAGTCCAGTTATGCCAGTCACCAGTTCCCAGTGAGCGTGTGCTCCCAGTATGAGCCATTGGTCGCTTGCCTTCCATGTGTCCCCAACCCACCAATGTTGGGTTGCCCAGAATGACTTCCCTCTGCCACCCACCATCCGCTACCCAACTTCAGATCTTGGTAATGAAGGGAAGTGCTGCCAACCCAATACTGATGGGGAACTAGTGGACTGGTGGCTGGTGGAATTGGATTTCCACTCTCTGAAGCTGCCCAGAAAGATAAATCTATCCCTATCAATGGAGGAAGAGATTTGTATGCCTGTCAGGTAGATGGGCATTCCAGTAATAAGGCTTGGCCTCACTATGTCACATTATTCCAATAAGTCATATGTTTTCTAGAACCAGTGTTTTGAAATGGTGATGGACTGATGTCAACACACTGAAGCTTATTCCTGGCATGATGAAAATGCTGATGGACAGTAGAAGAGCTGATATGGGAATAAGGATTCACTCTGTTTTGTGAGCTGGGTAGGATTGCATTCCCTCTGAAGGAGCACATGTTCCATTGAGGGCTGCTCCTGGATTCAGCTTTGCTCCTGGAGAACCAAGTGATGGCTGTGGCCAATGTTATGCTCAGAAGGATAAGGTATGGGGGAACAACCTCCCTAAGCCAAATTCAGGGGTTTGTTGGAAGACATGTAGGCGCTTCATACAAGCAGTGTGAAGTGCCAAAAGGAGGTCTGGGGGAGAGTGGATTTGACCCGTTCTCCCTGCAGATGATCACTTACCCAGATGAATGGTGGCTCTCCTGCAAGCCTCCCATTCCTCAACGCAGCATGCCCAGGAGCTCCGGGGGTTGGGCACAGGGACGTGCCACCGTTGAGCCACCGGGCTCACCCTTGAGCCCGGTGGTTCTCATGAGCAAACAAAATTGGGCTTGGCTCCCTTAGCCCAGTTTTGCTTGCTCATGAGAAAAGCTTCTTGGTTTGTTCTAAATACTCTTCTCACTGATCATGAGACGAGCTCCAATTTCTTTCTGTGCACACAACTTTACTTTGGTTTTATTTAGGTTTACAAAACTGAGGCATCTCTGAACCACTTCAACTTGCTTCCATGAAGTATCACACTGCAGTACAAAGTTGGAGTGTCTCTGAACCACTCCAGTGTCTCACAGTGCAATTTAATGATTTTAGCAATGCAAATTATTAGTGCTTGTAGCAAAGCAGAATACAATTCCCATACAGGCTGTAGTTTTATAAGGTGATACAGGTTGTATATACTTTTCTAGAGGAGCAAATCAAGATACATAGAAACAAACCCAAAGCTATTGCAAAAGCAGTCCATTGCAAATAATCAGGCATCCTTTTACAACATAACTGAGCAGATTCTAAGACTACATAATCTAGCTTAATACTTACTGCTTGCTGGGTTACCCCTGGCCAGAGGGCAAACCAGCAGTTGCTACGATCTTTGCCTAGAGTGTGATTCACAACATGGGTGTGCCTGAGGTACACTCTGGAGCTGCAATGGTAGGCTAGAACGGAGAATGTCCCAGTGTTCAGCCTTTTATCTCTCATGGGCGGGTGGTAGATGGTAGCATGGGTATCCTCTTCTCAGGTTGTCATCCTACCTTGCTTCCACACAACCAAAAATTGGGAGCACACACTTTTTGATGTGCACTTTTTGTGTGGATGACCTTACTATTTGCATAGAAATGAGGAAAAGGGCTTGCCAGGAATGTTTTGTTTTTCATCATGTCCTTGTAGTTCTTCTGCAGCAGAGACACCATGAGCAGGGAGAAGAAGTCAGGCAGCCCAGGGGCTCATCTGAACTTCTTGTCCTAGGGCCCACTTCAACCTTGCTATGTTCCTGGGCACACTCCCTGCTAAGCCCGCTATCCCCACAGACAATCATGAAGCCCTCCCCAGGTGGTCAGATCGGCCAACTGGGTAGGAGCTGGTGGGGGTTTGGGAGTTTGAAGGCCACGTGGAAGTTCCAGCATGCTCTGCATGAGCACACAGAGCATTCTGGAGAGACCCCCAAGTTGGGATGCTGCTTTTTAGCCTCCCAGTCAGGGGTCTCCTTGTGAGTTGCCATGGCATGGAGTTGCACCACGGCAACACATGTTTGTAGAGCCCAGGTTAGCAGAGTGCTTGCTCTGCTAACCTGGGCTTAGGGGAGGGTTTTGCAAGTGGGTTACCCGCTTTGTGGCAACCATGCTCACCTGCGAGCCCAGTGCTTCTCACAGTCAGCTAGGCTCCCCTAGCCCAATTTTAGCCGATCATGAGAATAGCTTCATACTCTCCCATCCAAATGAAAGCCAAGGTGAACCTTGCTTAGCAAAAGAGACCATTTGTGCTCAGTACCATAGCCTTCAACACTACCTACTTTTGGACCTCTCCCTTTCAGCCTTTAATAAGTTCTGAAGATTTTTTTTTTTTTTTTGCCAGACTGTCCATGTTTGATTGATCAGAAGGGGACTGATCAGAAGGGGACAATTAGATGCTGAACTAGTAATACATTCTGGGTTTATCTACTATGGTTTTTGGTTATCTGTGTCCTCTTGTTTGGTGATGTGCTGAACATATACAACTTCAGGGCCCAACTGGGTAGGAGAACCCCACAGAAAGTAGTTTGCTGGGGCCTGCTGAAACCCGGAGCTGGTCTGCACGATTGCAGGGTTATGGTTTTCTAGATGCAAGATCTGTTTTCTTTTGGGAGGGCCAAAGCTAAATACTTCTAGTCCCAGGTATATTTGAAATGATCAGCAAATCAGCAGCAGCAAAAGGGTTAAGGACATCATGCAACAATCTAAAACAATTATCTTTCTATTTTGATTGAGAGACATGCAATTAACTCATGCCTTCTAAATGGACAGCTCTTCAAAGCCTTATAAAATATTCATTAAATATCTATATTATGGCTCTGCAATGCCAGACTTTAGGAAAGAACAGCAACAATTCAGCTGGAACCTTGTTTTTTCCCTTTGGTGAAATAAACATACCATTTATTGCCGTCATTCTCTTCTGCATCTTTATGTATTTATGTCAATTCTAGCCTTACTCATGTATTCCATTGATTCATTCTAGCTGAAAAGCCTCATTTTAATACAGCGGTCTCTTCTGCTGCATACATAATTCAGAGATAAGTGTCCCTAATTTATCTGGAGGTGCAGTTTTGATCTGGGGTTTATTATTCTGATGCGTCCAAAAGTGATTCCACTATTACCATGTTATCAAACTGCAGGCAGAGATCAAGGCCATGCCCTCCACCAGATAATCTGTTTCTCCCTTTTTTGATGCTGTTGTTTCTTTAACTTCATAAGAACACAAAAAGGCCGTTCACATGACCATTGTTTGGCTTGGGAGCGAGGGCGAGGGGAAGGCAGGGTTTAACCTTCCTTCCCCGCTGATAATCCGGTACGACCTGAGCAGCGCCACACCGCCACGCACATGGTCACCACAGCAGCGACCAGCGCAACATTCCGGAGGCTGGGGATCACCACTCCCCAGCCTCCAGGAATCCCACAATGCACTGCACACCAAGCACAGTTCATTGGGAGGTTTCTTCCATCTAATGGTCACTCTAGGCACCCAACTCTGTGTCCCCTTGGGCTATGTGCAGCCTGTGGAGACACATGATGCCAGCAGCTGGCTTAAGAGCATGCTTGCACCCCTAAGCTCAACTAAGAGCCAGGCTTACCAATAGGGTTAGGCTGGGTGGGAATGCCAGGAGCTGTGGGGATCTCACATAAGCAGACTAACCAAGGCTGGGCTGCCCTGGCCTGGGTTAGGCTGCTTGTGAGAACAGCCTTATTGGGTCAGTTCAGATTAGCACAGCCCTGCACATATGTTAACACTGAGGGAGGCTCTTCTCATAGTGAGAAGAGCCTTGATGGTGATTGCGGGATGGGGTTTGCGGCTGAGCCTGCTCTCTCTGCAGACGAGCAGGGAAGCAGCCCTGGGCGACCACAGCAGCTGCCCACATGACTGCTGGCTCCGTTATGGAGCCGGCAGGGGCTGCGGGGATCGGGGGCCAAACGGCCCCTGGAAGCTTCAGCATGCCCTGCGTGAACGTGTAGGGCATACTGGAGAGACCCCCAAGCCGGGAGGCTGCTTTTTAGCCTCCTGGTCAGATGTCTACTCGTGAGTTGCTGCAGTGTGGTGCAGAACCATGCTGCGGCAACAAACGTGCAAATAGACGGGATTAGAGGGGCGCTCGCTCCGCTAACCTAAGCTAAGGGCAGGGGCAATTAAACGGTTTACCCACTTGTAAACCACCAGGCTTGCCTCTGAGCCCAGTGGTTTACACGACCAGCAAAAATCAGCCTAGGCTCTCCTAGCCCGGTTTTTGCTGGTCGTGAGAATAGCCCCAGGGTGTGCTAAGAGCAACACATTATCAGTACATCCTTTAGTCATGTGAGAGGAGAGCTTGAGGCTATTCACACATTTGCAGAAAATCGGGCTAGGCTAGCCCGATTTTCTGCAACCGTGAGAACCACTGGGGTCGGCTGCGAGCCCAGTGGTTCTTGAGTGGGTAACCCGCTCAAGTAGCCCACCCCTAAAACCGAGCGCTCCGCAAACCCAGGTTTTTTTTAATCATGAGTAGCCGCGGTGCAGCTCCGCGCCATGGTTTCTCACAAGTAGACCCCTGGCAGGAGGATTAAAAGCAGCCTCCCAGCTTGGGAGTCTCCCCAGTATGCCCTGCGCACTCACACAGGGCATAGTAGAGCTTCCGGGGTCGAGCGGCCCCTGAACTCCACAGCCCCCATCGGAAATTGTGTGGTTGGCCGATCCAGCCGCCCAGGGCTCCTGCCCTGATTGTCTGTGGGGAGAGCGGGCTTAGCCCGCTCTCCCTGCCTAGCTCCCCAAACCCGGTCTCACTGATCGTGAGACACGGCTCCTCATCCGAATTGCTACTCTACACACATTCCAAAACCTTGTTTAAACACACCCTGACAGTACACCAGGACATCCTGCAGTGACATCAGGACAGGCATAGTCTTGGTGTCCCCCCATTCTAGTCACATATTGGAGCCCAGCAATAACCTGAACCTTGCTGGATCAGACCGAACGTCCATCCAGAACCCACAAGCAGTGCATGAATGCAACGGTCCTCCCCTGCAGATTGTTCTAGCATCTTCTATATAGGGGTAGCTTGCTCCTCAACTGGGAGGTTTCCTATAGCAATTGTATTCAATGACAGAACTATTTCTCCACGAATGTCTCCAATCCTCTCTTAAACTCATCTTGGACAGTGGCCATCCGAACAACTCATGGCAGCAAATTCCATAAGATAATTATGCATGGTGTGAATAAGATCTTTTTAAAGGAGCTGCTCTGAATCTACTGTCTTCTGATTTCACTGGCTAATATTCAGACTAACTCCGAGCTTGAGCAATGAAGCAGTGAACATCCGAGAAGGTCACTGCATGTAGATAGCTGCACGTAGCTGCAGAAAAGCTCACAGTTGCACTTGCTCAACCACAGCAAGTGGTGGGCACCTACTTCAGCACCTTGTTGGACCGGCGCAACATGAGTCTGGGATGCAAGCTCCTGACATAGCACATCTAGCTGGTGCAACATCCTCAGTAAAACTTTCCAAGCCAAAGGGATATTGGAATCTCACAGCAATTGTGGAACACAATGGATGGAACCTGCTCATTTCTGCGGGAAAAGGTTGTAGCCCGTTTGGATCTAGACATTTTGCCTTGCCTTTTAATGATGAGTTTGTTCATAAGGAGGCCATTCACACTATCAAAGAGGCTGTTCACATGTGTGTGCAAAACCAGTCTAAGGGAGACCAGCCTTACTTTGCATTCGTGGGTGAACTGCCCGGATCGAGCAGATCGCGGTGGCTCCACGGTGAATAGCTTCATTGTGTGGAAGCAAGATAGGGCAGCTTTTCCTTCTACCTTCCATGCAACTGAAAATTGAGAGCATACACAGCTTCCAAACCTGGGTAGAACAAAGTTTTGAATGACCTCAAAGTCTGTTTATTTTTAAATAGTAATAAAATAGAACACTTTTCTGAATTTCATAGATAGAAGACCCAAATGATGAAAGATGACGTTTATATTATAATATGGCAATACTGATTTAAATATTTAACATGAATGCATAAATTGAATTTTGTAACAACCCTCTTTAATGTAATGTGAGCTGAATTGCATTTTGCTTCTTATGAATAGTGTTTCCTTTTAAAAATGTCATCACTGTTCTTTGTCCTTATTGAAAAACCATGAATAAAAAGTCTACAAACATACAAACTGAGCAAGGGGATGCAAGCAGGCACTGAGATGGATTACACTAGTCTTTCAAGTAATGCTGGTTTCCTCCAAAGCAAACTGCTTGCTCTTGGACTCCAACACTCCCCTGGTTCCTTCTTACCAGCCGGCTGTGAAAGTCAGACTTTTGTCTCCTTATACATGCAAAACTGCCAAAAGATTTCTCTGCAGCCTGCACCCAAGCAAGAGTGATCTGTTTGATAGTCAGTGGGACTATTCTGACGATCGGGAAAAATCGGGCTAGGAAAGCCTAGCCCAGTTTTTCCCGATCATGAGAACCACCGGGCTCGGCTGCAAGCCTGGTGGTTCTCGAGTGGTTAACCCGCTCAAGTACCCCTGCCCTTAGCCCGGGTTTGTGGAGCGAGCTCAGGGCATACTTGGGCTTCCAGGGGCCACATGGCCCCCGCTCCCTCCAGACCCCGCCAGCTCTGTCACGGAGCCGGTAATCATGTGGGCTGCCGATCCGGCCAATCAGGGCTCCCTGCCAGATCGTCTGCGGGGACAGCGGGCTTAGCCCGCAATCCCCGCAGTTTTGGTAAAAGCAGGTCTCATGGATCGTGAGACCTGCCTCAGTAGCTACCAGCCTTGGGGGGCTATTAAGAAAACTGACAAAGCATGGGCTCTGTCTACTGCAGGCCTGATCACCTTAGGCCCCCAGCTGTTTCTGGATCACAACTCCCATAATCCTCAATCACAGTGGCCAATAGCCGGGGATTATGAGAATTGTAGGCCAACATCTGCAGCAGGTCCAAAGTTGAGCAGCCCTGGTTCTCTAGCTAGTAGAGATGTGTGAAACAATTCAGGTACAAAATGATTTGTACCCAAATCTGGCCGACTTGAGTGATTTGCAGACAAAACAAATCACCCCTGTCCTCAATTGCCCAGATAAGGGTTTTTAAAAATCACCGTATATCTGGACCCCAAAAATGCAGAGATTCAGACCTCTATTTTGTAGCCAACATGGGTTGGATGGTAGTGCCCAATGGGTGGAAGCTACCACCCAAATTTCAAAGAAATTGGGCAAAGGGGTGATTTTTAAAGAATTTTTGAAGTTGGTGCATCATTAAGCTTTTCCCATAGGAAATAATGGGGATTTCAGCAACCTTATAACTCCATGTGCAGGGGACCAGGCTGGCCCAGAGTGGGTTGTGGTGGGTGGTAGTGCCCAATGGGCGCAAAGAAGCTACCAACCAGATTTCAAATAAATTAAATTAATTTTCCCATTAAAGTGTTGGGGAAAGAATGAATTCAGAGTGTTGGATGCCAGAGTAGCATCGAAATTGGGATATAGAAATCAAATCAATCAATACCAGTCACAATCATCTAATCCCTGTTTATGGGTTTACTGAAGACTGAGGGGTGGCTACTTTAAGAATCGCCTAGTAAGGTGGACTAGGTGGGGCTGTAGCTCAGTGGTAGAGAATCCGTTTTGCATGCAGATGTTCCCAGGTTCAGTCCCTGGCAGCATCTCCAGCAAGGTCTGGGAAAGGCTTCTGCTGAAACCTTGGAGAGTTGCTGCCAGTCAGCGCAGATAATGCTGAGCTCGATGGAGCCATGTCCTGACTCAGCATAAAGCAGCTCCTTATGTCCCTATGACTTTGGGTCTGATCCACTGGGGATCTTCCAAAATTCTTGAACTTGTGTTTTTAAACTTGTGTCATCATTGCTACATGCCCATGTATTCTCCCGTCTTGTGTGCTGCTGGATGCATTCATTCCTGAAGTACCATCACAAATGCAGCCATTTACACTTCTTCTTTTTTAACTTTGCCAGGTTTGTTAAAACAGGTAAGTATCTTCTGACATTAAAAGGTGATCAAACAAGAAAAGGAAATTGACAGCAGGTAAGATGGAGAGCATTAATGAAAGGCCAGGTAGACATGCTCTTCATCCATGATGCCTCTCTTGTAAATGAGCTTCTTTAAACAGTTATCCTTGCAGAGCTCCTATGAATTTATAATGAGGCACCTTAACATTTATATTTGCCCACACCGCAGGTGCAATCATTTATTAACGCGGTAATAAATGTTTAATCTTAATCATCCGTAACCTTTTCGAACAGCTAGTTAACCCTCCACGCTCTGAGGTATGATCTCGGAAAGAATGCTGCAATCAAGTAACATTAACTCTAAATTAAATTTGCAGACGAGAAAGGGTCGGTAGACCAGCTTGGCTATTCAGGACATCCGGAGTTGGTTGCACTTGTCAGGAATGAACAGCAAACCAGATTCAGGAGAACAGAGCTTCTTAGTGGAAGCTTGCAGCAACGAATGGGTTTCTTTTGAATGATCCTCAAGGAGACTTGTTCCAGCTTGCAGCAATACAAAATGTCTCTCTCTCTTTGGATGTAACATGGAATATTCCCCGCTCCCTGCTCTCCCATCTACATTCGGACAAAACGGAGAGCTACCAGACTGCAGAGAGGCACGGAAGCTGTCTGTGCGAGCTTCCTTCTTCCATGAAGGACAGCCCACACAGCCAATAGCAGCTGGAGTGAGAGAGGAGCTTCCTCCCTCAACTCCAGTCACAGAGGGAGAAAACTGCAGTGCCAGCATTCAGATGTAACGCTAGCACCACAGAACTGGAGTTGGAAGCAATAAAACCTAGTAAAAACCCAAGGTTCAAAATACAGCCTGGGGACAGAACCACGGGCCCATTTATAGAGAAAACTGTGGTCGCCCACAATTGGACATTCAGTTTCAGAAACCTGAAGGGTGAAGGGATTTCCATTTTGATGTTATGTGTTTATGTGGCCCTCCCCTCAAACACACACACACACACTTCAGTTCTGGAAGTTGGAATACAGCAAGGGCGTAACTATAATAAGGCAAGGGGAGACAGTTGTCTGGGGGCCCACTGCCTTGGGGAGGCCACCAGAGACAAGTGACATGACTGACTCCCCCAGCCACTCACCCCCACCCCCCAGGCTTCCTTCAGTTGTATTCATCCTCTGAAATTGATGGGAGTATTCAGACCTGGAGCTACCAGAACAGCATGTCTTTCTCTAGTACCATTAATTGGCTTGCATCGTCCACAACTTACAAAACCTTTTTAAAAATAATTTAGGATGATGTTCTATTGTGGCACATAGGTTATTTTTTATGTATGTATGTATGTATGTGTATATATAAATAAAATATAAATTTTACTATGCTTTTTGTTAGCACTAGTCAGCCTCATTTAAGATTTCTTTACTTCATGAGCTGAGCTTCAGTGAGGGGGTCCATTTCAAAATCATGTCTCTGGGCCCACTCCCACCTTGCTACGCCCCTGGAATACAGTGTTTTTTCTAGCAGAGACAAAGCCCTATTCACCCATTAGTGTGAAACTGGTATAATTTAGCTATATCCAGATCTTAACTGAAGAGATGCTGCATTCATGTACAGTGTCTCAAACAGAGCTGGAAGTCCCGCCCCAGCCCCATCACTCACAGTCCACCTCTCCCGATTACAGCAGCATTTGTCTGAAGAGGCAAATACCAACCACTTCTGTGGTGGCTGACACTTCTGTGATCAGGGGGCTTGGGCACTCCAGTGGTGCCCCTCTTCAGACAAATGCTGATGAAATCACGAGTGGCAGACTGCAGGGGTGAGTGATGAGGTGGCAGCAGGACATCCAGCCCCATTGGAAATGCCCCTCTAGAAATAATGCCTGGATCAGGCTTCTGTGTGCAGTGTACCCAGGTACAGTTCTGTACACAGGTACAGTCATTAATACATCATGTCGAACAGAGGTCCAGCAGTATACGATCATGTCTCTCTCAGCCTAACCTACTTCATAGGGTTGTTGTGAAGATAAACATAACCATGTACACCGCTCTGGGATCCTCGGAGGGAAAGCGGAATATAAATGTAAAAGTAAATTAATAACTAAATATGTAAGTACATATATTCATCCATTATGTTGAATGTAGATACAGCAGTGCATTTCCTATCAATATCCCACATTTCAGGGGGCTTGTATCCAGGTTCGCTTTTAACATAAACACAGGTACATTCAATAGCTCTCCTGCTCACCCATCTCTTTCCCGCCAAGAGTGCACAGGCTGTCCTGTCCTTATCTCAAGTCTTTTCTGCCTCCTACCTGAAACCTACCCATTCTTCAGATTTTTAATCTACTTTCCTTAAGGAGAAATCATTTGAGATCACTTTGCACCCCTCCTGCCCTCCCCCCTCCCTCCCTCCCTCTCCCAACACATTTGCAATGCCTGGATCAATGTGGACCAACTTTGGTACTGTTGTAGTGCCACTTAGGGGCACCTCAATGGTGCATTTTGTGATACCATCCAGCCCAATTCAAGCTGGCAGACTCATGAACTTTTGAGATGGAAATGGGGCTAACCTGTGAACCGCCTAACCAATTTGCACCAAATTTGGTATACATACTAAGATTATGGAGGACATTAAACCTTGGTATCCCATAAATGAATTCCATTTGGTGGCTGTGTGTGTGCCTTCCTGCCTAACAACTTTGCAATGCCTGGAATGATTTGGATTTATTCATTCATTCATTCATTCATTCGATTTCTATACCGCCCTTCCAAAAATGGCTCAGGGCGGTTCACACAGAGAAATAACAAATAAATAAGATAAACAAAATGGATCCCTGTCCCCAAAGGGCTCACAATCTAAAAAGAAACATAAGATAGACACCACCAACAGTCACTGGAGGTATTGTGCTGGGGGTGAATAGGGCCAGTTACTCTCCCCCTGCTAAATAAAGAGAATCACCACATTAAAAGGTGCCTCTTTACCAAGTTAGCAGGGATTGAATTTGGTACAGTTGTAGTGCCCCATAAGGACATTTCGATGGCATATTTTTAATGACTTCATTATTGCATTTGGTGTTTAACAACAAAAAGTGCAATTATAGTGAAAAGAAAAAAATAGGTGCATTAGTTCCTACCAGAATTTCTTTTTCACTTAATTTTCTGTTCTGCCCCCTTTCACTAACCCCCTTGCCTCTGGGCTCCTTAGCTTCCCTACCTCTGAGGGGTCCCTCCCCTAAAGGTCCTTACACTCCTCTGCCTTTGGCCTGTGAAAGTTAATGTGGAGAAACTGCCTTAGAAACTCCTCTGATATTTCTCCTAGAGAAGAACCTTGAAATTCTCTTTCAACATTCACTTTAGAAATATTTTGGTTCCAACCCAAACATCAAACTTAACGAAACTGACAACTTCCAGTTCTCTGGTACAGCTAGGCTGCAAACACTCTGACAGCATTTGTCCTCCTGTGCAGTTGGAATGTCCATGGACATTCTGTGGCATCAAGCTATGTGAGCAAATTGGTGGCAGAGGTTTTACCACCAGATGCAAAACTCATTATTCATTCTTGCAAACACATTAGGAGTGAAAATAGAAGAAACCGATCTTGAAATGCTTTTCATCTGTAATCAAGATATGCTTAAGCTGTGCAGCTTTCTCTCTTGCAAGGAATCCTTCATCGGCCATGAGTTTTCAAATTTACAAAGTTATGATGACTGCACTGCTAGAGCTTCATCCTAGTACATCTTGCAGAGGCCATTATTGGTTCATCATTTCTTTCCCTTTCTGTCTTCTCAGCAATGACAATGCAGTTCATAAGCCATCGGTTCCCAGACTACCATGATCCCACCATCGGTAAGTCATGTTCTTTGTCTCTTGGGATGTGAAGCCTTAGCCAACACCTTGGAAATTAAAACAATTGGAAATAGGCCTGGCAACCAAACACAGCTCTGAATCTGATTAATCACATGTCCATTATTCAATGAATTGATTGTGTAATCAATTACATTTAAATACATTTGCATATAATGAAAGCTTCAATATGGGGCCCAGTATTGAAGAAAATGCATGATAATGACCAGTACGAACCTGTTCATATTTACTGGAAGTAAATCCCATTGTGTTCAATGAGGCTTACTTTCAAGTGAGTATGTATAGTATGTCAGCCTTCCAATATAGGAAGCAAACACTACCACACATTGGCCAACATCCAGACTAACATAGCAATCTTGCTCCTGTGGAGTACTGGTCCAGGGGGAAAGGGGGAATTTGCAGCTGCAGCCTTCTGAAAGTGTGTCCCTGAGGACTACATGACCCTCAGGGACATATTTTCAGGCATCACAATCATCTTCAGATGGAAAGGGAGATTGATGAAAATTGCTTCTTTGTTGTACTGGGTGTGCAGTATTGCTGCACAATCACTTCATTAGTCCAGTTGTCAGACAGAAGATCAACCTTTAAGTATTTTTTCTTCATTCAATATTACATCTAAGGGGGAGTTGAGATGCACTCCATTCTTGTTGCCCCATCAACAGGTATGAACAATGTGATTTTGTTGACTTGGGAGATGGACTTTGTGAAATTAGGTATGAAACTCACTGGTAATCCTTCCAGCGGGCAACAGACAGAAGTAACCATTTCGACCCGCAATCCTCCCTTTGATGATACAATCCCATCCTGTAGCATTGTTCCAAGGTTGTTCGAGGGCAGGGGGGTGGCAGCTGTCAATACTATTATTGACATAACATGACTGTATGTCAACATAACATCATGACATAATTTATTATTATTATTTATTTATTACATTTATAAACTGCCCCATCCAACGGCTCTGCGGAGATTAATATCACTCATGGGGAGCTAGCTGGTACCTTCCAGTAGGAGTGCTGCGGTCAAGGAGAACTACTCTAGTGGTAGGTTTTTTTAAAGGTGAAAGAACTAGGTAATTTTTTGCCCCCCTTTACCTCCACAACATCTCCAATACTTGACCAAACGTCTCCTTGACCAAATGTCTACTTGACCAAATTTCCATCCTAGCACTAACTTCAACACACCAGAATGTGATGTGCCCTTTAATCACAGCATCATCAATTAAAATCCACCCTCATGTTTTCAGGTTGGTCTTTGCTGATTATTAATCAACTGAAGTTTTGCTTGATTAATCTATTGATTACTCTGAGTGAAGGTTAAAGTCCTATATAGAACGATTCATGCCTGCCCCCAACTTACTCTGCAAGAATTGGGGGGTATAGGTGATTGTGTATTGGTGTCTGTTGGGGATAGGCATAGATCAGTGTTTTATATGTAGAAAATCTCAAGTTCAATCTTCAGCATCTCCAGTTAAAAGTGTCTCTGGAAGCAGAGCTGGGAAAGAGAACCCACCCAAAGACCTAGAGAACCAGAGTGCACAGTATGAGCTGGTTGGACCATGGGTTGACTCAGCATCAGGTAGCTTCCTATGTTCATTTACATCATTGACAGTAAAGAAACAAACATCTCTTTGCACATCAGTTAATTAGTGGACCAAAAAGAAGCTTACAGTTCCTACGTCAAGGGCTGACAATAGGCATGCAACCACTTTTTGACATATGCATTTATTTGAAGCCATCTTGGTGGGTGGGTTGGGGGGAAGAAAACTAATTGAACATATCCTATGGTCAAGGAGATCTGCAGTCTGTTCTAAAAAGCTGACAATTCTGTACTAAACAAATCCAGATTCTGTGCCAAGGAAAGTGGAATTCTGCAACCTGTATACATGATATAAATTGAGCATGTCTCGTATTTTGCACAATTGTTTCTATAATTTTTAATTTTTTTGCGAATCTATATAGTTTAATTTATTCTGGTTTTGCTAGTCATTGAGAAAGGGGTAAGCTCCTTTGGAAGGCACTGAACCCTCACCATCAAACCTTGCAAATCTTACTCAGTGCTTCTCACTCACCCCACCTCACTCCCCATCTCTCTGGTTTCTGTGATTTTAGCGAGCTTTGCACACAGTCTTTCAAACTTTGCTTTGTAGCAATAAGGACTAGAAACTTAAACAAACCCAAAGGCCAAGATTCTCAGGAAGCTGAATTATTACACGTTACCATATTCTGTCCTTTCCCCATCTGCACTCCAGTAGAACTGCAGTGCTATAAAATGTAAGGCAATTGTAACCTCTTGTCTTTTGATTCCACTGAATTATTATTCTGCAATTGCCATTACAATAACATTCAATTGAAAAAGAAGCCGTGGATGTCGTTGTCGATCAGCTCCTTCTGCTTGATCCCAGAGAGGCCGGGCGTTGTTATAAATCCTTAGTATCACCTTTAAAAGGGAACTGTGAGTAATGACCCCAGAGGTACCCTTCTGGATGTCCACAGGGCACATCCATCACTTGGGATTAACATTGCTGAGCATTCTCTGCTGACAGATGGCTGAAAGCAAACATTCATCTGGCTGTAAAGGAGATAGCTTTAAAACAACTGAAGACAGAAGTTTGGAAATAGTGCTTCATAGCACTTCATTTTCTTGCAGTTTTACCTGTTCCTACATCACTCTCTTTTCTCGTTCTCTGGATCTGGAAAGAAAATGACTGGATATGAATAGGGTTACTGACCTGATGGAGATGATTGGTATTGCTTTTCCCTAGGGCTCTGCATGGGCCAAATGATCAGGCCCATCATGATCCCAATATTAATCTTGGACATGCTCATATCGTGCTAATGATTCAGAGGGTGGCCAGCAGTGTTCCCTGAAACAGGGATTCTCAGATGCTGTTCAGTACAACTCTGAGTCCTATCATCCACAGACAAAGGCAATTGGCGATGATGGGAGTTGTAGTCAACAACATCTGGAGAAACCCTGTTACAGGGTTTTACTGGTGGTCAGGATTGTAGTACAGTGTAACAGAGCAGAACTGAGGCTTGTTAAGTTTATTGAACAAAGTAACTAAGGATTATTACTTAACTATTACCAAATAATAAGCAACAGTCCTATTCTGAGTAGCTCCCTTAACCTCATTTATTTGCTCGTGTGTCAGCTGCGGCTGCTTACAGCCGCAGCTGGCGCACTTGGGGGGGTGGATCCCAATTTGTGCGGTGCATTAATAATACACTTGTGTGGTGCATTATTGAAGCTCCAGCAGGCAGGGCAATGTGCGGTGGTGCATCCCGGGACTCTGACCCTGAGTTGCAGGGAGCAGCTGCCAGTAATCTCGGCGGGCAATCCGCTCACCCAAGAAGCAAGCATGATCGTCTGTGGGGAGGGTAAGTGTAACCCGCTCTCCCTGCAGACCACCCCAGAACTCTTCTCACTGGTGGTAAGAAGAGATCCAATGTATATACACATAAATCCCAACGTTCCCCTTCTCACTGAGGCTCTTCACACAATTAGTGTGAAGAACCATAAAGGGGTTTACGGGGAGAGCGGGCTTAGCCCACTCTCCCTGCAGATGATCCAAAAGCAGCCCTGGGTGGCTGGATTGGCCACCGACATGACTGCCAGCTCTGTCATGGAGCCAGCAGGGGCTGCAGGGATAGGGGGCCGCATGGCCCCCAGAAGTTCCAGGATTCCCCATACGAGCGCGTGAGGTATCCAGGAGAGACCCCTGAGCCCAGGAGACTGCTTGTGTGTTGCCGTGCACCGCGGCAACACATGAGCAAAAAGACGAGGTTAACTGAGCACTCACTCCGTTAACCTTGGCTAAGGGGAGGGATATTTATGGCAGCTAGCTGCCAGGATCCACGTGGCTCCCATTGCAGCACATTATTACCCCCAAAGCAGGCTAGGCTCCCTTAGCCTGCTTTTGGGCAATCATGAGAGTAGCCTCCCTGTCTTGTTCCTTAATTTATAACTGTCTACAGATTTTGAAACTGTCCTCTGGTTAATGGTTTTGTCACTATGGCCACATTCACATGTAATGTGGAACTGATCTGAGGTTTGCGTTGCCAAAGGGGCAAGACCTCAGGTCAGTTTTGCCACAAAACCATGGTTCTATGCATTTGGACATAATGGAGTTCCAACCTCTTCCCCGCTTAACTGCGGTTTTGCATTTTGTGCAAATGTGGCCTATGTCTGAAACCATATCTTCTGAAGCACAATATTTTATATCAATAATATTTTTCTTTTGTAATTTTCTTACAAAATGATATATCATATCAATATGTTTACTTCTCTGTTTAACCTTCTCACTTCGCGACAGACTAATACAACTTTGATTGTTTCCAGGCATTTTAGTGGGCTTCAATGCAACTACTCAAAAATCTTCTAGAAGTTTATGCAACCAAATAACCTCTTGGCAAGCTTGTGCCATGGATATATACTCAGCTTTGGTTGAAGATAAAGTTACAATAAATTGGTTCTTGCTTAACCATGAGATTGTCCCACCTCTGTAGAAAAATACATTATCACTAGTTGACTTTCTGTCATCTCTATCTTCAGCCCAGTTGGCATTCATGTATCCTACTAATTTGAGTTGCTCACATGCTGGCAGTACTAATGCCAGATCTGCTGTGCCCTTTAAATACAGTGCAATTATTTTAAGTGCAATCTAGTCCTTCTTTGTCGGTGAATTCATTTTCCTGAACAATATTCCAACTGCTGCTGCAATATCAGGACACAACACAGTTGTAATGAACAATAACTTTCCAATTCCTATTCTGTAGTTTTCATTGCTTTCCAGAGACTCCTTGGATTCCTTCTCATTGAAGAACCCCACTTCCATTGGAGTACTAATCTCATTTGCCTTTGTTAAACCAAGACACTCAATTAAGTCTATTATCTTTTCCCTCTGATTGAGTGTGAAACTTCAATCATCTCGCCTTTTTATTTGTATTCCGAGATAAGATATTTCATCCTAATCTTTAATTTCTACTTTTATTGAAATTCTTCCCTATCTCATCATAATCTTTTTTATCCTGATGACAAACAATCAGATCACCTACATATATAAGAATGTATGCCCATTTTCCATCTCTGTTTCTAGTATACAGGGATCGGCTTTTCCGTGTCTAAATCCCTCTTCCAGAATCAGTTTACTCAATTTACCATTCCAAGCTCTGGCTGCTTGTTTAAGTCCGTGGATACCTTTCTGTAGTTTACAAACAAGGGTTTCTTTACTTAACTTCTCAAAATCTGGAGGCTGCTGTGTGTGTGTATATATATATCTTCTTTGATATCACCATATAAAAATGCAGTCTTTACATCTAGATGATGCACTTGCTTCCCCTTAGATGCAGTAACTAAAAGTAACAGCCTAATTGACGTGTACTTAACTACTGGTGCAAAGGTCTCTTCATAGTCCTCACCATATTTCTGTGCATACCCCTTAGCTTGGCTTTATATCTTTGAATGTCTCCTTTTTCATCATGCTTAATGGTAAAAACCCATTTGCATCCTATAGCTTTTCTGTTTTCTTTACAAGTGTCCATGAGGTGGTTCCCACGATCAGTGGGAGCCGCCTGGAGAGGGTTAGTGGGAAGAGCAGGCTTAGCCCGCTCTCCCCGCAGAGGACAAAGCAGTCTGCTCCTGGGAGCCAAACTGGCCACCTACATGACTGTTGGCTCCGTTATGGAGCTGGTGGGGGCTGAGGGGATCAGGGCCCATGAGGCTCCCGGAAGCTCCAGCATGCCCTGCATGAGCCCGGGTTAGCGGAGCGCTAACCTGGGCTTAGGGGAGGGTTATTTAAGCGGGCTAACCTCACAGGCGAGCCCAGTGGTTCTCATGGTCAGGCGAAATCAGTCTCCCCCAGCCCGATTTTGCCTGATCGTGAGAATAGCCTCCATGTCTTATTCTTATGAAGTGAATCAATGAGGCTATTCCCACGATCACCCAAAAGAGGGCTTAGGGAGCCCAGCCCACTTTTCGGCGATTATGTGCTGCAGCAGGAGCCACATGGCTCCTGGCAGCTAACCTCCCTAACCACCCCTCCCGTTAAATGAGGTTAGCAGAGCCTAACCCTGTTTACCCGATCATGAGATGCCACAATGTGGCTTTGTGCTTCCTCACAAGGAGACCCCCGCCAGGAGGCTGCAACAAGCCTCCCACTCTCGGGGGTCTCTCCAGGATCTCTCCATCCTGGAACTTCTGGGGGCCGTGCAGCTCCCAATCCCTGCAGCCTCTGCCAGCTCCTCGACAGTTTGTGAGAAGAGCTTCAATCTCTTCCTTAGCAACCGGTATCCACTTATGTAAATCCGAATCGGGTGTTCCTTTTATTTTATGCCAATCTATAGATTCAGGTATGTTTTCTTCTTTTGCTTCAAAAGAAAAGAAAAAATTACGTGGAATCTCTTTATTAATTCTATTTGAACATCTCACCTCTAATTCAGTGTTCCCTCTAACTGGGATTCCCAGAGGTTGTTGAATACAACTCCCATAATTGCCAGCCAAAGGCCAGTGCGGCTGGCCATGCTGGGAGTTGTAGTCAACAACATCTGGGAATCCCTGTTAGAGGGAACATGGTTCTCATTGTGATTCAGTCACCCCTTCTTGATCAGATCTCCCTGAAACATCAAGACTACAACTATAATGAATATTTACAAACTGCTTTTCAACAAAAGTTCCCAAAGTGGTGTGTGTGTGTGTGTGTGTGTGTGTGTGTGTGTGTGTGTGTGTGTATATATATATATAACCACTAAGCCCGCTCTCCCCACAGATGAGCAGGGCGACAGCCCTGGACGGCCGGATCGGCCACCCACATGACTGCCGGCTCCATGACAGAGCTGGTGGGGGCTGGGAGGATTGGGGGCCCCGTGGCCCCCTGAAGCTCCAGTATGCCCTGAGCAAGTGCACAAGGCATACTGGAGGGACCCCCAAGCCAGGAGGCTGCTTTTAAGCATCCCAGTCGGGGGTCTCCTTGTGAGTAGGCACAGAGCTGCGCCACAGCTACTCACAATCCAAAAAACCGGGGTTTGCAGAGCGCTTGCTCCACAAACCCAGTTTAAGGGGAGGGTTACTTGAGCGGGTTACCCGCTCAAGAACCACTGGGCTCACAGCCAAGCCTGGTGGTTCACATGGACTGCAAAAATCTGGCTAGGCTCCCTTAGCCCGATTTTTGCAGACCGTGTGAATAGCCCCAGAGTCTGCCTTGGTTTGCGTGGTGACACATGAGTAGACCCCTCACTGGGAGGCTGCAAACAGCCTCCCAGGCTCAGGGGTCTCTCCAGGATGCCCCATGTGCATCCTGGCCCCCGATCCCTGCAGCCCCCACTGGCTCTGTGACAGAGCCGGCAGCCACGTGGGCAGCCGATCCGGTCACCCAGCTAGGAGTGGCTGCTCATCTGCGGGGAGAGTGGGCTAAGCCCGCTCTCCCTGCAGAACCCCGTCAGGTGCTTCACACGTGTCGTGTGAAGCACCTCTCTGTCTAATTGTGACTTCCTTTTTCCAGCAGGTAAAGAAGCTGAACAGAAACTACAATGTCAAAAGAAAGAAGTCATTGTCAGCGCCCTACTAATTGAGCAAAAAGGCACCTTTTTAAAGTGGTGGTTCTCTTTGTTTAGCAGAGGGAGCCTGGCCCTTTCCAAATGGCCCTTTCCAAATGGCCCTATGCAACCCCAGCCCAGCAGCCATCCAGCCCCTGTTGCTTAGCCCGCTCTCCCCGCAAACCCTATGGAGGCGATCATGAGACCCGCCTCTCTGCCTAGCAAAGGAGACTATTCATGCTTGCTACCGCACAATCAGCTGCCATGTGCTGAGAAGAGGGTGGGGTTCACACTTTGTGCTGATTCCCCAATTAAGCGGAGACCCGTAAGTGCGATTAGCAATTTGGCGCACTTAAATGTTCCCCTCTGCAACTAAGAGCAGCTTCTGGGGGCAATTTGGATCAATGCCACAGTATAATGGGAAAGGGTTAAAGCCTCCCCCCCCCCACTACAGGCTTTATTCAAAGTGTCTTTCCATTGCTGCTTTTTGAGAAGGGAAAAATCTACTAGGAGCTCCAAAAAGAAGCTTACAAACCACGTCTTCTTTGACTTTGAGACAAATGTCTCTTCCTTGCAAAATAATTATATTGACTTCTCTAAATTTATTTTAGCATATGTTCACTGACAATCTTTTTCTTTTGCAAGTAACTGGGAATTTTTTATTATTTTTTTTAGGATTTCCAAAAAAGATAGCGAATTCCTCCTATCTACCTTTCCCGTACTTGTCTGACTGTGTTCTAAATTTAACCAGGAAGCCAACTTTCTGTAGCAAAACATTCCAGATTTGGGAGCAGAGACAAAATCTGTCTCTGACTGGAATTATGCAAAGCAGGCATATTTGCATAAGCTTCCTTTGAATGTTAGCTCGAATATGGTACAGGGGTTTGCATATATTATATTCCTTCTATTTGTTTATTTTATTTTATTGTTTTATTTTACTTTATTGGAATGTGGAAATTCCTGAAACTGTATGAACTGCACTTGGAGTTTCCAGGTGTTTCCTACTGCATGCACTAACAGCCCCTATTACTTGCAACCGTCACCATTTTGTGTTGTCTGTCCTTGGCAAATCACTGTTGCTATTTAGAGCCTAATTGCCTTTCGGAAAGATGCCTTTTAAAATCTTCCTTGCTGTGAGTTGCTAGGGATGCATCTTGATGCACCCCTAGCAACTCACAGGAACAAAGATTTCCAGTGCACATGTATGAAAATGCACATGAATGAACACTGAGGGTGAGTGTAGGGCTAATCTTCCCATTTGGCCTGCTGTAGCAGGTGAGGTTCGTTTTGTCAAAAGAACAAATACCTTATTTATTTTTAAATCAGTGCCGGACAGGCAGAATAAATGAATGGAGCATACTTCACAAAGAGAAAACAGCATTCAGCCACGGGTAACAGGAATGTGTAAGGGCCTCAGACAATGATCCTTGATGGAAGATGATAAGTATTACAAGAATGTCCCTATTTTCAACTACTTGGAAAGTTGGAGACCATGCTAACCCTCCTTGGGAAGGATATTCTAGAGTACCTTTCTTATGAGAAAAGGCTACACCGTGTGGGGCTATTTAGTTTAGAAAAAAAGACGACTGCAGGGAGACATGATAGAGGTCTATGCAATCATGCATGGTGTGGAGAAAGTGGATAGAGAGAAATTCTTCTCCCTCTCCCATAACACTAGAACCAGGGGTCATCCCATGAAATTGATTGCCAGGAAATTTAGGACCAGCAAACAGAGGTATTTTTTCACACAATGCATAATCAGCTTGTGGAATTCTCTGCCACAAGATGTGCTGACAGCCAACAACCTGGATGCTTAATGCTTAAAGATGTACAAACTTCTGAAATTCGTTTAAAATCACCCCTTTCACCAATTTATTTGAAATCTGTATGGTATCTGGCACCCATTGGGGCACAACCACCTGACCCACTCTTCTGCCCCCCAAACCCCATTTCTGCCCCGAATCTGCCCCAAAGACATGCCAAATTTAAAAATCATTTTAAAATCACCCCTTTGCCCAATTTCTCTAAAATATGGGTGGTAGCTTCCTTGTACCCATTGGGCACTACCAGCCACCACAACCTGCTCTGGGCCACCCTGGTGCCCACCACGTTGAGCTATAAGGTTGTTGAAATCCCCATTGTTCCCTATGGGGAGAAGCTTAAAGATGTGCCAACTTCAAAAATTCTTTAAACATCACATCTTTGCCATTTAAAAAAAAATTGGGTGGTAGCTTCCATCCATTGGGCACTACAACACACCCCACTCTTTTGGTCCCAGGACCCTTGTCTTGACCTGAATCTATACAGATTCGGAAAACTCAGGTACAAATAGAATCTGGGGTGATATGGGGGTGGGGTCAGATTTGGACCCAATACTAATTGGAGCTGTTTTGATTTGGGTACAAATTTTTAAAAAATAAATTCATGCACACCCCTAATATTAGCATCTTTTTTTCAAACCCCTTCATAGGGATCCCTAAGATAGAATTTTCCTTTTTGTCACCCACTCACCCAGTTTGGAGAGATTCTTTTGGAGCTCCTCAAAATTTGTTGTGGATTTCACTACCCTTAATAGTTTAGTGTCATCTGCAAATTTGGCCACTTCACTGCTTATGCCAACTTCTAGCTCATTTATGAATAATTTAAAGAGTACTGAGTATTTAAAGAGTCTACACAACCTGTTTTGAATAGGTCAGCTTGGCCCCTACCATTTGAGGGTGGCGTTGTGGTCTTAAAGTGTGCCATCAAGTCAATTTCGACTCCTGGTGCCCACAGAGCCCTGTGGTTTTCTTCTGGCAGAATACAGGAGGGGTTTATCATTGCCTCTTCCCACTCAGTATGAGATGATGCCTTAGGGATGTTCTAATATAGCAGCTAACATCCAGACTAATTCTGAACTAGTGCAATGGTGTGACAGAATCACCTCCAAATGTCATTTTTGACAAAATTTGGTGGCAGCTCTAGCCTCTTACCTTTGGATTTTCACCAAGCTGACAGATAAGGTATAGTTCTTGATTAAAGTTTTAATCCCTGTGTTGATTATCTCCAAAATCTGGAGATAACTTACTGGCCTCGAAACAGAATCCTTAATGTAGTAATTCATTTTGTAATTACTTGGGGGCTTTTTACACCCAGCTGTCAGTCTGAGCTTGTATATTTGAGAAACTCAACTCTTCATGGTTAACATCGTCATGTTGATAGACCCATTATGTAAACAGCACTGGACAATGAAATCACACCCTAGATTTAATGAAGGCAAGAGTGGGATACTTTTTCTAGGGAAGGAGGTTTCTTCTAGGAATGGAGAGAGAAACATATATGATGTTAAGATTGTGAAGTGAAAGTTTCTTATTTACAGTACAAATACATAACCAAATATAGTAAGTAGGGTCTGAACATCTATGGAAACCAGATGAAGGAAGGGAGGGAGGGAGATCTTTCTTCCATAAACCACTGAACAGCTGGATGCATTTCGTAACAGCCAACACCCTACATGAGCAAGCCATCAAATATTTTGAATTCCCATTGGTAAGAACTAGCAATTTTATCAGAATTTAGAGTGTGAAACAAGGTAAGGACTATCAAGTCTGTCTTTTAACAGGAAATTAGATGGGGAATAACAAATTGGTTGGAGCTGAGAATTTGAAAACAGACGAGCACTCGAAAAATTCTTCCAAGCCACAGTTTTCTCCAAATCATGGAGTTTCAAAATATTTTGCATTGTTTCCAAATGCATTAGGGGTGTGTGTGTGTGTTTGTCTTTCAAAATGCTTTCCAGAGAGCACAGTTTGTATGAACATTCACTTCTACATTGGTGGGAACTCCTACATGATCCAGGCTGCTGCACGCAGTGTGCATTTCCAGAGGCCACGATGATGCGTCCCAGGTTCCATGTATCCCACAATGCGCTGAGCAATGAGTGCTCTAGGCACCCATCTCTGTGTGCACTTGGGCTGCAAGCAGTACAAGCACACACAGGACCCTGGCTCCAGGATTAAGGGCACACTCACACCCTTAACCTCAGCTAAAGGCTGGGCTTAGAAGTGGGGTTAGGTGGGACGGCCACAGTCACAGTTTGTTTGTCTGCCCCTCACTTGCAGACTTAAGTTCAAACTGAGCGTTTCTCCCTCTCTCTGTATAATAGACTGTTAGCCTGTTTATTGTTTTCTTAGCCAAGGAGCTTCTTCTCACGATCATTAAAAAGGGCTCCAGAGTGGACTGTGGGGAAGGTGGAATAACCTTCCCCTTGTGATGCTGGGCATGTTCTCCGTGCACCCAGACGATTACCCGCGCAGCCAACACAGCGGGTGCTGGATGCCAGCATGGTGCTGGATGGTGCATGGTGCTGGATGACAGCAGGTGCTGGGTGCCAGGAGGATGCCAGCATGGCTAGCAGTTAATGTCAAGGAAGCCATAAAACGGAAGAAGACTTCCTTCCGAAATTGGAAGGCCTGTCTAAATGAAGAGAACACAAACTCTGGCAAAAGAAATGCAAGGTGACAATAAGGGAGGCGAAAAGAGAGTTTAAGGAACATTTAGCTAAAAGTATCAAGGGGAATAAAAAAAACTTCTTTAAGTACATCACAAGCAGGAAACCTGCCAGGGAGGTGGTTGGACCATTAGACAATGAGGGAGTGAAAGGGATTATTAAGGAGGATATGGAGGTTGCAGAGAAGCTCAATGAGTTCTCTGCGTCTATCTTCATGGCAGAGGATACTGAGCATATACCTGTTCCTGAACCAGGCTTTTTAGAGATGGAGGCTGAAGAACTGAGTCAGATAGAAGTGACAAGAGATGATGTTCTAAACTGTCTGGAAAAACTGAAAACTAGCAAATCACCAGGGCCGGATGGTATCCATCCAAGAGTCCTCAAAGAACTTAAATGTCAAATTTCCAATGTCCTTGATAAAATATATAACTTATCCCTACAATCAGGCTCTGTACCAGAGGACTGGAAAGTAGCAAATGTAACACCTATTTTCAAAAAGGGATCCGGGGCGATCTGGGAAATTACAGGCCAGTTAGCTTAACGTCCATTCCAGGCAAATTGATGGAAAGCATCCTCAAGGATAAAACTGTAAAGCGCATAGAAGAACAGGCCCTGCTGGGAGTGAACCAGCATGGCTTCTGCAAAGGGAAATCTTGCCTTTTGGAGTTCTTCGAAGGTGTCAAGAAGTGTGTGGATAAAGGTGATCCAGTTGACATAGTACACCTGGACTTCCAAAGAGCTTTCAACAAAGTTCCTCGTCAAATACTGCTGAAAACTTAGGGAGAAGGGGACAAGTACATGTGTGTGTTGAAGGACAGGAAACAGAGGGTAGGTATAAATGGAGAGTTTTCACAGTGGAGGGAAGTAAGACGTGGGGTCCCCCAGGGATCTGTACTGGGACCGGTGCTTTTTAATTTATTCATAAATGATCTAGAAGTAGGGGTAAGCAGTGAGGTGGCCAGATTTGCAGATGATACAAAACTCTTTGGGTAGTGAAATCCAAATGGATTGTGAGGCACTCCAAAAGGATCTCTCCAAACTAGGTGAGTGGGCTACAAAATGCAAATACGGTTCAATGTTTGCAAGTGTTAAGTGATGCACATTGGGACAAAAAAAACCAACTTCAAGTTTACAGTGATGGGATCTGAACTGTCGGTGACTAACCAGGAGAGGGATCTTGGGGTCATGGTAGACAGCTTGTTGAAAGTGTCGACTCAATGTGTGGCAGCTGTGAAAAGGGCCAATTCCATGCTAGGGATCATTAGGAAGGGGACTGAAAATAAAAGTGCTTATACTATAATGCCCTTATACAAAACTATGGTGCGGCCACACCTGGAGTACTGCGTACAATTCTGGTCACTACATCTAAAAAAGGACATTGTAGAAAAGGTGCAGAAGAGGGCAACCAAGATGATCAGGGTCTTAGAACACCTTTCTTATGAGGCAAAGCTACAACACTGGGGCTATTTAGTTTAGAAAAAAGATGAGTGCGGGGAGACATGATAGAGGTCTATAAAATCATGCATGGTGTGGAGAAACTGGACAGAGATGAATTCTTCTCCCTCTCCCATAACACTAGAACCAGGGGTCATCTCATGAAACTGATTGCCAATAAACTTAGGACCGACAAACGGAAGTACTTTTTCACACAACGCATAATCAGCTTGTGGAATTCTCTTCCACAAGATGTGGTGACAGCCAACAACCTGGATGGCTTTAAGAGGGGTTTGGATAACTTTGTGGAGGAGAGGTCTATCAATGGCTACTAGTCGGAGGACTGTGGGCCACCTCCAGCCTCAAAGACAGGATGCCTCTGAGTACTGGTTGCAGGGGAGTAACAGCAGGAGAGAAGGCATGCCCTCAACTCCTGCCTGTAGGCTTCCAGCGGCATCTGGTGGGCCACTGTGTGCAACAGGATGCTGGACTAGATGGGCCTCCTTGGGCCCAATCCAGCAGGGCTGTTCTTATGTTTACCCAGGCAGCGGGGAGGGTTGAGGGCCAGGATGCCCCAAGAACTACCAGGATGATCCATGTGAGTGTGTGGTCTCCTCCCTTCCCTGGCCTCCCTGCAGTATGGTAGTCACAGCTGCAAGCAGTTGTGGCTCCCACACAATCCACAAAATGAGCTTAAAGGTGTGTTTGCTCCCTTAACCTCATTTTATAGTGTGCCTATTTAGGAGGGTCTGCCACTGTGGAGCTGCTGAGATCAGCCCAATTCCGGCAGTTCACTTGCACGTGCAAAACTGAGCTGGGCTCCCTTAGCCCGATTATGCACGTGTGTGTGGATAGCCTCTATGTAAGTAATAAATATTAAACTCTTGTTTCTCACTTAAAGTTGGCTTCAAGGATAAGTAATTTCTCTGCAACACCCCCCCACCAACTTACATTACCAATGCAAATGTATGATACACATGGAATGTGTAACACACACAAAAGTCTTGGTGTGCTCAGATGCAGGAATGCATGAAGGTGTGGTGGTTGTTGTTGTTTTTACAGTGTTCCACTGAGCCATAGGCTGAAATCCAGGCTACTTAGCAACATTGGAAGCTGCCATATACTGAGTGAGACCATTGGTCTATCTAGCACAGTATTGTCTACACAGACTGGCAGTGGCTTCATCATAGTTACAGGCAGGAATCTCTCTCAGCCTTCTCTTGGAGATGCTGCCAAGGAGGGAACTTGGAACCTCCTGCTCTTCCCAGAGCAGCTCATACTTCTAGTCTCCCATTCATATGTAACCAGGGTGGACCCTGCTTAGCTAAGGGGACAAGTCATGCTTGCTACCACTGCCCTAACACAAACAAACAAACAAACAAACAAACAAACAAACATCCCTTTTTAAAAATGACTATACCCACAGTCCCCTGCATTGCTTGGGGCCATAAAAGGAACTTTAACCAAAAAAACAAGTGATATTTTTACACAGAAATGACACCAGAAAGCAAGAAGTAAGGCAGCAGATGTTGTTTATGTGGTCTAACAGCATGTCAGACCTCCAGCAAGGCTCTGATATGACCGCAGGGTTCTCAGTGTTGTGATGAAACTCTGAGGCTATCCTCATGGCTTGAGGCAGGGTGAGCGGGTGGCAGTGGGCGGGGAAGGCTGTGCAAACCTTCCCTTTCCCCCAGATGATCCTTGCAGCTGGTGGGAGGTGTGGACCATGCCTCCATATGATCTTCACTGCTGCATGTAGCGCAGATCCCTGGAGGGCTGGAATGATGTGTCCTGGCCTCTGCGTTTCTCACAATGCACTGTGTGATGAGTGTGGTGCATTGGGAGATACCCCTGTGAGACTGGTGCTCTATGTGCCCGAGTTCACACATGATCCCGGCTCCAAGGTTAAGGGTGTGCTTATACCCTTAGCCTCAACTAAAGGCTAGGCTTCGGAGCTGGGTCAGGCTGGGCTGGAGCCTGGACTGGGCTGTTTGTGAGACCAGCCTTTCTCTCTGACAATGCCCAACAAAAGGTATATCAGGTCCAAAATGCCTGTCAGACCCAACACAATGCACAGCCCTGGTAGATGCACATAAAGCTGGATCAAGATAATTTTTGTGTATTGTTTTTCCAGTGTACAGGGGCTCATGTGCTCATCAGTAAAACATTCTACCAAAAAGCATCTTGAGGTAATTCCAGACATGATCATAGCAAGATAGCTTTTGTGCAGTGTTTTATTAACCGATGCAGTTGCATTATTAACTCGGAGAGAAGAAAAGATGCAAATGAACCAAAGAAATGGAAATTAAGGCAAATGCAGTGTCTGCTCCGATTCTTGAATTCATTTGAGAAATTATCCTGTTTAAAGCAAAATTCAGAAGGCTGGAACGCAGGCCAAACCAAACCAGAGTCACAATAAAGAAAAAGAATGACTCTGCAAACTGAGTCCCTGTGAGTTAGTCAGGGCTTTGAATGGGCAACTGTATGAGCACTATCAAGCCAGTCTGAGCTCTCAAAGGGAAACCAGGTTCAATTAAGTCACCTCTCTCCCCTCCCCCATGAAGATATGAATTTCTGTTACAATATATGAAAAGATTTATGTGCATTTAAATGAGCAGAACAACATGTACTAATGGTAGGATCTGTGCTCACAAATTGAAAATTCTGCCCTTGAGAACATTGTGTATTCAATTCGTCAGATAATTATCTTGAAGTGCAATAGTGCTTTTCGAGAATTTGGAAATATCTGGGAAAATCAAAGGGAAGGCTTTTGCACATCTCTAGCTCTCCCGGCTCAGTCCTCACTCCTTTCCCAGGCTTGCTTCCAATGCAACTGCTCCAAGGTTACGGGTTAATTGGTAACTTTCCTTGGGGGCACTTCGCCTGTCCCTTTTGGCTCAGAAATACAATTGCATGTCAGCACTGATCACTCATGCCTGAAGTGCTTAAGGAAAGAAAAGGCTACTGGAGCACGAGAGACACACAACATCAGGTGTCATCATTAATCATGTGCACCAAGCTTTTTAATGTACAGAGTACTTTACTGCAGCTGGTGCAATGCACACCTTCCCTCCACAGTACCGCAAATGTGAATTACTACAATATTTCTAATTCTCCTATCAGGAGTGCTAGGGATGGCATGCTGGTTCCACATTTAAGACAAATGTCAGCTTGGCACAGCATCCCCCCCCCCCAAAAAAATGTTTCATGTTTATTTTAAGACATGTATGGCCCACCCTTCCTTTGAGGAGTTTACCCACCCACCACCACCACCACCTTGTTTCCTAACAACAACCCTGTGTGGTAAGGTAGGATGAGAGAGAGTTACTGATCCAAGGATTGGGGAGTAGAGGAGATACTTATCGAATCTGTAGATGACAAGAAACTGGGGATGGGATAGCTAATAGCTAACACCTTAGAAGAGAGAACCAAGATCCAATCCAATCTGGACAGGCTGCAATAATGGACCCTAACCAACAAGATGAAGTTCAGCAGAGACAAATGTAAAGTCCTTCATTTGGGTAAGGGGAAAAAAAAGCACAAGTGCAGGATAGGGGGAGAACATAAGAACACAAGCAGCCCTGCTGGATCAGGCCCTAGGCCTATCTAGTCCAGCATCATGTTTCACACAGTGGCCCCCCAGATGTCTCTGGGGAACCCACAGGAAAGATGTGGGGGCATGCCCACTCCAGCTGCTGCTCCCCTGCAACTGGTATTGAGAGGCATCGTGCCTCTGAGGCTGGAGGTGGTCCATTGCCGCCAGACTAGTAGCCATTGATAGAACTGTCCTCCATGAATTTGCCCCTTTTAAAGCCATCCAAGCTAGTGGCCATCACCACATCCCATGGCAAAGAACAGATTAATTATGCACTGTGTGAAAAAGTACTTCCTCTTCTCGGTCCTAAATTTCCCGACCTTCAAAGTCATGGGATGACCCCAGGTTCTAGTTTTGTGTGTTGGTGTGTGAGAGAGAAATTTCTCTCTATCCAATCTCTCCCAAGGAGACCTGGCTTGGTAGCAGTGCACGTGCAAGGGACTGGGTGCCTTAGTGGACAACAGGTTGAACATGAGCCAGCAGTGTAAAGAAGCTAATGCAATTGTAGGCATAGTGTCCAGATGATGAAAAGTAACCATTAGTGTAGAATCTAAGGGAAAGAGTTGTGGCATGCAAGGACAAGGCAGTGGAGTGGAATCAAGAACATTAATGGTTTAATGAAATAAACATTATGTACAGAGAGGCAAGTGCAGACTGCTCTTCTATGCTCTTGCTGCTGGCTGTTTGTTAGCCCAGCCTCTACTCCAGGATGGGAAGACAAGTAACTAAAGCCCCATTCAAAAGCTGGCCTGGATCAAGGAATGGATTAACCAAAAACACCAGCATTAGGAGCTATGTTTATCCTAAAGAAGAGAAGAGTAAGAGAGAGATGATAGCTCTCTTCAACTATCTGAAGGGCTGTCCCATTGAAGAAGGACTAGACTTGTTTTCTGTTGCTCCTGAGGGAAGATGTTTGGGCCAAGGGTTCACTATAATGACTGCTCAAAACAAAAGGTCCTGTTAGACTAGAAAGAAGCAGCAAGTCAGGTTTTCATGTAAATCAAAGGTCCTTGCAGAGAAGAACAATCATTCTCCTCCCTATCCACCACCAAACAAAATGGGAGAAAAATGACAAGTTGCTTTTGGTGCATTAGGCTTACCAAAGGCATTTAGCTGGCTAATACTGGATACTGATGCCTTACTAGGTGGATCTTCAACATTATTGCTAAGCAGTGGCCCTCTATTACAAGGACATCTGTCGTTGCCATAGATGCCAACTGGCTTTTAAATTCTACCAGAACTGAATCTGAAAGCATCACCTTTCTCTTCTTGCTCCTACAGACATGAGTACTTTTGGGAAATTGTTATTATTACTTGTTATTTTCTAATTATATTGATGTTGATTGATGTTCATCGCAATTTACAGAGTAGCAGGAGCAAGTGACAGCCCTCTGCCCTAATGAGCATACAGGTAAGGGGAACAGAGGAAATACAGAGGCAAGGGGAGCAGGGAAAGCATACGTACATTTGGACATAGTAATGCGGAGTTTCTGTTAGGAATGTGCATGGAACCATCTGGCCCTGTTCGGTTAGAGGCCAGACCGGCCTCGAACGGAACTGGGCCAGTTCAGTCTGGCCCCCCATTGAACCCACCCAGTCCAGTCCAGTCCCAGACCGGTCCATGAATTTTTTTAAAAAAATAAATTTGATAATAAGTACCTTTACCCCCTTCAGGGTTGCTTGCTGAGACTGCGGGGGGGGGGGGGGTGTGTTTGTGTGGGTTCCCTCTCCCTGAACCAGCCTTCCTGATCACCACTGCGGCCCTCCGGGCCAGGTAACTTGAGAATTTTTGGCCCTTTCGGGCCTGCATAAGAGCGTGTGGCCGCCATTTTCGTGGCCGCCGTGCATGCACCAATGCCCTCTGTGAGGCCAGTCACGGACCCCACCACAGCCTCAGCAAGCCCCCCGAAGGGGCTAAAGGTACTTATTATTGATAAAACAAAAACAAAAAAACAAAAAAATCGTGGACCAGCTAGATCGATTCCGGTCCAATGGAACCAGGGTGGTGGTTTGGTTCGACCCCCGGACCGGACCACAGGACCACCGGACCGCCAGACCAGTCCACACATCCCTAGTTTCTGTAGGGAAGAAGACAAAAGGGAGAAGGCAAAGGCTTTGGATTTGAAGAAAGAAAGAGATGTGTGGCACAACACCACTGTTCTGGGAGGCTGTTCCAGGCATAAGGAAGAACAAATGAGAATGGGCAGTGTGGTTAAAGGGAACAGGAGACAGGTTATGGCTGTAGAACTAAAGAAACTGAGATCATGGGGCTGGGGTATATTGGACTATGACAGCAGGGAGAAAAAGAGGGGATACTAAAAGGAACTGGACAAGGCTCTGAGTCTCAGGGTGTGTGGTGTGAGAGTTGTCCAGCTGCATCCTGAAAGTAAAGGACTCTTTGTCATCTCAGAGGGAGGCAACTTATGTGCTTCAGGCAAGTGCTAGAGATCATGGCAAGGTGCTCAGTTAGGGATCCCCACAGACCCACACTTCAGTTCACACTCTGTTCCTAGGGGAAGGTTTCAGGAGTCCTATAAAGCCCTAAACAGTTTGGGTCCTGGGTATTTAAGAGAATGTCTTCTTCACTATGAACCACACCGCCCAATGAGATCATCGGGAGGGGTTCGTCTGCAGTTGCCGCCGGCTCGTCTGGTGGCTACTCAGGGGCGGGCCTTCTCCATTGCTGCCCTGAGGCTTTGGAACATGCTCCCTGCTGAAATAAGAGCCTCCCCATCTCTTACAGCTTTTAAAAAGGCAGTCAAGATGCATTTGTTCACCCAGGCTTTTAACTGGCTAAGGAGGCTATTCCAACAATGATTGGAAAGCAGGCTAGGGGAGATAAGCCCACTTTCCAGTGCTCATGGGAACCAATAGGCTCATGAGAGAGCCCAGTGCTCCCAAGGCGGCTAGCCCGCAAGCCCGTGGCAAGCCCAACTCCCAAGGTGGCTAACTCTCCCCCTAAATGTGGTTAACGAGCAAGTTAACCTCATTAACCTCATTTTTTTGCTCGTGTGTCATTGCACACGAGTAGATCCCCACCCAGGAGGCTGCAAGCAGCCTCCTGAGCTCAGGGGTCTCTCCAGGATGCCCTGTGCACTTGTGTGGGGCATCCTGGAACTTCTAGGGGGCGCGCAGCCCCCAATCCCCACAACCCCCGCCGGCTACGTGACGGAGCCAGCAGTCATGTGGGCAGCCGATCTGGCCACCCCAGGACTGCCTTTGGATCGTCTGTGGGGAGAGCGGACTAAGCCCGCTCTCCCCACAGTCCCAACAGAAGCTCTTCTCATGGATCGTGAGAAGAGCTTCATTGTTTTAATTGTGTTTTTAATAGTTGTAAAGTTTTAAATTTTAATTGTTGTAATGCTTTAATCTTTTTATCTGTTGTTTTTATTGTTTTGTTGTAAACCGCCCAGAGACTTGCATTTTTGGGTGGTATACAAATGCGCTAAATAAATAAACATAACAAAATAAAGAAGCCTTCTTTCATGGCTCCACCATTTAGGGGGAAGAAAAGGGTCAATAGGCAGTTTCCTCCTCCTCCCACTCAGGTGTGGTACCTGGCCTTAGAATCTGCATTTTGCTTTCCTGTCTGAGCCCTCTGGATGAGGCTAGGCTCATGGTCTTCTCCACAAGTGTATGGCACAGTCAGAAGAGTGGGTGGGGTGTCAGCTCAGCTCTAGAGTCTATTGTGCCGGTAGGTAGAAATTCTTCAAAAGAAAATACTTTAAAATGTATCTCCCCCGTCCCCGCAAAGCATGAGTCATTTCTAACGTACACACAGTATGAACCTACTTGCCATACAGACTTTAATAATAATAATTAATCTTGCCAGAGTTGCATTTCCGCTGAAGCAGAGGATGTGTCATTCACTTCAAAGCCATCCGCGAACAAGGCTCTCCTAGTTAATCGGAACTGGGCTCCTCCTGTGCACGAGAATAGCAGGTAGCAATTTCACTCCACTCTCAACCCTGTGATTTTGCTACCAAGTGGAGATTAAGGTGGCAATGGTTCACTTACTATCATTTCAGGGAGACCAATTAAAGCTACAACTACGCTAACGCTGCGAAAAGATCCCTATTTGTGTGAAAATAAATCTAAATAGGTATTTTGCTTAACTCTGCCTGGAGCTGGCTCAACTATCGAGGGGTGGGGGGAATGCAGTCACCAGTATTTGGGGGTTTGGGTTGGGGGAGTGGGCATCCTTGGCTGTGAATATGTCTTTTAAATAATGAAGCAATAATTACAATCCAATCATCATCATCATTGTCATCATCTGCATCATGACTATTGCCATTGGCTGAGATAGAGTAATGAAGAAAATTACTCCAAATAGTCCCATTGATATTAAAAGGACAGTTTAGGCAAAGCTGTGCAGTTCTGCATGTTGTGAAGAACTTTCTTTTGTCCATCTTGAATTTACTGCCAGTCAATTTCATTGGAAGATCCCCAAGCTCTAGAGCAGGCCTGCTCAACCTAGGCCCCCCAGCTGTTTTTGGACTACAACTCCCATAATTCTCAGCCACAGCAGCCAATAGCCAGGAATTATGGGAATTGTAGGCCAACATCTGCAGGAGGGCCAAAGTTGAGCAGGCCTGCTCTAGAGTAATGAAGAGATGGAGGGAAAACATCTCCCTACTCAGTTCCAAATGCTACATTTCAATAAAAACTTGGTTCAGGGCACAGGCATAGCTGCAGTTCAAATAAGGGGGACAAATGTCTCTGAGCTACTGAGAAAGTGGAGTGGTGCTCTCTCTTGTGTACCTCTCTGAAGGAGGAGGCGGTGATGCAGTGGGGTGGGGCGACCCGTCTTCACTTCAGGTTTTTTTTAAAAAAGCTTTTTTTAATTGTATGTAAACTGCCTAAAGACGTTTTATTAGGCAGTTTATACATCTCATAAATATATGCATAAATAAAACCTTGCTCTACCCCTGGCTCAGAGGAAGCAGTGAACAGGTTTTGCTCATCACCCGCATTTCGACACTCACTATATTCTGGAATCCAGTTTGCCTCCACACCAGTGAAAATACAAGGCCAAAACTGAAAGAAAAGGGCCACAGCTTTATTGGAATTCAGCAGCCAATTAAGAGAGTGTTGACACTCCACCCAGAGGCGATCTTACCCCTGGACTTTGGGGCTGAAGTCCAGGGCCTCCACACCTCCTGGGGCTCCCAAATCTTCTTTAGTCTGTCCTGGGTGGTGTGGTTTGTGCCCTCAAGAACCTAGGTGTTAAAAATGATGCTTAACTTGCGGCAGAGGCCTCCAAAGGTCCAGGCTTCAAAATTACCTAGGTGCACCTCTGACTCAACCTCCAACAGCGTGGGATATATTCTTAAGCAAAAGGCCCAGCTGTGAGCCAGCTAGCCTGTGTTTATGTCCTATGATAACATAACCCTGGGTTCAACACCCCAGCTCAGGGCAGCACCAGAGCCCTGGGGATGCTTGCTGCTCCTCTTGATTGATTAATTGATTGATTGATTGATTGATTGAGTGCCGTCAAGTCAGTGTCGACTCTTAGCGACCACATAGATAGATTCTCTCCAGGATGATCTGTCTTCAATTTGGTCTTTAAGGTCTCTGAGTGGTTCATTCATTGCTGTCATAATCGAGTCCATCTACCTTGCTGCTGGCTGTCCTCTTCTTCTCTTTCCTTCAACTTTCCCCAGCATGATGGACTTCTCAAGGGAGCTGGGTCTTCTCATAATGTGTCCAAAGTATGATAGTTCGAGCCTGGACACATGTGCCTCGAGTGAAAATTCTGGATTGATTTGTTCTAGGATCCATTTTTTTGTTTTCCTGGCTATCCATGGTATCCTCAAAAGTCTTCTCCAGCACCAAAGTTCAAAAGCGGCAATGCTTTTTCTATCTCGCTTCTTCAAGGTCCAGCTTTTGCATCCATAGAGCATCACAGGGAAAACCACTGTCTGAATGATTCTAATCTTTGTAGGTTTAGACAAGTTACAGCATCTAAATATCCTTTCCAGGGCCTTCATTGCAACCCTACTGTGCTAGTCTGTGGCGTATTTCTTGACTGCACCTCCTAGCCACCCTGATATGATCAATATTGACCCCCCCACAAGCCTTGAAGGCTGACAATGCCCTGGGTAGAGAAGCCCCAGCAATGACTCCTTGAGCTGTGAAGCCTCTAGGGAATGATTAGAACTCCTCATAATGCCACATGTGTAGCTTAGAGTTCTTACCAAAAATCTGACCTAGGTTCCACAGACTAACATTGTGCCTGCCAGCTGTGACCAGAAAAGCCCAACTAAGTGGGAGAAATAGTGTGGGGTAAGCAAAATGACACCTCAACTCATGGCCCCCCATTCATGGAGAGCCAAAACAGTCCTACTTGGCCCCCACATGGACAACCATCAAACGCTCCAGGGAGGGAGGGAAACTACTCATGAGCAAAATGAAGTCCTGGGCAGGCTCAAGCACTATCGATGAGATTGGTCTACTCTATCAAGCCCCTCTACCAATCAACACTCCCCCTAACCACGGGCTTCAACTTGCTTGGTGGGGCAAACCCGTCATGCCCATCATGAATTCAGACGAATGACAACATTTTCTGTGCAGGTTATGGGGTCTAGGAAATACAGTAAGCTGGTCAAGGTACCTCTAAGAAATTTAGAGTGCATTTCCAAATATAGTAGAAATATCTCTATATATAATTCTCTAAGGCATACCTGTGGCTAATCCCGTGCATGGCAGCTCTCGTGAGAGTTCAAGAGCAGAAGCACCGTGGTGATTGTGCAGCGGAGATTCCATATGCAGATAGGGAAGAGAAGCCTGTGGGAGAAGAAGCACCATGGTGATTGGGCAGTGGGGATTCCATATGCAGATAGGGAGGAGGAGTCTGTGATGGTTAAGGAAAGTTGGAATGCAACTGTTACTGGCTAGAAAATGTTCTTGATTGTTGAGGATAGATAGATAGATAGATAGGAGGGATTGGAGGGGAAGGGGAAGGGGGAAAAGACAGAGGAGAAGAGTGAGTGGAGGAGAGAGAAAGCGAGAAAGAAGGAGGGCAAGGAACGGCCCGAGCCTGTCAGTGGCTTGAGGGGAACCAACCGCCATGGCAACGCCTATTGGCAGCAAGGAAGGGCCCAGACAACCACTGCTGCTGTTTGGGGCTACCAAGGCCATAGGCAGAGGGAGGCAGGCAGCCAAGGGATGGACCCAGGCCTGTCAGTGGCCTGAGGGGAGCGAGCGGCCATGGCAGTGGCAGCAGCGAGGAAGGGCCCCGTCAACTGCTGCTGCTGCTGCTGCTTCTGTGGGGAGGAGCAGGAGCGTGGCTCGGGTGAGGGTGGAGAGATCTCTGAGGTGAAGAAGGGCTATGGCAGGGGGTGAGGGGAGCAATCGAGTACTAGTGTGCAGATGCTCTGCACGAGTTAAGCTAATGTTGCAGATCTTCTCCAGGGTGCTACAAATGCAAATATACTGAGCAAAAGGGGTTCAAAGGTATCCACCATCTACTGTTATAGCCCCACTGATTTAATTGTATTCATTAAAAATAAATAAATACATACATACATAATACATACATACATACATACCCTCCTTTGTGTGCTGACATTCTTCAAGGCAACTCTCAGCATCAAATAATTCTATAAGCAAAAAGAAGCAATAAAAGAATAAATACAGCCACCAGCAGAAATAATCATCATCATGAATATAGCCCCTCATTGGGTCCAAATGTACTATGAAATAAAACAATCTTTACTTGCCACTGGAAAGCTAACAGCTAAGGGTGGAATTCACCTCTCATGGGAGGCAGTTCCCAAACTCAGTGTCATCAGTGTCTTCCTCTTCAAATGATGAGGAAATACAAAGTGGGCCCTTTGAAGCAGATCTCAATGATAAATAGGTAGCTTTATATGGGTTCATAATAAACCTCTTACATTATGCCTGTGTGTAGCCTGAAATCAACAATGTGAAACACAAAATTGGTTCCAAACAATTTCTCTTCTCCCTTCAGTAGCTAAGTGTCTCCTTCCTAAACTCTGATGGGTATTGCATTCCTAATGGCTGGAGAGAGATTCCCAGCTGTCAAGGAACAGTGCTCTGTTAACGCACATGACCAATTGTCTAGGGAGGGGACATTCACATCAACCCAGGAAGCCATATATAAAACACCATGCTTAACTGAATTCTACCTGCGGAATTTTGAAATTTGAAACTTGCCTGATACATTTAGAAAGGAAATGACATTGGAAATTTCTTCTGTGTAAAGCTTAGTGAAATGGAATATGTCCAAGGCAAATCTGAAAGTAGCACATGCCAGGCTGTTTCAGTAGAGGAGATAGGTTTGAAATTAGCGCTGTCAGTAATTTTTTTTTATTACTTCAGGTACCGCTCGGCAATTTGTTTTCTTTATTTGCATGTGTATTTCCTTATTGGTGACTTAAGCACTTCAGCTGTGTGTGTGGTACCTATCGAATTTCAAGGACTTAATTAATTTTAATATAATATCCAATGGCACAATTTGCTTTTCAAAGGGAATTAACTTCTGAGCAGTTAAGCTGTAAAAGTAAATACGAAAATATATAGATAGAGGAGAGAAAGACATTCCCATGCCAAGCCTGATTTGCATTTATATAGTTGCCATAACAGTAATGAGGATCAATTTGTTTAATGGTCAACATATATTGTAATAAACAGTAAGAGCTGGAAATTATCGCAGGCCAATTCTCATGAGTTCATACAGATCTGGACATTTGCTGAATCTAAAGCTCGGTGCATCAGAAACTTTGCTCCCCAAAGACTATGAGCCAAGCTATGGAAGAATTACTACTGAGGTTGTACCACATAAAAATGTGTGTGAGGGAACCTATTGCTGAATGCTTATGTCATTATCTTATGTCAACAATTTCTTGCACATCCATAACAAAAATAGCAGATCAGGGAGAAGGGTTCCCACTAAGTTAGTTTGGAAAGATAGGTTTACCAACTACTATTGGCTGTGATGTGGAACCACCATGTCCAGAGGTGGTATATCACTAGGCTTAAAACTGAAATTTCTCCAATGCAAAAGAAACTTTCTCCTCAAAGGAGAAAATGGTTGAGATTCAAAGCAAGGATGCACCAGTGCAGTGAGAGAACAGCTTGACAGAACTTCCCAACTAACTACACCAGTCCACCAGAGAAGCAGCCATTGGTGGACTGGGGAAACAGCCATTTATGATGCCCTCCCTTTCCCCCAGAAGGACTCTGTGCCTCCCCAGAATTGTCCTTGATGGTTGCACAGCCCTCAGGGACATATTCTAGGGTGGCACCCAAGGCTTCCTGGGGAAAGGGAGATTGTCAAAAACTACCACTTCCCCAGCTCACCGATGCAGGTGGTTTGGAAGTTTTGTTAGGCTGCTTTGAGGCGGCAGCAGTGCATTCTTGCTTTGTATTTGAGCCACTGAGATCTGAAGAAGAATTTCAGGGATGTTTCAAGGAGAAACATCAGAGAATTTTCTTAGGAGAAGGCTGTTTCCTTCATGCCCATCTTTTGAACTTTGTGAAGTCTGGATGTCGCCAGTAAAAATAAAAATCTATGTTTGGTAATGATAAAAACAAAGAGTGGGTTCAGAATAAACTAGCCACGAATGTATTTCCTCACATAAACTGCTGACACACAAGCAGTCTACTCATGTGTGAAATGTATATAGGGTAGCCAGCTTCTGACTGCAAAAGTTCTGGGACCTGGTTGGGGCTTGGATATGGAGTCTGGGAGAGGTAAGAGTGTGACGGGCGATCTAACAGCAAAATCTTTCTTTTTGTTCGTGTGTCTCATGGACTGAGCTGGTGCTCATTCTCTAGAGCAAGTGTGGGCAAACTTGGCCCTCCAGCTGTTGATGAAATACAACTCCCATCACTCCAGCCTTGTGGCTAGGGATGATGGGAGTTGTAGTTCATCGACATCCAGAGGGCCAAGTATGCCCACCCCTGCTCTAATGTGGTGGGAAGGGGCTGTGTAGGGAAGTGGGTGTGAGAGCAACCCACAGTGGAAAGGTGATCTGAACATGGCTCTTAAGAGAGTCTACAATGGGGCCTAATCAAAGTTCTATGCCAAAAATCCTAATTAACCAATTAAATAGTGTTCAAGCTAAAGAGCAGAGACATGGAGCAAATGAAGATGGGTTGTTTTGCTGCATCAACATCTTTGAGAGCTTGTGGGATAGAATGCTATTGTACCGAGAATGGAAATCAATAAGGAAAACAATATTGAATAACAGGCTCCATTTAGTCTTGCTTGACTGCCAGTACTGGCTGGTTGTGAGAGGAGAAGGGCTTTCATATGGGGGTCATGAAGGTTGATTTTGCTATTCTGAATAAAGACCGAGGCATCCCAAAGAAGGAAATAATACTAACAGCAAATAGCTACCTACAATGATCAGGTCAAAGGCATTCCTAATATGGCTGGCTGGGATTCAGAGAACTATTTTGAAGTGCCCAATGGAATCTCTCTCTTGCTCTCAACAACAAACAGAAAGCTGCACCAGATCACAAACCTTTTTTGATGCTCTTCTTTTTCAAAAGCTATATACAGCACACAGAGTGGCACACTCACACCCTCTTGGGCAGACAGAACACGCTGGCTGGTTCTGTGTCTGGCAGCAATATGGCTGGACCTCTCTTCTAGAAGACACTTGGTGTACTGCTAAAAGTTAGTCCTCTTCCTTTTTCTTTCTATCTCTGGGGAGATGTTTAAAAGAAGCAACTCATAACTGGGCAAAAACTGATCTCGGACTCTACCAGTTCAGAATGCAGGTGGAACACTGCACAACATAATCCTCAGGGGCGTAACTATAATAGGGCAAGGGGAGACAGTTGTCTGTCAGAGAAATGGGGTTAGTGGAGTGCTCTCTCCACTAACTTTATGGGGTGGTGGTGGTAAGCGGGCTTGCCACCAGGAGTTGCACTGCTCCCTTTGCAGCACACGACCCGCTAAAACACGGCTGGGCTCCCTTAGCCTGGTTTTGTCTGGTCGTGAGAATAGCTTCGAGTGCAATTGCTGATGATGTGTCACTGTACCTCTCAAATCCAAAAGTGGAACTGGCTATTATTTTGCAGCAACAGGGGCTGGTGTCAGGGCTGAAAATCAATTCTAACAAGTCAGAGGTACGATTATTCAATTTGAGTTCTGAAAGCAAAAAAAACCAAACCCCAGATTGAGCAATATGGTTTTAAAGTGGAAAATGGGGCTTTTAGGAGTCTAGGAGTGATTATTCCATTGGAAAGAGATTCACTGTACAGAATCCATTTCACTCCTGTTCTAAACAAAATAAAAAAGGAATTGCTTTGTTGGAACAGTATACACATATCTCGGATTAGGACTATTATGGCAATATGCATGCATGTAATACCCAGGATATTATTTTTATTTCAGTTTATCCCAATTGAAATACATTACAAAACTTTATTTAAATGGCAAAAGATCATAAATAGCTTCATAAGGGGAAACAAAAAAGCTAGAGTAAACCACAAAACCTTGCAAGCACCAGTAGAAAAGGGAGGTTCGGGTGTGCCAGATATTACCTTGTATTATGTGGCTGCACAAGTGATGCAGGCTATTAAAATGACAGAGGTCAAGGTACCTCATGGTTTGATACTGAAGGTCAGTTTACAGAAGAAAGGCCCCTAGAGGAAATGCTTTGGAAGCCTCCAAAAGAGAGATCACAGGACATTACATAAATCTTGTTTTTGACCTCTACCTTAGCAATATGGGTTAGATGGAGAAACAAAGTATTCTGGGAAAGATCAAAGGCAGCTACCTTTCTAGGGCAAAGAGCTTTTATGCTGGGACAAAGTTCCAAAGCTTATGGGATGTGGAGAGCACACAATAATACTAAAGGAAGCTAAATTGTTGGAAAAGAAGAGTGCAAATCAAAGGCTGAATTAGAAACGGAATTTGGATGTTCAATTCCCTGGTTTAAAGATTTGCAGACTTGGTATTTCCTGGAACTGAATGGTTACCTGGGGGAAACAGAACACTCAACAATGATAGAACAACTGATCATCAAGGGGGAGGGAGTGGCTAAAAATAATGTGTGTGTGTGTGTGTGTGTGTGTGTGTACACACACTAAATCAGCTTAGCTCACCTCACACTTTCAACAGATGGGTGGCCACCCACTGAACGAAGAAGACTGGGCTAAAATCTGGCCATCCCATCATTGAAAATAATCTTCTCTTAACATAAAATAGTCTGTGATTTAAATACTGATGAGATGATATTGAACACGGATGCAGCTAGCACACACATGAGATGCGGCCAGATATATTCTTACATCCACATGTGGTGGCTATGTCCAAGGCTGCAGGTTATATATGAGATTGCATGAGTTAGATGCCCCCCAACAGCTGAGGCCATATTTCTGCATCACTTTGATGTAAACAAACCTTTAGTTAAAGAATTGATAGTATTGCTCTTGGTAGCAATCAAAAGTGTTGTAGCAAAGCACTGGAAAGATTTGTTTAAAGTCCCTAGTCCCGTGTTACGGTTCAATAAAATATGGACAACTTTGGTTCAAATCTTCTCACAAATTAATTTGGTGTTATACAAATCATACAAAAATTATTTCTTAGAAAGATGTTTGCCCTATCTGATTTATGTAGATCAGAAGAAAACATTTTGACAAGCCAGAAAGATTGAAATGCATGTTTATTTTGTAGTTCATGCTCTGCAAAGTACATATACATACATTTGGAAACAGTTGCTTGACAGTTGGGAGGGGGGAGGGGGAGGGAGAGGGTGTGGGGTTTGTGGGGTTTATTCTGTAAAAGGTTATCAGATATATGCATCTATTACTTATATAAGAAGTAAAAAAAGAGATGAATAAAAAATTTACCAAAAAAAAATACAAATAAAACCACAACATTGGTTTTATACATTATACATTATACATTGTAGCCATGTATAGTGGTGCAGAGGGGGGAGTCCAGGTCCTGCTGTGTCAATCATCCCCACGCCCCACTGCTCATGCTTACAGCAGGGCTTAACTGAAGAGGGGAAAGCCCTACCCGTGATGGCAGGTGTTCCGTGACTGCTTGTCTGAAGCAGGAAGAGGCTTGAGCATGGGGGGGGGGCACTTCCGTGACTGCGAGGCCGGATCGGTCCTTTAAGGTCCTCTGACCCTCAGGAAAGGGATAAAGCTTCTGAAGGCCACTCGGACCTGGGGAGTGTATAAGCTCTCAATGGAGCTTCAGACATTGTCAGAGCAAGTTGTCTCTTTGGAATTATGCAAAGGCCTTCAGTTCCATTCTGAGCTTACCTGCTCTTGTTACCTGGCAGACTTACTACCCTCAGGAACCTTCCATGCGCATGGCCCCACCACTAACAGAGATCTGGTTGGTGTGGACTAGAGACAGGGCCTTTTCTGCTGTGGTCCTTTGGCTTTGGAATGCTCTCCCCAAAGGGCTTTGCCATGCTCCCTCCCTCAGTGTTTTTAGAAAAGAACTAAAACCACATCTTTTTAAAGAGGCTTTTTCGTGTTTCATCTGTTGCTTATATCTGGTAGGTTATTTATAATTCTCAGTTTTTAGCTTTTTTAATACCTTTTAATTTGAATCTTTAAAACTGTAGTTCTGATCGTGGTTTTAGCTTGGATTTTTAACTTCTTTAACTTAATTGGTTAATTTCATTAGTCTCATTTTATAGTGTATCTATTTTATAAATGTTGTAAGATGCCCTGAGCAGTAGTGTACTGGAGGGGCGGGGTATAAATATTTTAAATAAATAAAGTACTCTGTGAGCTCTCATTCATGGTCAGAAGAGGACAGCTGGTGCTCCACAGTTCAGCTTTGACCTTTTTCTAAGCTGTGAATCAGGACAAATATTTTCCACAAATGTTATGAACCTTCCAAAGCTAACATCCATATCTGAGAACGCCATGTATCAGTCGGCTCAGGTAATGCTTCTTTGTAGCAGAGAGCTTGCTGGATCATGCCATAGGACACAGCTGGCCATATGCTTCTGCTGATAAATGGCCTTTCGCTGGTGCATTGTAAGAAGCTTGTGGCCCTCCTTCTCACCTCACAGTTCACTGCACAACTGAGGCATGCTATCAGTCACCAGAAACACACCAAATGGCCTGCATTGTTGTTTAATTAAACAATGCCGATAATTTCCAGCCTCTGCTGCAGTGTAAATATTGTCTGATGCTTCAGCTCTATTTAACCTTAACAAGAAAATATGTATAACTAGACAGAGCATGAAATATACAGTGGAGCAAAATAATCTATACAAGTATTAGCTGGTGCTTATTTTCTACTTGGCTTCAGAGGAGGAGGAAATTCTACCACAATGAGGGAAAGTCAATCATTTTTACTAAGTGTTCATATTTAATAAATGTACCAGCAGTTTCATAAAGAGGCTATTCTCACGATGGGGGGAAACCGAGCTAAGGGAGCCCAGCCCGGTTTCCCCCCATCATGAGAACCAGCGGGCTTGTGGGAGAGCCTCGTGTTTCCATGGCAGCTAGCCTGCCGAAGTAACCCTCCCCTAAAACATGTTTAGTGGAGCAAGCGCTCTGCTAACTCCATTTTCAAGATTGCGAGACACCGCAGCTCCGCTCCGCACCGCGGCAACTCATGTGTAGACTCCTGACCGGGAGGCTTAAACAAGCCTCCCTGCCTTGGGGGTCTCCTCAGGATGCCCCACACATTTGTGTGGGGCATCCTGGGACTTCCGGGGACTGGATGGCCCCCGATCCCTGCCACCCCTACCGGCTCCGCAACAGAGCTGGTAATTGTATCGGTGGCCGATACGGCCCGCTATCCTCGCAGAGCCTGGTTGGGCTCTGCACACAGATCGTGTGTAGAGCCTCAATGTGTGCTTAGGATTCCTGGAGTTCGTTGCCAACATTTGTCCTGCTGGATAGCCCACCTTCATTTTTGCACCCCTGTCTAGGTGTTCAGACGTATGCTGCCACTGAACATGAAGGTTCCATATTATCTTCGTGGCTAATGGCCTTAATAGGCCTATTTTTCATCATAGGTCTGTTCAAACATTGAGGCTATTCACACATGCATGCAAAACTGGGGGCCGCGTGGCTCCCGATCCCCACAGCCCCCACCGGTTCCATGACGGAGCTGGCAGTCGTGTGGGGAGCCGATCTGGCTGCCCAGGGCTGTAGCCTGGATTGTCTGCAGGAAGAGTGGGCCAAGCCCCCTCTCCCCGCAGAATCCCCTCCGGTGGGTCTCACTGATCGTGAGACTCACCTCAGTAGACAAATAGGTCTTCTTTGAAGAAGACAAATAAGAATAAGACAAATACAAAATAAGAAGACAAGTAGGTCTTCTTTGTAATGAACCCTGTCTCCTATTAAGATCTTCTGGAGAGGTTCATATATGGCTGCCGCAGGCTCTTTTAGTGGTAACCCAAGTCTGGGCCTTCTCTGTGGGTGCCCCAGGACTTTGGCATATGCTCCCTAATTAAATAAGAGCATCTCCTTCTCTGTTTTTAGGAAGACCCTCGAAACGCACCTGCTTGGGTTTTTTTTAAGGATTTTAACTGAAATTAATTTTAACCTATTTAATTTGTTTTTCTCTCCTGAGATTATTTTTATTTTTGTATGTGCATTTTTTACTGTTTTTATTTTGTTTTGTATTTGTTGTGTTTTAATTCTGCACACTGCATAGAGATGCATATATCAGGTGGTAGAAAAACATGACATACAAACAAAGTCACCCAAGCCAAGCTGCCCATGGGGATACAACCAAAATATGTTATTTGTAGGGACAGGGAGCTTGGCTTGCCAGCCCAAGAGCTCCGTAGTGCGAGTGGCAGTGAGCACAAGTGTCCTAAGCGTGGCACACAGCCATCATGGGTGTTCGGCGGATGGCGGGGTGAGGAGGCAGAAGTGGCGGGCCCTGGCAGAGGAGGCAGGTGGGTGAAAATGGCAGAGAGGGAACGAGTGAGTCTGGCACCAGGGAGCATACAGACAGGAGAATGGACTGGGGAAAGAGAACAGAAGGTGGGGGGGAACTGGGGATGGAGAACAGAACAAGGAGAACAGATCAACGGGGAATGGGGAATGGGCTGGGGCGGAAGCGGGGGGGAGTGGTGGGGAGATTGGCAGCCTGTTATTCTGCTTTGGTTTCGGAGATTTGGGGTTTCAATGGGCTTCATTTCAGACACTATTCAAATTGGGGGGCCCCCCTTCGGATTCAGCTGAAAAAAAATCTGAAAGGTACACCCCAAGCTATTTTGGTAATCCCTCCAGATTTGAGACACCTAATGGCACAATGGGGAAATGATTTGACTAGCAAGCCAGAGGTTGCAGGTTCGAATCCCTGCTGGAATGTTTCCCAGACAATGGGAAACACCTGTATCGGGCAGCAGCAATATAGGACGATGATAAAAAGGCATCGTCTCATGCTGCACAGAGGATGGCAATGGTAAACCCCTCCTGTATTCTACCAAAGACAACCACAGGGCTCTGTGGTCACCAGGAGTCCACACTGACCTGATGGCACACTTTACCTTTTACCAGATTTGGCCAGTACTTATCTGCAGCAACTATCAGTGCTAATTCCTTAGTTTAAAGGATCATAAATACACACACAATGGGATTACAGTAACACAGAATTTTATCCCTAGCATCCTGTTTTTGTCCTGCCTATCATGTTGATTTTGTTTCTGTTGTGTGTTCCCACCAGAGGATGCTTATAAAACACAAGTGCGGATAGACGATGAGCCTGCTTATCTGGACATTCTGGATACTGCTGGACAAGTGAGTACTTCCTCTGCATGAACAAATTGAGTGGCCTCTGAAATTTTGACTTGATATTCAAATATAGTTTGGCGGGGGGCAGAGGTGATTGGGGTTCCCCCATTTTTGAAACATCTGAAGATTTCCAAGATTTTTAGAAAGCTGTGAAATTTGGATGCACTTAAGATAAATCCTGGGGAAAGGACAGAGCCCTTTAAGATGATGAGGCTATTCACACACACAGCAGAAACTGGGCTAAGGGAGCGCAGCCTGGTTTCTGCTGCGTGTGTGAACCACTGGGAGCCACGCAGCTCCTGGTGGTGGTGTGGTGATGAGCCCTCTTTGGTAGCCCACCGCTTAACCCAAGTTTTGGGCAGGAGCATGCCCAAACACTGGGTTAACTGATCGTGTGTCTGCCATGGCTGCTTGCAGCTGCCGCAGAAACACTCAGGGAGGAGGGGGCTCTCAGTAATGCACCACACACTCCAAGGGTGCTTCCCTGAGCCCGACCCACAGGGCAACCAGGCAAGGCACGGAGAAGCGTGGGCGGCCTGCAGGAGAGCTGCCAATCATATGGTCAGGTGATCCACCCACCCAGTGATGTCCTGATTATCTGCCGGAAGGTAAGTGCTTTCAGGCTTCCTTCCTGCAAAACAGGCTACCCCTTCTTTCTGACCGTGAGAAGGCCTTCGGTGTCTTCACTAGAGCTGGGGTTCTCAACCTGGGTTAGGTTAAGACAGGGCTCAACCTAACCCAGATTAAGGTTGAAGTGGACCAGGTGGTCTATGGAAAATTTTTGCAGTACTGAATTTAATTAGCTTCCAGGTGAGCCAAAATAAAGTTCTTTAAAGTAACAATCTGAATTCTCACCCCGCCCCCATAATTTACACTTATGGGGCTTTAGCCTTATGAAAACATACAAATGGGGTAGGGGTTCATGGGATTCATGGCAAGTACTTAAGGATCTGGGGAGTCCATAGGTACAAAAAGGTTAAGTACCGAGTGCAAAAAGGTTAAGAAACCCTGTTCGAGAGGCTTCTTCCAATGCCCTCCCAGCCCTTCTCATTCACTGTAGGAGAGCACCCAAATGAAAAACGCAAAGTGCTCCAGCAGGCAGCAGATAATTGTTGGCCTTGCACTATCACAGCAGTAATGGCTACAGAGGTCTGTCTGCTTCAGCAGTTGCTAAAATGCAGTCACCAAAATGCACATTGTGACCTCACTTCAGCAGGACAATGGAGGGTGGAACAGGTATGTGGTCCTTCCTCATAGAAGAGAAAAGTGTTGTATATACCTTTTCAAATAAAACAGGAGAAAATGAAAATGCGTGTGGGATACTGTGTGGAAATACACCTGGCTGCTGCGAATGCTCAGTTTCTTTATGTTCTCATATCAGCTTTGATACTTCAAAACGGTCTGTGCCCCGGATATCTGATGGACCTCCTGTTCCCAAGGATTTCTGTCTGCTTGACAAGCTCATCGGAGGGGGCTCTGCTCCATGTACTGATGGTGAGGGAGACTCAGCTGTTGAGCATGCAGGACAGCGTCTTCTCAGTCATTGCCCCCAGGTTTTGGAAGGCTCTCCTGGCTGGCATCCTCTCCTCAGCCTCCATCACAGTTTTTAGAAAACAAATAAAGAACTGGCTTTTCTCCCAGGCTTTTAAATTAGGGGGCTATTCCCACGATCAGGCGAAATCAGGCTAGGGGAGCCTAGCATGATTTCACCTGATGGTGGGAGCCACCGGGCTCACAGGCAAGCCCAGTGGCTTTCAGGCAGTTAACCTGCCAAACTAGCCCTCCCCTTAAACCGGGTTTGTGGAGTGAGCGCTCTGCAAACCCATTTTTTTGGCTCGTGAGTAGCCGTGGTATATGGCTCTGTGCCGTGGTACTCACGAGTAGATCCCCAGCCGGAAGGCTCGAGGGTCTCTCCAGTATGCCCTGCACACTCACGCAGGGCATACTGGAGCCTCCGGTGGCCGCACTGCCCCTGAACTCCCCAGCCCCTGCCAGCTCCGTCACGGAGCCGGCAGTCGTGTGGGTGGCTGATACGGCCGCCCACGGCCGCCCTGCTCATATGTGGGGAGAGCAGGCTAAGCCCGCTCTCCCCACTCACCCTCCCCTGGCGGGTCTCATTGATCGTGAGACCCGCCTCAGAGTCTATTTTTTACTGTTGCCACTCTGCATTTTGTGTATCATTGTTTTATATAGGTTTTGAAACTTTTAAATAGAGATTATATTCATCATTAATAACTGCTTTTTGTATTTCAATTGTGCAGTGTTTTAATTATATTGTAACCTCCTTTGAGATTATTTTAATGAAAAGCAGAATAGAAATCGAACAATAAATGAATAAATAAGAAAGAAAAGTGAACAACTGCCGTGATCAGAGACATGGAAACATTTCCCTCCCTTTTGCTAATGTTCAATAGAGAAATGGAAATGATAGGTAGATCTTATTAATACCTTGGCAGAAAACTAAGACTCTGTTGTTTGAAGCAGCCCATTCCCTGAGACTGAACATTGTTAATACCACGACACTGAAAGTCTTGTGGGTCTCCATGGACCCCCCTTTTTATTAATGCTAATTAATGCTCTTTTGAATTCCAGTTTTCAAAGGCACGAGAAAATGAATGCAGCTGATGTTTCATCTTTAATGGCTATCCAGTTATGTGTTTATTATCGATTTTATTTAATAGATGTATATGCCACCGTTCAACACTTAAGTGCTCTGAGGGTGACTCACAAAGTTTTTTAAAAATACAGTAAAAAACAGCATAAAGAACATTAAGCAGTAATAAGCACACGGCAGGAAAGAAGAGCAGTTAGTACAGAACACTTTAAAAGGATTTAAAAGGCCTGAGAAAATTCCTCACTGGATTCCCCTTTACCAATAGAGTTTTGAACCAGTTTGAACCGGTTTGGTGGTTGAACTGGTCAGTTTGAATCCAGTTCAGATTTGAACCGTACCGGCAAAACCGGTTTTGTGCACATCCCTCTGGGGCACTACAGCTGGAAAAATATCCTCTCCCCAGATTTTCAGCTTGGAAGAAGGGAGCACCCAGAGAAATACCTCTCATGAGGACAGTGTCTGAAGAGGCTGATGTGAGGAGAGATGGATCATCAGGTAACTAGTCAGGAAGGATGTGCAAATCTTCGGTAGCTGATTTGCTTGGAAGGAATGTGTCCCAAAGCAAAGTGGCTGAACCAGACAAATCTCTCCTGAAATGATTACTTCGCTTCAGCCCATCCCCCTGCCTCTCCTCTCTCCCCCAACTCCTGCAGCTACTTCCTTTGCATGGACAAGAGACAAGCTGGCTCAATGTTTATTTCCATCCAAGTGCCGCAAGAGAATAGTATTTTCCACAGCATCATTTTAAAATGTCTCCCAGAAGTAGTTTTTAAAAAGCTGACTTCCCTGAGGTCCTGGGAAACATGCAGGTTTGGGGGGAGGAATTGTAGTATTTTTCAGGGGCGGCAGCAGAAAATTCTACACATCCCAGAAAACCCTGCAAATACTACCATGTCCAGGCAACCATGTTTCTGTGCCAGGACTTCAGGGGAAGAAGTTAAAAGAGAAAAACTTCTGGGAGTAATTTAAAAGTTATTTAACTTTTAAATAAAATAAAATAAAATAAAATAAAATAAAATAAAATAGACAGAGCCGGCTTGTCTCCCGTTGGCCTACAGTGGCTGAGAGAGTGGCAAGGCAGGGGGAGGGACAGAGTGCTGGTGCTTCCACGATCCTTGAGAAAGTAAAGCAACAAACCCCTCCCAAGCTCCAGTTCCAATTGGGGGTCCTTCAAAGTGCCAAGGCAGCTCCAGAATGAAAGCAGAGCTGCTTTGCACATCATCGTAGCGAGAGCCCAAGCTGTTCAGGGGTTTAAAGGTAAGTACCCACACTTTGAATTGTGCTCAGAATTGTGTACTACAAACAAAGGCATGACAAGGTAGCAGGGATGATACACTGGAACATGTGCAAAAGCTACCTGTAGCGAAAAATTGGTGGGACCATCAAATTGAAAAAGTGGTAGAAAATGAAGATGTAAAAATATTATGGACTTCCGACTACAAACAGACAAACTTCTGCCACACAATACACCAGATATCACTGTAGTTGAGAAGAAAGAAAAACAAGTCAAAATAATCGACATAGCAATACCAGGGGATAGCAGAATAGAAGAAAAAGAAATAGAAAAATAAGAATTACAAATTTCTTGTAAACAAGAAATAATAATAATAATAATTTTTTACACAGTCAGACAGGTGTTATTGACTGGTTTGTATTATCCAGACATCGAGTCCTTCTCAAGGACCTGGGATGCCAGAATTCTATTATCAATATTGTTGTTGTTATTATAGATACCATTGCAAAATATAGGCTGTTCCCAGTAAAGTTGCTTTTTGTAATTGATTGATGGTGATTTCTGTGGCCCCTATGGTGTTGAGGTGCTCTTCAAGGTTTTTTGGAATTGCACCTAGGGTGTCAATTACTACTGGGATTATATTGGTCTTCTTCTGCCACAGCCTTTCAATTTCAATTTGTATATCTTTGTATTTTGTTATTTTTTCTATATCTTATTCTTCTATTCTGCTGCCACCTGGTATTGCTATGTCAATTATTTTGACTTGTTTTTCTTTCTTCTCGACTACAGTTATATCTGGTGTATTGTGTGGCAGATGTTTGTCTGTTTGTAGTCGAAAGTCCCATAATATTTTTACATCTTCATTTTCTACTACTTTTCTATTTTGTGATCCCGCCAATTTTTGGCTGCAGGTAGCTTGTACTTTTTGCAGATGTTCCAGTGTATCATCTCTGCTTGAACCATGGGTTCAAATTGCACGGAATGATGGAATAATCCACCCCACACTCAGCATTCCTCATTTGTGAAACTTGCAGGTGTCAAAGGAGCATAGCGAATGGTTGCATCAGTATGGGGGCCATGATTAGTGGGTGCAAGCTCTTTGTCTCCTTATGCATTCACTGGTTGACATCCAAATTATTGCTGCACTAGTGCAAAAATGTTGCACTCCTGCAAGGATGTTGCACTAGTTAATTCTGCTAGGTTGGGAGCTTAGTGTTGTGCTAACCTTGTATTTTTTGCAGATGTTCCAGTGTATCATCCCTGCTACCTTGTCATGCCTTTGTTTGTAGTCAGGCTGTGCGATCTTTTTACAACAGCTGATTAGGTGGTCCACGGTTTCATCTGCTTCTTTACAGAGGCGGCACCTGCTATTTGTTGTTGGTTTTTCTACTTTTGCTCTTATTGCATTTGTTCTTAGTGCCTGTTCTTGTGCAGCCAGTATTAAACCCTCTGTTTGTTTCTTCAAGTTGCCATTCTTAAGCCATTGCCAGGTCTTGGTGATGTCTGATTTTCCACTTATATTGTGCAAATATTGACCATGCAGGGGCTTATTTTTTCCATTTTTTTGCTCGGTTCTTAACTTGTTCTTTCTTGTAGGCCTGCTTTTTTTCATTGGTGTTGAATAATTTCTTGTTATTGTCCATTTTAAGTGCATCTTCTTCACTGTCCCTTATATATTCTTCAAGGCCTCTTTTCTCCTCCTCTACTGTTTGATGGATTTGCAGCATTCCTCTTCCACCTGAGCTGAGAGGGAGGTATAGCCTATCTACATCACTATGGGGGTGCAGAGCATGATTGATGGTCATGATTTTCCTGGTCTTACGATCCAGCGTCTCTAGCTCTGCCTGGGTCCAGTCTATTATTCCTGCATTGTATCTGATAACAGGTATAGCCCAGGTATTTATGGCTTGTATGGTGTTCCCGCCATTGAGTTTGGACTTGAGGATTTTTCGAACTCTCCTGATGTATTCACTTCCAATATTTCTTTTAACTTCAGTGTGTGCGATGTTATCAGCCTGGAGAATGCCCAAGTATTTGTAATGTTCTTTCTCTTCCAGGTTCTTGATGTTGCTTCCATTGGGCAGTTCTATTCCTTCTGTTTTTCTTATTTTTTCTCTGTTCATTATTAATGCAGCACACTTGTCTAGTCCAAACTCCATTGCTGTATCACTACTGAATATACGGACAGTGTTTAGCAGTGATTCGATTTCTGACTGGGACTTTCCATACAACTTCAGATCGTCCATGTACAGCAGATGGTTCATTTTACTTGATGTTTCAGATGTTTGGTATCCAAGGCCTCTTTTGTTTAGTATTTGTGAAAGTGGAGTCATGGTGATTACAAACAACAGAGGGGATATTATTATTATTATTATTATTATTATTATTATTATTTCTTGACAGTTTTTAAAATAATCCATAGACTTAAAACAGAGAGAAAAACAAACAGTTTTACTCTTTTTTTAAAAAAAAAAAACCTCCCACATTGGCTGACAATAATTCTAAAAGTTTATTATAATTGTTACTTTATTTAAGTGGAACACATATATATCTACCTATTGGTGCTTTGGGCATTTTACATGCAAATAATCTATATATTTAATTCTCCAAGATGTACCCATGGCTAATCCCTTGCATGGCTCCTCTTGCGAGACTTCAGAGAGCTGCCGGATAGCTACGGGACAGGTGGGAGGGAAGAAAATGGTGGGTGCAGTGGTGGTGGCGGCTGGCCAAAAACCAGTGGTGGGTGAGTGGCTACAACCAGGCAGCAGGTGGGTGGCTGAGCAGCTGCAACTGGCAACTGGTTTGGCCAGCGGGCAGCCAGAAAATGGTGGCAGCAGCTGGGCGAGCAGTGCAAAAGAAAGAGTTGGGGGAGGTGGGTGAGTAAGAAGAAGAAGAAGAAGAAGGTGGCTGCGGGTGGGAGGGTGGGAAGGCTGGGGGAGAAGAAGATGATGGCGGGCAGGCAAAAAAGAAGATGGCGGGTAAGGTGGGGTTGGGTGGGGTAGAGTGGGGTGGGGGGATAAATCGGCGGTGGTGAACTAGGGGCACAGATGCTCTGCGCTGGATCAGCTAGTACAATATAATTCAATATATCACTGACCTTTATCGTCTGGACCTGGCAACCCTACCTCAGTTCAGAGTGCATTACAAGCTGAGTCAAAACCAAAGTAGTCTAAAATATTTTACTAATGAGGCAAAAGTCAAAATGACACACATACCCATCTGCAGGTGGGTGCATCTGAGTTGGGAGGAGATCAGCCTTTGTGCCATTCCTTAAACCCACGCCTGAGGCAACTGCCTCACCGCACGTCATGGAAATTCTTTTGAATTTCACAGTGGATAGAGTTTGCTTCCAACACTGGGTTTGTGTGTGTCTCTCTGTGTGTGTTTTCTGAGAGAAAGGTAGCCATAGAAACATAGTAAGGCTGTTCACACAACTCTGAAAATGGCAGGGGAGGACAGGGCGGGGGGAGGCAGGATCACACCCAGGTTATCCCACCCCCAGATTGTCCCTCCCCTGATTATCCCCCTCCCAGACTATTCTGTCTGCAGGGAGCAGCAGGGCCTTCTGAAGGCTGAGGAAATGAAGCCTGGCCTCCAGAAATCCCACAATGCACCACACAAAGAGCATGGTGCATTGAGGGATTTCCCCATCGCTGAGTGCTCTAGTCACCCATCTCTATGAATTCTCAGGCTGCAGGCAACCCAAGCATTCATATGATCAGGGAGTGGGGTATGAGTGCATGCTGCATGCTTCTACCTCATTATAAGCCTGGGTGAAAAACTTGGGCTACCCTGGTGAAGAGTGCCAGGATTGGATCTGATCCTGGCACTCTACACGAGCATTCCTACCTGGGTAGGACTGTGGAAGCCCAGGTAGGGCTGCTTGTGTGAACAGCCTTACTGGGTGCTGTGTTTAAGGGGTTGAGTGTGAGCCGGCAGGGAGATCACACAAAGATCACACACCACTCCATGCAATGAATTTGCCCATCCAAGGAGCTCTGGGTGCATGCTTTTCCTTAAGAACAGCTTCCTGTGCCACAGGGTATGGCAGGTGTGTATGTCTGTCTGTGTGTATGTGTATCTGTGTGATGTACAAATAAAAGGTTTCAGAAATTGGACTGGGGGCTCACAAACACAAGAACTTAAGAACAGCGCTAAGTTCAGAACTTAGAATCCCCTATCACTGCTCATCTTTGTTCGTTCACAATCTTTTTTGTTGCAATATGATGAATAAATTTAGAAAGAATCCAGTTGCATTTCCTACCAGAGAATCTGCTCTTAGAATACCTCAGACATTGAAAACAACAAAACCCAGTGCCCCATGGGCTTCTGGTTTGGGGGGTGGTTGGCATCCTATGTGCACTAACTACACCACAGTCCTGAGCCACCCTGATGTACCCCAAGTGAAGTTATGGGGCTGCTGAAATCCCCATTATTACCTATGGGGGAAAAGCTTAGAGACTCACCAACTTCAAAAAAAATTTAAAATCACCCCTTTCACCAATTTCTATGAAATCTAGGTGGTAGCAGGCACCCATTGGGGCACTACCACCTGACCCACTCTTCTGCCCCTGGAAACCCTTTTCTGCCCCAAATCTGACACAAAGATATGCCAATTCAAAAAAAGGTTGAAAATCACCCCTTTGCCCAATTTCTTTGAAATCTGTGAGGTAGCTTCCTTGCACCCATTGGGCAATACTATCCACCACAATCCACTCTTGGCCCCCCTGCTGCCCCCCCTCAGAGAGTTATAACTAAGTTTGCTGAAATTCCCCATTATTCCCTATGGGAAAACTTAAAGAAATGTGCACTTCAAACAATTGTTAAAAATTATCCCTTTGCTCAATTTCTTTGAAATCTAGGTGGTAGCTTCCTTGCATCCATTCAGCACTACCACGCACCAGAACCTACTCTAGGCCACCCTGCCCCCCCCCCCCGGCATGGAGTTATAAGGTTGCTGAAATCCCCATTATTCCCTATGGGGGAAAGCTTAAAGATGCACCAACTTCAAAAAATTGTTAAAAATCACCCCTTTGCCAATTTGTTTGAAATTTGGGTGGTAGTTTTCACCCATTGGGCATTACTACCTAACCCACTGTGGTCACAAAATGGAGGTCCAAATACCTTATTGGGGTGTGTGTGTTCGAAGCTGGGTGATTTATTTTGTACCCAAATCTGGGCAATTAAGCATAGGGGCAATTTGTTCTGTCTACAAGTCACTTGAATCAGCAAGAACTGGGAACAAATAGTTTTGTATCTGAATCAATTTGCGCATCCCTATTAATAAGCATTGGTGACAGAATGGAGCCCTGATGGACTCCATATAGCAGCTTCCGTTTTGAAGAGCAACTGTCACCAAACATCACAGTATATTAAATGTCTCAAACAAATAAACAAACAAACAAATAAAATCACCTTCTGAAATCTACCCAAGACATAGGAGCAGAACCACTGTAAAACAGTGCCTCCTATCTCTAACTTCCTCCGGTGATCCAGAGGTTTACCATGGTCAGTGGTATCAAGGGCCACTGAGAGATCAAAAAGAATCAGCTGAGGCACACTTCTTCTATCAATTCCCTGGCAAAGATTATCTATCAGGCTGACCAAGGCCATCTCAACCACATAGTCTGCCCTAAAGCCAGTTTGAAATGGGTCTGGATAATCAGTTTCCTACAAGACCACTTGGAGCTGGTCAGCCACCAGGTTGGAGACTAGCCTATAATTGTCCATCATGAGGGGATTCGGAGTGGGCTTCTTAGGAAGAGTTCTAACAACTGCCTCCTTTAAAGAATGTGGCATCCTGCCCTCCCTCAGTGAGTTTTTTTAAAAAAATAATTTTAATTTTTAATTTATTAGAACAGAATTATAATATAGATAAACAATATAGATCCAGACAAAAACAGCAAAATAAAATACAACAAACCTCAATCCATCCACACTCTGATATTGTCCGTGGTAGGAAAACAACTGAAATTTTCCCTATTAGTGTAGAGAAAGAAATCTGAGCAAATAATATAAAAAAATTATTTGTGTTTGGTTTGCATGGGACTGAATAATATGGGTTAGCTTTTTGGAGATCGTGATATGCTGTAGGTTCTTGTACCAGCTGTCCATCAACAATGTTTGATTTTTCCAATGTTTGGCTATAACTAACCTGGCAGCAGTTACTATAAACACTATTAATTTTTTGGATGACACATCTGTATTGACCCCAGAGAATACATTTACTAAAGCCAGCTGGGGGCATCATTCTATTTTGTGGTTTGTAATTGTGCACATCTCCATGAAAACCTCTGTCCAAAAGTATGAGACCCTAAGACAGGTCTACCCAAGTTGAAAATAGGTGTCCTTCATCCCACAACCACTCCAGCAAAGTGAAGAGCAGTCTTTTTGCATGTGTGATTTTTTTACTGGGGTCAGGTACCATCTATGGAAAATCTTGAGGAAGTTCTCCTTAATTTTGGCCATAGAGGGAGTAACTGGCTTCCATTTCCATATGTTCACTACTGCTGCTTGTTGATTTCCTATTGGAAACAATTGCCCCAAGGTATTTTAAGACTAGGCAGTGGGTTAAATGTGTGGTTTATAATCAAACCATTTAATTTGGAATCCACACCTGTGAGGGTATCTGGGGATTCTAAAACTAGTACTTCAAATCTTGTTAGTTGTCTGTTAGCTTGTGCTGTTATTTCTGGGATAGATATAAAGGATCTGCACTGTAAAAGATGTAACCATGTACAGTGTAATAGGGATGTGTGAACTGTTTTGGGTACAGAACAATCTGTACCCGAAACAGTCCATTTAGGGTGTTTCTTAGCCAAAACCAAATACCCAATAGCCCAGCCAAAATGTTTTGGAGCTGGATTTCCCCGCTGGTAAAAATTACTTAATCTGACAATTTCTAGATTGGCAGCTTCCATCAGTTGAGGAGATGTAAACAATCCATTAAATTTAGGGTGGCAAAAAATTGGAATGTGAGAGGAATATGAGAGCTTTAAATTTTTATGCCATTTTGCCCAACTCTTGAAAGTGGCACTTAGAAAAGGATTATCTGCTGCTTTAAACTTAATGATCCAATCTGATAATAGAGACAGACTCTTAACTCTATAAGAGTATTGATCAGAAACTTCCATCTTAACCCAAGAATTAATTTCAACATCAGTCAGCATCCATAAGATGGTTTGGAGGTGAAAAGCCTCATAATAGGCGGGGTATTAATGATATCAGCTAGGCCAGCTCCAACAACCTTCCTGCAAGATGAAATCAGCCATGTTGGGCAAGACAGGTGGTAGGCCGTCCCGCTCCAAGCAGCTTGTCCACATTCTCAGGAGCCACAAACTGAAACTGATCCAATCTAATTATGCAAGAGGGATTGCTGCCCACCTCCTTAACTGGCCCTGCTGAGATATTGGAGTCCTGTTCAGCCTGAATGTGAGCAATTTTATCTGCAAAGAACTCATTGAATGTGTCAGAGTGAGACATTGAAGCTATTCACATGACCAGGAGAAATCGGGCTAAGAGAGCCTAGTCCGATTTCTCCTGGTCATCTGCTGCCACGGGAACCACGTGGCTCCTGACATCAAACCACCTAAAGTACCCCTCCCCTTAAATGAGGTTAGCAGAGCTGTTTGGTTGCTTGTGTGCTGCCACCATGGCAACAGACAAGGAGACCCCCGCCGGGAGGCTGCAAGGAGTCTCCCGGGCTCGGGAGTCTCTCCAGGATGCCCCGTGTACGCGCGTGGGGCATCCTGGGACTCCCGGGGGCTGCACGTCCCCAATTCCCTGCAGTCCCCGCCAGCTCCATGATGAAGCCAACAGCCGTGTGGGCGGCCAATTTGGCCGCCCAGCTACAAGCGAGTGCTCATCTGCAGGGAGACCAGGCGAAGCCCACTCTCCCCACAGAACCACATCAGGCGCTTCTAACATGTGAAGCGCCTCATTGTTTTCAGAAACAGATTTGAAACAGAAGGGGCTTGAGTTAAACCCCTAACAATCTGGAACCACTCTGCCGGACAAGAACTTGTAGACACAGTACACACAGAATAACATTGCTTCCGTGCTGCATGTATTGCCACAGCATAGGCCATTGTATTGTATTGCCCTTTGCTTCAGGAGGAAGATGTCTTGGTCCACCAAGTACAGGTATAAACATTATTTTAAAAGCTCATTAACCGTTACATTCTATTCATGTACTCCCCCACACCATAGCACCTCTTGTTTCATATGCTGAGGTGTTTTTTTCCCTTGCAGTTTCCAGCAGAGATGGATGCTCTTTTTCTGCTTTTGTTAGAAACCTAACAATGGCTAATGAGCATATATTGTTGGAGCATCATTTACACCATGACCAAATTGGTGGGAGGATGTTAGCCTATTCTTTCCCAGAAAGTAGGAAAGAAAGACACATACACGCTCACTCAGCCTAATTCCTTATAGCTTTCAAACTGGGTGTGTTGTGGAGAACATGGTAAATATTTGTTTTAATACGTCTCTTCATCTGCACTGTTAATTTATCAGCAGGGATGTGTTAATTAGTGATGTGTACAAATCAATTGTTTTGATTAGATTTGTACCCAAATCAAATCATCCCCGCTTTGTTTTGGGTCTGAATCTGGCCAGCTAGCACTGGGGTGACTTGTTTTGTCCATATATTTCCCAAAGCAGGTAGATTCGGGTACAAATTGTTTTGTACCCAAATTGATGCGCACAGACAGCAGGTGCAGGCAGTGATTCTCTCAGCAGCAGGAAGGGGGTGAAAAAATATTCTCTTCTCTTTTCCTCAGTCAGGAAAGCTCCATCTCTTCTCCCATGAGGCAGAAAGGCAGAATGGTGGCTGCCTGCCTCCTTAAGTACATTTGAAAATCCCTCTTTGTACTCCCTCCACCCTTATCCCTTCTTTGACCCTTCCCCTAGCCACTGTGGGGTCAGTCACCCCTGGCAACACAAGCTTTGATTGGAAATGAACCAATCTGGAACCAGAGGAGAATCGCAGGCCAATCATTGTACACTGTAATTCACCAATCTGAAGCTTGGGAGGGAGGGATTTAAAAAAAAATAAAAAAATTCCGGACACAAAATCTTATTGATTGATTGATTGATTGATTGTTAAATTTATACCCCGCCTTTCATTAAGAAAATCCCAAGGTGGCTCACAATAAAATTTAAAAACAAGGTTATAAAAAAGACACATTAAAACATTGAGCTAAAAATATAAAAATAAATCTGATTTTAAAAAATTAAAACACAAGCATAAAAATAGTACAAAGTACAAGAAGCAGCAGAAGAGACAATCATATAAAAGCCTGGGTAAAAAGCCACAGTTTGACATGCTTTCTAAAAACTGTGATGGAGACTGTGGAGTGGATACCCACCGGGAGAGCATGCCCCAGTCTGGGGGCAGCAACAGAGAAAATGGAGACAGCAAGAGAGATTGCCACAAAATGGAGGTCTGAATCTACAAATCTTTCAGGTCCGAAATATGGGCGATTTGTTTTGGACCCAAATCTGGTCAGCTAGCACAGGGGTGATTTGTTTTATCGACAAGTCACTCAAAACAGGTAGATTTGGGTACAAATCATTTTGTACCCAAATCGATTCACACATCCCTAGTGTTAATGTCTCAATTCCACAGGATTACAGAAAAAATGTAAAATGTGGTTTGGCTCACCAAAGCTTGCTGAGAATCTCAACTACTGTTTTCTTTTGGAAAGCATTTAGTGTGAATAGGGCTTTCAATGAACAGATATCTGCATGGTAAATAGGCCCCTGCCTCCCCACTCCAATGTGCTCCTGGCTCTCCCTTCCTCTCTGCTCCCAAATCCATCTGCCTCTTTATTCCTCTTTCTGCCAAGTGTTGTATTTTGCATTTTTTCACATAGAGTTAAAGGCAACTCTATAGAGGGACCCCATTTCAGACAGATGCTAAACAGTTCACTGCCTCTGGTGATCCAGAAACGTTGAATCTATGAGCCTGAGAACCATTGAGCATCAAACCTTTTTTAAAAATCCTACCCAATAGTTGCATTGCCCCATTTTGGACTCTGTTTCTTGGTCACACTCAGGGCTGGCCCTAGGATAAATCGTGCTTTGGGCAAAGAATGCCTTCGGAGCCCCTTTCTGTGGTTAGTTTAGCAGTGTTGCTGTGCTTCCTTCAACAAGCTGTGTTGCCTTTGCAAAACCAAGCCATGCCACAGGCCCCACTATGCTCCCCAGGCCGTCCCAGCAATGCCCATGAAAAGAGGGCCAGAGCTCCCTCTCAAGAACTTGCTGTTTGCTGCCAGTGCTCTCCTGCTCCAATGCAGGGATCCCACTGAAGTCTCACAAGCCTTCTGAAGCTTCACTGTAGACACTAGGCTTGAGCCCAAAACGTTTCGGAGGCCATTATAGAGGCCTCCGAAATGTTTCGGCCACTGGGGCCATTTTGGCATTCTGCGGCGGCAGGGGTGCGTGCATGCATGTGACAGGCACATGCACGCCCCGTACTTCCAGCCACTTCTGGCCGATGAGGGCAACGGTGTGGCAGGGAGGTACGCTGCTGCCCCAAGGGGCTTTGCTGCAATGGAGCACTGGTGAGGGAAATGCACCCTTAAGGGAACACCCCTGCCACCTCCAGAATGGTTCCAGGCACATCCCTACTACACTCAACAAACAGCAAACCTCCAAGCGCAAGGCAGCAACCCCTTCAGGTAGGTGCCCTGGGTGACTGCCCAGGTCACTTACCCCTGAGGCCAGCCGTGGTCACTCTAATGTGTGACAGAATGCTGGCAAAGTCGATGGAATCTTGGAAAATGGCTTCAGTATGCAGATAGCCAATCGAGGACAAAAAAGAGTTTCTCCAGCCAAGTGATATTGGCCACCTTTGCACATAAGAGCAAACCCGTAGTTTGCCTCCACCCCCCGCCCGCTGTGTGCTCCCAGATGATCCGATATGCAGTCTGGGAAGCTGAAAAGGGTGCGGCACTGGCTGTGTGCATGGTATGAAGGACCGCTGTGGCAGCCAATTCAGGAGGAGATGGGGAGGAGCTTCACACCCTCCACCCTGGTTAGAACATGGCAGAAGAATGCATCCAAACTTGAGGTCTCGGCAGCAAAACTCACTACAGACCTAAGGTGACAACTGCAGTTTGGCTAAAACTGACCCAAAGTTCAGCGACGAAATGGCAGTTTTCTGCATTCAGACATACATGATTTTAAACCCCTGGCACATTTGCTTCTAGTTTGCCCTTATGTGCAAAGGCACTCTAAGACTTTCTTAAGTTTCAAGTGAGCTGCTTCTTGACAAATGCAGCCATCACCTTCACACTACTGAGGGTCTCTCCCCTCCCACCTTTCTGCTCTTTACTAAAACATAATGACTGAACTATTAATTCTTTCCTTTTTCCATTAATGATGCATTTTGTGATTTAAGGTGAAAATCCATTTTATACTATCTTGCATGCAGATGAGAAGGGAGCACATAGTTTATAGCAGGTAATAAACCAAATGAAGCTGGGGTTTTTTCCCCCTAAAAAAAAGGAGATTTAACAGTGAATCTTGCTTCAGTGGCTGCATCTAAGAGAAAATGATCAAGGTGTTTCTCCTTAAGGAAAAAGCCATTAGTGTTAATATGAAAGGCAAAATTTGCCAAGCAGAGCACCATTTCACAGACCTCTTTTACTGCAAGAGAGAAGAAATGTTTCTGTCCCTATTTAAAGGGCAAATGGGAATTCTGTGTTTTAAAATTGAGCTGCACCATTTTGTTTTTGGGAGTCTTAGTTCTCTATGTTCAGAAGGGAAAATTCATCCAGTTGCTTCCAATATTGACCACTTTCTGTAGTTTGATTTTTCCATTTTTCTTTCTCATAAATTAGAACTTGGGTTCACTTAATGAAGTTTGTTAGTGGGCATTAGGTTCAGGACAGGCAGAAAGAAAGCAGCCCATGAAACACATTCTTTCTTATTCAAACAGGGATGGTTAAACAATATTTTGTTTACCAAGGTTCATAATGTGGCATGCAGGATTTCAAGTTACACAGAATATTGGGTATTGGAAGACATTCCTTAAGTGGAATGACCAAAATGTTTGAAGGGTGGATAGCCTGGAAAAATGATGAATAGGGACATAATAGGTTTTTAAAATATGAATGATGGGGTGAAGAGAGGCTAGAGAGATTCTTTTTCTCCCTCTCTACTAGAAATTATCTGCACTAGAGTATGAGATCATTATTAGAGTATGAGGTCATCAAATCAATGGCCAGTAGATTCTGGAGAGACAAAATGTCATTGTACAATTAGGGATCTGCACAAAACCAGTTTGCCCTGTTTGGTTAGAACTTGAACTGGATTCGAACTGAACCAGGCATGTTCAGTTTTGTCACCTTGAAAGGCGAGCCCATCTTATCTCAAATTCGAGCTGGTTTGGGCCCGGTTCAAGGAGAGCGGGGGGCATTAAAATAGACTAAAATAAGGAATGACTTACCACCAACAGCAGCCGCCATGGCCTCGGGGGTGCCGCAGTGGCTGCAGGGGGGTCTTCCCCTCCCCCTGCTGGCCTCACCCCCCATTTCCCAAGGCTGGTTCAGCCACTTTAGGGGCTGGTTCAGCCCCTAAAGTGAGTATGGCACAGTCATTTTTTGGGCCACCATGCATGTACCTGTGCATTTTTTGGGCCACCCATGTGCATGCACAGCAGCCCAAAGAATGGCCACCATGCATGCAGAGGGCCAAAACAGCCCTGAAATGAGCTGAACAAGTACCAGGAGAGACTTGGGGGGAGGCTGGTGGGGGGAGGGAGAGCTGCCAGAGATCCCCTCCATGGCTACTACAGCACCTCCTGAGGCTGCCACAGCCACTGCCACTGCCACAGCCACTCATTCCTTATTTTAGACTATTTTAATGTACACCACTGCCTTGAACTGGGCCAAAACTGGCCCAAGAGGTTCGGTTTGACCTCAGACCAAACCAGGTTTGGTTCAAGGTCGAACATCCAAATTGGCCCAGTTCAAGTGCGAACTGGTTTGCACATTCCTATGTACAATGCCTATTTAATTTATGGATTTCATTGCAATAAGGTATGGTAATGTCCATTGGATTGGATGATAGGAGTTATAGTCCAAAAACATCTGGAGATGCAACCCCTGCTAACTTGTCAAAGAGGCACCTTTTAACACAGTGATTCTCTTTTTTTGGCAGGGGGAGAGTAACTGGCCCTATCCACCTAGCACAGTACCTCCAGTGACTGTTGCTGGTGACTATCTTGTGTTTCTTTTTAGATTGTGAGCCCTTTGGGGAAAGGGATCCATCATATTTATTGATTATTTCTCTTTCTAAATCGGCCCTGAGCAATTTTTGGAAGGGTGGTATAGAAATTGAATAGTTATTATCATTATCATTATCATTATTATTATTATTATTATTATTTCACCTCAAAAACCCAAATGCTGTCTAACAGAAAAGCAACAAGAACTAAAGCAAAAAATAACTGAGCACATGACCCAAACAACCACCAGGGTTAAACTTCCAGCTCTAAAAACAGTTGCCAAAAAACAACTTGCTCAGGAATTAAAAGATGTCAATGCTGCACTTGCAGAAATAGCAACCAATAATTTGCAAGAAACAAACCAACTAATGTACAGTGCAGCAACAATAACAACACAAGAGCTCGGATATAAGATCAGTGGACCTGTCAAAAAAGAAAGCAGTACATCACCTAAATGGAAGATTCGATTAGAAAATAAAATCTCCAGGCTTAGATCAGATGCTAGTAAATTGAAAGATATGAAAGACAAGAAGCTGAAGAATGAAAACACCAAACAGTATCTGATCCAAAAATACCACCTAGATTCAAGGAAAATTAGAGAAGTCCTGGAAATAATAAAGCAGCAAATAACAGCAGTGTCAAAGAAGATTAGCAGATATGAAGCCAGAACTACACAACACAGGCAGAATCTCCAATTCCAGTCGAATCAGAGACGTTTCTACCAAAGCATAGAAGGAGAAACTGCAAGAAATGTAGAAACACCAAATAAAGAAAAAACAGTGCAATTCTGGGGGAAATGATGGGACAATCCAATAGATTATAATAAAAAAGCAGGCTGGATGAAAGAGGTCGAAAAGTGTAACCAACAAATGCAAGATTTAATAATAACACCAGAATTATTAAGTGAAAGAGCAAAGAAAATTAAAAATTGGACTGCTCCAGGCGACGATGAACTGCATGGCTTTTGGCTTAAACACCTAACAAGCCTTCATAAACAACTATCAAAACAGTTCAATCACATTTTGCAAGGAGGTGATATTGAACAATGGCTAACAACGGGGAAAACTCATCTCATCATGAAAGACCCAGCAAAAGGTGCAGTTCCAAGTAATTATAGACCGATAACGTGTCTGCCAACCATGTTCAAATTATTAACTGGAATAATAGCAGATGAAGTGATGCAACACTTATTAACTAACATACAGCTTCCAGTTGAACAGAAAGGAAATTGCCTGAACACCAGAGGCACAAAAGACCAGCTGCTGATTGACAAAATGATTTTAGAAAATTGCAAGAGAAGAAAAACCAATCTAAGTGTTGCATGGATTGACTACAAGAAAGCCTTAGATTCATTGCCTCACACATGGATACTAAAATGTTTAGAAACAACTGGTGTCAGCAAAAACATTCAGATATTTATAAAAAAAAGGAATGAGCATGTGCAGTACACAGTTAACAATCAATGGCGAGATACTTGGACAGGCTAGCATTAGAAGAGGCACTTTCTAAGGGGACTCACTATCCCCTCTGTTGTTTGTAATCGCCATGACCCCACTTTCACAAATACTAAACAAAACAGGCCTCGGATACCAAACATCTAAAACATCCAGTAAAATCAACCATCTGCTGTACATGGATGATCTGAAGTTGTATGGAAAGCCCCAGTCAGAAATCGAATCACTGCTAAACACTCTCCATATATTCAGTAGTGATATAGCAATGGAGTTTGGACTAGACAAGTGTGCTGCATTAATAATGAACAGAGGAAAAATAAGAAAAATAGAAGGCATAGAACTGCCTCATGGAAGCAAGATCAAGAACCTGGAAGAGTAAGAACATTACAAATACTTGGGCATTCTCCAGGCTGATAACATCGCACACACTGAAGTTAAAAGAAAGATTGGAAGTGAATACATCAGGAGATTTAGAAAAATCCTCAAGTCCAAACTCAATGGCGGGAACACCATACAAGCCATAAACACCTGGGCTATACCTGTTATCAGATACACTGCAGGAATAATAGACTGGACCAAGGCAGAGCTGGAGACACTGGATTGTAAGACCAGGAAAATAATGACCATCAATCATGCTCTGCACCCCCGTAGTGATGTAGTAAGGCTATACCTCCCTCGCAGCTCAGGTGGAAGAGGAATGCTGCAAGTCCATCAAACAGTAGAGGAGGAGAAAAGAGGCCTTGAAGAATATATCAAGGACAGTGAAGAAGATGCACTTCAAATGGTCAATAATGTGAAACTATTCAACACCAATGAAACAAAGCAGGCCTACAAGAAAGAACAAATCAAGAACCGAGCAGAAAAATGGAAAAAGAATCCACTGCATGGTCAATATTTGCACAATATAAGTGGAAAATCAGACATCACCAAGACCTGGCAATGGCTTTAGAATGGCAACTTGAAGAAAGAAACAGAGGGTTTCATACTGGCTGCACAAGAACAGGCACTAAGAACAAATGCATTAAGAGCAAAAGTCAAAAAGTCAACCACAAAGAGCAGGTGCCGCCTTTGCAAAGAAGCAGATGAAACAGTGGACCACCTAATCAGCTGTTGTAAAAAGATCGCACAGACTGGCTACAAACAAAGGCATGACAAAGTAGCAGGGATGATACACTGGAACATCTGCAAAAAATACAAGCTACCTAACTGTAGCCAAAAATTGGTGGGACCATAAAATTGAAAAAGTTGAAGAAAATGAAGATGTAAAAATATTATGGGTCTTCCGACTACAAAGAGACAAACATCTGCCACACAATACACCAGATATAACTGTAGTTGAGAAGAAAGAAAAACAAGTGAAACTAATCGATGTAGCAATACCAGGGGATAGCAGAATAGAAGAAAAAGAAATAGAAAAAAATCACCAAATACAAAGATCTACAAATTGAAATTGAAAGGCTGTGGCAGAAAAAGACCAAAATAATCCCAGTGGTAATTGGCACCCTGGGTGCAGTTCCAAAAGACCTTGAAGAGCACCTCAACACCATAGGGGCCACAGAAACCACCATCAGCCAATTACAAAAAGCAGCTTTACTGGGAACAGCCTATACTTTACTGGGAACAGCCTTTATTCTGCGACATCTATAATAACAGCAGCAACGTTGATAATAAAATTCAGCCATCCCAGGTCCTTGGGAAACACTCAATGTCTGGATAAAACAAACCAGTCAATAACACCTGTCTGACTGTGTAAACAATAACAACAACAACAACAACAACAACAACAACAACAACAACTTTATCCCCTGTATCAGACTTTCATGGATTATAGGCCTTTGAAGAATGGCCATTATCCAGGAAAGTTAAATGGAACTTCTATGTTCACAAGCAGTCTATGTCCGAATAATAGTTTCCTAAGACCAGGCATGTAGGGACAATGGATCAAGCATCCATGGTGGGGGAGTGGGCTGCCATGCCTCTCCCCTTCACTCTGAGGGTGACCCTTGCCACACCTCTCCATTGGTCTCATTTATCTCATCCCTCACTGCTGCAACCATGGCAACATTTTCCATCTGCCACCACCTTGTTCCTACCCCTGCTGCAATTCTCCCCATGGTGGAATCTGGGTGCATGGGAAAGGAAAGCCTGCATCCCCCTCACCCTGCCTAGCCTGCAAAGCACTTGCTTCATTCCGGCTGGAGGCTTCCTTTCATCACAGGCTGAAGAGAATCAGGGGACTGCTGAACTTTCCTTCCTAACACTTGCCACAAGGATGCAGAGGGGTGAAGCACCGACTTGCAGGCCTGGACAGAGGGATGAGGCAGCATCAATTGTGAGGTTTGCTACCTTGCTGGCAGGGGCAGTGGAGAGAAAAACAGGGTCAGTGGCGTCAACAGGGGAAGAGAAATGAGATGATAGGGAGAGAAATAGGGCAGCTGGGAGAGAAACACACAGCAGAGTCTGCCCATGGGCTGCTGCTCAGCTTGCTATGCCCCTGCCTAAGAAGTTGGCCAGCACCTTTATGCTCTGCTTGTGAGCTTCATAAAGACCTGTGACTGAGCACCACTGGAAACAGAATACTGGAGCTGATGGACCCTTGCACACATCTGTCCTGTTTGACACCATCCTCCATTTGGTTATTGCTCTAAAGTACAGTTCCCATCATGTGCTCTTCTCATTTGCAATTCCATCATGCTGGTCTGATGTCAGTCTTTTTTGCTTGAACAATGAGTTATGTGGCCACAGGGTATTTAAATGTTGTACTGTGGCCGCATTCGCACGTAACATGAAACTGGAGGTTGATGAACCCATGCTTAATATTTCAAACCATATGGAAGCTGCCATCTACTGAGTCAGACCATTGCTCCATCTAGCTCGGTATTGTCTACACAGACTGGCAGCAGCTTCTCCAATGCTGCAGGCAGGAATCTCTCTCAGCCGTATTTTGGAGATTCCAGGGAGGGAGCTTGGAACCTAGATGCTCTTCACAGAGCAGCTCCATCCCCTAAGTGGCAGATGAATTGCATCACAGATGTTTGTCCCACTGAGGTTCAGCAGTCTTCGATTTCAGGGCAGGATGCCCCCTCCCTACTCCTTGGCCGCCAAGGCTGTATCCCAGGCAGCCACATGTGGCTTGTGTCACCAGACTGAGGGCAGGGAATCAGCACATTGTCCAGATGGCTGCCATTGGCCATGATCCCCAAGTGGGGGGTATCTTGATCATGCTCAGCTCATTCGCCCAGCCAATGTTGGTTTAACCCCTTCCTCACTGTACTCCCAGCTATGTCCTTGCTATAAACTTGCAGCAGAGCATCCGGTTATGTGCTAATTCTTTGATAGGCAGAACTTCAGAGAGGCACACACACATGAGGGGTTTGGGGGGCCACTCATCGAGTCAGGGGTGCTTTATTCTTTAAACCCCTAGACATTTGATTGAATGCAGGTGGTGTTGGGGTGGGGGCCCCAGGGAAGCTTGCTTGGCATTCTCCTCTCCGTGGTTGCCAGATAAACTTAACTTTCCCAGTCTCTGCACCCTCTGCTTTCTGAACCTAAGGATCTGTGGATCAACACTCCTCCTGGTTAATTGAAAGCAAGCTCTCCACACACCATGTATCTCCAGCACCATCCACACAACAAGCAGAGGGGTGGGTTTGGGGAGGGAATATGTCCTTCCCGGCTGCATCCAACCACTAGCCAGGTCTTAGGGGTGAATTGTGCATTTTCATTTTGAAAGAAACATATGGTTTATTGAAGAGTGGTTTGACTTTATTTGACAGCAATACAGTGGCAGCCTTTTAATTTGTGCAGCAGGGACAGGTGCATCACAGTGCATTATGTTGCTCCCCATGAGTGTGCTGGCGGGATCTTGCACCTTCAGCCAACATCTCACAGGCCAGTGGTTGCCAGGCAGCTGTGGCAGAGACCACATCAGGTTGTGGAGACCACATCAGATGGTGTGTGAGTGAAGTGCTCATCAGAAATGTCAGTGGGCAGGTCTTGGTCCCAGGGGCTGCGAGTTCTAAGTCCTGCAGTTTGCAGGAGCTCATGCTGCAGTAGGGAGGCTTGGATGTCCTCTTCAAAGAGGTGGGATGGGGTCAGTCGGTGCAGGTACCCTATCTGGGTTTCGCCGTCATCATCGGCAGAGTTGATGGCATACAGGCCAGATTGTAGGAGATGTTCAGCGGCATCCACTAACCCCACCAGGACGGGATCTCCACGGCCCCTGCCTTCCCTCGTAGTTCCCCTGGGCCTTGGCACATCTGTGTGCTGTTGGGCAGAAGCTGGTGCGCATGAGAGTCCAAGAAAGATGGACTTGCAGCCACCTCTGGCTACCTGGAGAGTGTAGCGGGCAGGGCACCATAGTTGTTGGCACTAGACCACAACTAGACCTCTGTCTAGGCTGGAGAGAGGAGGATGCTGTCCCAAAAGAAGGAGTGGTGTGCTGTTGCTCCGGGACCCAGGAGCAGCTAGGGACCTCTACTGCCTGTGCAGGAAAACTTGTGGTGGCCCGACAGGCTGCCATCTGTTCGTCCAGGGGCAGGAACAGTTGAGGCGGCAGCTGATGCTGGTGGGGCAGAGGCTGTTTCTGCTGTTTGTTGAATGGACCTGCCTACCCCCTGGATGATAGTATGGATGGCCACCTGCCTAGCCCTTGGCCTCCTCACTGGCATTGGGTGGCCAGTCTCCGCTTCTGCCTCAAAACTACAGTTGCACACATTAGGATGTTGCAACTTTTGCCCCATTTACCTCCGGTTTCAGATTACATGCAAATGTAGCCTGTATCTAGTATACAGCATTCCTGAAAGCTGCCATGCCTCTTAAAAACTGGATAAACACTTTGAAAGGGCAGAGGTGAAGAAGATTGCAGACAGATTGGGAAGGAATGAAAAGGATTAAAAGAAAACAATTTGGCATCAGCTCCTGGTTCAGATTTCAAGCCTGTGCACATGCAGTTGGGAAGAAAGTCCCATTTAATTCAGTGGGACTTCAGAGTCAGTGTGCATAGGAACAAGTGGCAGGTTTTATTTTATTTTTTAAAAAAGGAATCAAATCAATTTAGAACAGGGATGAAATCTTTTCACCTGGACAGTGGGAGAAACCTCAAGAGGAATGTGGAACATTTGCCTGCCTGGCCTTTCTATGGAGTGTCCAATTCTTCCGTCTTTAAATCCAGCAACAGATGGCTAGCACAGGTTCTGGCGACCACCTGCTGCCTGCTCTTTTCGGTCCTTTTTCATTCCTTTCCCCTTTTGTTCTCTGCCTTTGTAAACTTTGTTAAGAGGAAGAAAAACAAGGAAAGTGGGAATCATGTTTGCCAAGTGCTATTTCTGCTTTGCTTGCCCTAGCAACCAGCAACCCACCAGTCTCCGGCTGCTTCATGCACAGATGGTGTCCGGGTATAAATATGCCAGTGCAGTTTCTGCATTTACCAACTTCTGGGCTGTCTAATAGAAAGGGCTTCCGATGCTGCGTTGAGCTGCTCTGGCCCCATCGTCTCCCTAGCAGGGGGAGACATTCAATGCTGCTGGTATGCTGGAGGCATAATAAGGCCAGCAGAGTCCTGGCCAAATGCAGACAGGGCTTACGACATGCATGGGTTTGCCCTCCCAAGCAGGGAAATGAAAAATGAAAAAGAATCGGGGCTGTGGCTACATTTAGGAAGCTGCTTTGTAGCAAGAGTGTCTCAGTATTGTCTGCACTGACTGGCAGTGACAAGAGTCTTTCCCAATCTCACCCCTACTGGGAGATGCTGCCAAGGCTTGAACCTGGAGGACCTTCTACAGGCAAAGGAGATGCTCTACCACTGAGCTACCATCTTTCCCTAGAAGTTACATAGGGAGCTGTCTCATACTGAGCTAGTTCAGTAGTGTCTACACTGACTGGCAGCAGCAACTCTCCAAGGTTTTAGGCAGGGGACTTTCCCAGCCCTATCTAAAGATGCTGCCAGGGACTGAACCTGAGACCTTCTGCATGCAGAGCAGATGCTCCCCCACTGAGCTATAGCCACATTCCCAGCCTGCTACCATCTCCTTCTCAAACATTGGAGCTATTCATACGAGTGTGCAAAACCGGGCTAAGGGAGTCCACTGGAATCCAATGGGATTGTGGGGGGAGGGGCTCCTCATAATGCACTGCACACTTGCTTGGTGCATTATTGGGAATCCTGGGGGCAGGGCGATGCGTGGCAGTGCATCCCCGCACCATGGAGAGGAGAGCAGGTCTTGTGGTAGCAAGCATGACTTGTCCCCATAGCTAAGCAGGATCTGCCCTGGTTGCATATTAATGAGAGACTAGAAGTGTGAGCATTGTAAGATATTCCCCTCAGGGGATGAAGCCGCTCTGGGAAGAGCATCTAAGTTCCAAGTTCCCTCCCTGGAAGCATCTCCAAGATAGGGCTGAGAGAGACACCTGCCTGCAACCTTGGAGAAGCCACTGCCAGTCTGTGAAGACAATACTGAGCTAGATAGAGCAATGGTCTGACTCAGTATAGGCAGCTTCCGATGTTCACCCCAACCCCTGGAGCTGCCGGGCAAGCCACCAGTGAGACACAGCTCATCTGGGCAGGTGATCCACCTGCCCAGGGACTTCTCCAAGATAATCTGCAGGGAAGGTAGGCTGAACCCACCTTCCCTGCACACCACTCGCGAGCCCTTCTCACTGATCATGAGAAGAGCTCTATTGGCTGTTCAGGGGAGGAGGGGTCCACATAGGTCTCTTTTTGGCTATGTGATTCCAACTTCAATGCAGAACCTGGTGGTTTTTTCTGGGGAGGAGAAGACAGAATGGAGACCTTGCAGCCCTTTTTGAATACCTGACAGTAAGGCTTTCCACATGAGCCATGTGGAAAGCCTAGAGGTTTCACGTGGCTTGACCTGCTCTCCCTGCAGACGAGCAGGGAGCCTGCTGTTTACCAGCTCCATCATGGGTTCGGGGCCTGCTGCCACGCTGCCACTGGGAGCCACACAGCTCCCGCCGGTTCACACATTCAGTGGAAACCAGGCTGGGCTCCCTTCACCCGGTTTCCACTGTGCATGACAATTGACCCAATATCTCATACAGAGGAAGACGAGAAGGCTATTCAGACGAGCAGCTTAGCCCAGGCTAGGCCAGCCTGGCCTGGGCTAAGCTGCTCGTAAGCAGCGCCTAACTGCTTCAACCTCTGCCTTTTACCATGGTTAAGGGTACAAATGCACTGGGGTCTGGGGTCATGTGTTGGCTTGGGCTGCAAGCATTGTCCCTCCAGATCAATGGAGGAAGCAGAGCAGATTGTATGGGCATGCAGCGGTGCACCCAAAGAAAGGAGCAGCAAGTCTGGGAGGAAGTTAGCAAGTGTCTGGGGTGGGGGGAGGTAATTTGGGCTCTGCCTTGTCCCTCACCCACCCTGCCTGCCCTGGGATCATCATGTGAATAGCCTTAAGGATTTGTTCTTGGCTGTCCTAGAGCAGGGATCCTCAACGTTGGGCCCCCAGATGTTCTTGGACTTCAACTCCCATAATCCCCAGCCAAAGGCCACTGGGCCTGGGGATTATGGGAGCTGAAGTCCAAGAACATCTGGGGGCCCAGCGTTGAGGATCCCTGTCCTAGAGGACAAGGCTATAACTGGGCATATGTTACAGGAGGTAGATCTCAGTGGGACTTTATGAAACCAGTTACCTGAGGCCTGTCCTTCACTGGAACTCTTCAAACAGAGATTTGGAATGCTTAACTTTCAGTTCCCTGGACTTGTTCCCTAGGAGGCCCCTTCCAGCTCCACAATTCTCCTCAGTGTTTCTCACCCTTTTAAGCCACAAGTCCTTCTTAACTCTTGGAAAATTCAATTGCCTCAATTTTTATAACTGGATTTTAGATTTGCAGTAGTGTGTGCCATATGTTGGGAGAAGGGTCCTGATAGGGCCGTGATATGACAAACGTCTTATCGAGTGTGATTGAATAGGAGTTGCCACCTTTTACATGAGGGGTGCACAGCTTGAGTATGTTCCTGGGCTGGAGATGGTATTGTCCAAAGCTAGAAGGGCTAAATCCAATGCTCTGCAACCAGTTTTTTTGCTGGGAAATATAATGTACAGTGCATTGCATAGCATGCCAAGTCTTTTGCCATTGTTCTTGCAAAGAGGAAGGGGCAAGATAGACAAAGTGGGAAGAGGGATTGAGAGAGGGGGGAATGACTAATTCTAGGCAGTAACTTGCAACAAAGACTGAGCAGGCACCCTTAGGAACATAGGAAGCTGCCATCTGCTGAGTCGGACCATTGGTCCATCTAGCTCAGCATTGTCTTCACAGACTGGCAGCGGCTTCTCCAAGGTTGCAGGCAGGAATCTCTCTCAGCCCTATCTTGGAGAAACCAGGGAGGGAACTTGGAACCTGTCTGTAGATGTCTTGGAAGGAAATTGAAATTGAGCATGCAGGTGCTCTTCCCAGAATGGCCCCATCCCCTCAGGGGCATATCTTACAGTGCTCACACATGTAGTCTCCCATTCAAATGCAAACCAGGATGGACCCTGCTTAGCAAAGAGGACAATTGCTGCTTTCCCCCACAAGATCAGCTCTCCTCCCACCATCCCACCACCTCTTCTTTCCAGCTTCCTCAGTGGGCTTCTTTTCCCTCTCTCCCTCATCCTATTCTCCCTGCCTGTGTCACGTGTTGATAAATTATGCTCTAGAAACAAAGTGACACCCCACAAAAAATATTGAAGCTGGCTACCTCTGATCTACATTTCCCCCTTTTCTTCTCTCCTCTCACTACTATTATACTGATGAAGTGGACTTGCTTCTTGTCTTTTTTGTGAGACTTGTATATTCCACAATATGCTGCTCGGTGTTTTCAACATGACATTTCCCTTCATTCATTTGTACATGCGATAGCAATGTAACTCATGTTCTGCGCATCCTGAATGCTAATGTAGTCTTTGATTGCTTCCCGCTATGAATGTGACAGTTTGGTTAATTAGTAACTGAACGATGCTCACTGTCATTTGTACTTGAGGAAGGAAGGAAGGAAGGAAGGAAGGAAGGAAGGAAGGAAGGAAGGAAGGAAGGAAGGAAGGAAGGACTGAGAAATCTGAAATTCAGAAAATACAGAATAACCACTAATCTTAGAGAGGTCAGTTCTCGATTAACACTTTCCAACCCATAATTTATACACTGCAAATGCACCCCTCAGTCTTTCTGCCCCTCCCCAACATATTTATTTCTGATCATGAAGCCACCTGGAGGAGGGAGAATAATAAAGAAATATTGTCCAGTGGGGGGTGGATTGCAGGGGAGAGCAGGCAAAATGGAAAGCATGGCCCACCACAATCCAGTTTAATGAATTTTGCATTTCATTTCTTGAAAGATTTGCTTCCTGTTGCATAATAAAGAGTGAGCAATGTATACTACTACTACTAATAATAATAATAATAATACTGACTACAAACAAAGGCATGACAAGGTAGCAGGGATGATACACTGGAACATCTGCAAAAAATACAAGCTACCTGTAGCCAAAAATTGGTGGGACCATCAAATTGAAAAAGTTGAAGAAAACGAAGATGCAAAAATATTATGGGACTTCCGACTACAAACAGGCAAACATCTGCCACACAATACACCAGATATCACTGTAGTCGAGAAGAAAGAAAAACAAGTTAAAATAATCGACATAGCAGTATCAGGGGATAGCAGAATAGAAGAAAAAGAAATAGAAAAAATCACCAAATACAAAGATCTACAAATTGAAATGGAAAGGCTGTGGCAGAAAAAGACCAAAATAATCCCAGTGGTAATGGGCGCCCTGGGTGCAGTTCCAAAAGACCTTGAAGAGCACCTCAACACCATAGGGGCCACAGGAATCACCATCCGCCAATTACAAAAAGCAACTTTACTGGGAACAGCCTATATTCTGCGACGATATCTATAACAACAGCAACAATATTGATAATAAAATTCTGGCATCCCAGGTCCTTGGGAAGGACTCGATATCTGGATAAAACAAACCAGTCAATAACACCTGTCTGACTGTGTAAACAAGAAATAATTAGTAATAATTAGTAACAATAGTAATATCACTTTATATAAAAACTAAAATGAAAAAGAGAAGCACAACCACAAAATTATGGCATAATTTTAGTGGGGAATGGAGAAAAAAAACACATAAAGGGAAGACTGAAGGCCAACAAACAAAAAGTCTTCAAAAGGCATCAGAGAGCCAAAAGGTGACATGTTGGATTTACCAGGGCAAAGAGTTCTACGTCACGGATACCACAAAAGAAAAGGACATTTTTGTTGTACCACCGATGATGGCTGAACATTACTGTTCAGCATGGCACATTAACATTGGAAGACATGGTCCTTGGTGTATTTGGGTTCCAATCTCTTTAGGGCTTTCAGAGTAGTAGCCAGCAGTTTGAATTGCTCTGGAAAGCAAAGCTTTCCAAGGAAAGCTCCAAGGAAAGCTCCAGAAAGCAGTACCAGTGGGTACAAAAAACCAATGTGTGCTCCAAAACTACAGCCCCAGCCTAGCTACTATTTGAAGTGGCTGAAGTTACCAAATGATCCTCAAAGACAGTCCCCATGGCTGTTACAGGAGTTCAGTCTCAGCAAAGGCATGTGTGTGATGTAGCTGCTAAACAAGCTAATGCAATCTTAGGTTACTTTAACAGAGGTATAGCATCAAGATCATGAGAAGTACTCATTATCTCTATTCTGTGCTGGTCAGACCTTACTTGGAATACTGGGGGGAGGGGGGCATTGGACAAGAAGACCTGCAAGGCCCCTTGCAACTCCAATATTCAATTAGTCTATGAGGCTATTCCCAGAATCATCTGAAATCAGGCTAGGGGAGCCTAGCTCAATTTCGGATGATCATGGAAGCCACTGGGCTTGAGCCCGGTTGCCTCCCGGTGGTTAACCCGCCTAAATACCCCTCCCCTTAAACTGGGTTTGCGGAGCTCAGTTTTTCTGATCTTGAGTAGCCGCGCCACAGCTCCGTGCCATGGCTACTCATGAGTAAACCCCCGGAGGGGAGATTCCGGGGGCCACATGGCCCCTGAACTCCCCAGCCCCCGCTGGCTCCATCATGGAGCTGCCCTGCTCATGTGCAGGGAGAGCGGGCTTAGTCTGTTCTCCCCACTTAGCTCCCCAAACTGGGTCTCACTGATCGTGAGACCCGGCTCTATGTCTTTCCCTCTGCAAATGCCCTTCCCATCCACTCATTAGTGTTAGGAGGTAGAAACAGGGCTGAGAACTCTGCCCTTGCAATCACAGACACAGATCACCATCCTCACTTCCACTGTAATGATGAAGGGAGGACTGGAATAAACTCTCTCCTGCTCTATCACCACTTTAGCAGAGCATACATTCTGTATATGACAACCAGACTTCACCCTTTGATGCCTGGTAGCATATTTCAAATAGTGCCTACATCTTTGCCATGGACCAGCCAGGTGGAGCCAGTTGTATGGGTCCTTGCAGGGGGGGATTTCCTGAATTAAACCAGCCCCAGAGCAATGTGGGAAGAGCCCACATTGCAGAGGGTAATTTCCTCTTCAGTTTGAGCTTCCAGTCATGTGATGGTTAAAACGAACAAGCAATCAAGTCCAAGCAGATCCTTCACGTATGGCTCAGGAAGGGGCCATTGTTCAGTGGTGGAGCAGGGGCTTGGCATGCAGGAGGTCCCCGGTTAAATCCCTGGCACTTCTAATTATAAAGATTTCCAGTAGCTACTGATAGGAGTGACATCATGGGTCAGGTCAGCATTGTTGGACAGCTCCCAGGGACCCCCCACTGCTGCTCAGGAGGGATGTGCACGGACCTGGTCTGGAGGCCCTTTATGGACCTCTGAACTGGTTCAAATGGTGGGTGGTTCTGCTGGTTCAAAGGCAGGGGAGTTCTGCTTTAAGGGCAGAGGAGAGTTCACTTACCCCTCCCTCTGCTCATCCCCCAATGGCACTCCATGTTTTAAAAGTCCACCGGGGTGGCAGCGTACCTTCCTGCCACCCCATTGCCCCCTTTACTGGAAGTAGGCAGAAGTATCCGATGCGCCTGAGTGTGCCAGATGGTTGCATGTGCATGTGCGCCCATTGGGCGCCCGTCCGCGCACACAGGCACATCGTATACTTCTGCCTACTTCTGGTAAAGGGGGCAACAGGGAGGCAGGGAGGTACTTTTAAAACACAGAGAGCTGGTGGGGGGAAAGCTGAGGGAAGGGTAAGTGCACCCTTCCCCACCCTTAAAGCCGAACCACCGCTCACCTTCAAACCTCCCCCGCTTGGTCCCGCGCACATGGCTCAGTAGCTGTGATTGCTGCTTGCCCTCTCTCTCCTGGTGGCAGAATTGGGCCACCCTGGTATTGCTGGGCCACCCACAGTAATACAGCATTAGTGGCATCTGCTTGCTAATGCTCTTTGCTGGTCCATCCAAGTGAACAACCATGGCTCCTGCTCCCAGCAGCCGCCACTGCCGAGAGGGAGCGGATAGGCAAGTGAGTAGTGGTTGCTGCTCTTAATTGCCATGGCCACTCAGTTATTCATCTTGCCTCCCCTCTGCTCACTGCTGTTGCTGTCCAGTGCCTCCTCACTTGGATGGGTAATTGGTCTATTGCCTGCTGCATGTATAGAGATGGGAGAAGGTGCTGCCATCTGCAGTGGTGGTCTACCTAGTAGGCAGAGGGTATTGACTGGTTGGTCTCTTTCTGAGAGCCCTCCCCTGCAAATTGCAGCCATTCCTGGCCATCTATCTGCCATGGAATTCTGGAGAGCCAGTCAGAGTGGAGCATTGGATGAGGAGGGTAAATGGTCTGCTCCTGTCATGAGGCAGCTGCATATGTTGATATGTTCTCCAAGGATTACAAAATCTGTGACTGCTATTATCACATGTATTTGGGTTACCTTCTTGGAATCTATTGTGGGGACAAACACAATGGGGGAAAGAGAAAACCTGATACAAACACAGGAGACACCAGACGTTTCATACCATGTTTATTAATAATGTTCTGCATTATTCACTCCAAGAAATAAGACAAACAAAAAAAGTCAAAGGAAAGAAGTAGGTGGAGAATTATCCCGGGATGCTTTGATAATATTGAAGCTGAAAGGACCTGTGCTTTTTGGTAGTTAAAACTGTAACCGATCTCACTTTTGGGGGGGAAGAAAAAGGGAGAGGCCTTAGAAACAGCCACTCTGCACTTTATTGGCATTTTATTTTGCTTGCTAAATGATATTGCCTCTCAATGTTACTATGCAGGCAGAATTCACGGCCATGAGAGACCAATATATGCGAGGCGGAGAAGGCTTCATTATCTGCTATTCCATCACAGACCGCCAGTCCTTTCAAGAAGCGGCGGAATTCAAGGAGCTCATTTATCGTGTCCGGCATACCTACGACATCCCCCTGGTGTTGGTGGGGAACAAAATTGATCTTGAGGAGTTTAGGCAGGTAAGCAAAAGTCATTGCATTTACACTAAGCTGATTGCAACCTGAACTGCTCTGTTGTATGATGCGATGTAACTCCAATTATAGGTGGAAACGCACCTATCCAAAAAGCACACTGCTTTGGGGGCAATGATAGCTCCATCATCTTGCTGAAAGAGTTCTATTATTCAGTTAAAATTCAAGTGAGTTGTTCCAGGAAGTTTAAATTATCTAATCATGTTTCATATGTGGTGAATTATTATTATTACATTATTTCTACATTTTATATCCCACTCTTCCTCCAAGGAGCCCAGAGCAGTGTACTACATACTTGGGCTTCTCCTCACAACACAACAAACTTGTGAAGCAGGTGAGGCTCAGGGGCATAGCTATAATTGAGCGAAAGGGTTCAAAGAACAGAGGGGCCGCCAGAGAGAGGGATGAACACAGGCCTCCTCTCCCCTAGCTATGCCCCTGGTTAAGCTGAGAGAGAAGTGACTGGCCCAGAGTCACCCAGCAAGTCTCGTGGCTGAATGGTGATTTGAACCCGTGTCTCCCCAGTCCTAGGACGGGGTCTCATGATTAATGAGACCCGGTTCCTAGCAGTGAGTGGGAAGAGCAGGCTAAGCCCACTCTCCCTGCTCACGAGCGGGCAGGGAGCCCTGGGAGGCCAGATCAGCCACCCACATGATGGCCAGCTCCGAGACGGAGCTGGCGGCGCTGGGGAGCTCGGGGGCTGCGTGGCCCCCGGAAGCCACAGTATGCCCTGTGTGAGTGCGCAGGGCATACTGGGGAGACCCCCGAGCCGGGAGGCTGCTTTTAAGCTTTCCGGCCAGGGGTCTACTCACGAGTAGCCGCGGCGCGGAGCTGCACCATGGCTACTCACAAGCAGATAGCCCGGGTTTGCGGAACGCTCGCTCCGCAAGCCCAGGCTAAGGGGCAGCTACAGGAGCGGGTTAGCCTCTACAGAACCACCAGGCTCAGCTGCGAGCCCAGTGGTTCTGACGATCACAAAAATCGGGCTAGGATTTTCCTAGCCCGATTTTTGTGATCGTAAGAATAGCCCCGTAGTCCAGCACGCTAACCACGACACCACACTGGTTCTCTTTGAATTTGTCTTGAGCAAAAAAAAGGGGGGGGGGAATAAGCATCTTACTAGAGAAAAGATTGAGAAACCAAATTCATTCAGATCCACTGCTGCTTTTGTTGTATTACACGAAGGAATCAATTCTTGATTAAGTTAGAGAACATCTATAACTTCTACTTAATGCAACCAGAGTCCTGTCTGCAAAATACTACAACCTATAATATGAAAGAATGGCTTGGAAAAGTATGAAAGTTTGCTCTTGTGGCTAAACTCTACTTTTAATCACTGTACGTGCAAATGAATTAAACAAGACAATAATGCTTGCTATAATAAGAGGCCAAAACATTTGGCCCAGTGTGCTTCATTCACTTCAACCCCACTTTGGCCTCACCGGACAACACTTCACTTCAGCCCAAACTCAAATAGGCCCCCAAGGCTTCACTGTTAGTAGATAGCAAAATTGGAGAGGTAACTTCAGGGATTTTCCCGGCTGAGAGGACTTTAAAAAAGACAGCTGTCAGTACCACCACTGGGAGCAAAACTGCTGTATCTCCCACAAATAAGGTGGTGGTGAAACTGGCAGGCTGAGAGGCCAGTTTTGGCGGTTTTCAGCCCTCCCTTGTAGGCCTCCAATTTCAAGCCCAAAGGTGTTTTGTAAGCCCTGTTAGCTCAACCCTAAGAAGAAGCTGTTTCCTTGCATTTGCATAGGAGTTCATGCAACGGCACTTTCACATGTTCTCCTTCCATTCATGGGATCCAAGCCACTATTATTTATATAATACCACCATGCTCTCAGTGCATGCTGGTGCAGCATGCTCTTGCAGCTACTGATGCAGCTGGTAGGCAGACTGCCTGTAGGTGGCCACCAAAGCCAGCTGCCAAAGGGGGCTGGCCTTTGGTGGAGGCCTTTGGTAGTAGGCCCGAGGACTGGGTCAGGATCTTCCGATCGTGGTGCATTGTTGCCTTATTATTAGTTGTGTCTGGTACAGGTATGTGTCTTGGACTGTCCAGAGATGGGGTGATGGGGTGGGGGTGACTGGATGGTGGCCGTTCCTGTGGTGGTGGGGAATTGATGAAGACTTGGTATTGGTAGGTCAGCAGGCCATTACAGGGGGAAGGGAAATCAGAAACTTAATAGCCGTTCCCCCTTCCAGCTGGCCGATCAGCTCTTTGACCTTGGGGAGCAGTGCCAATCTCCCACAGAGCTGCGCCTTGCTACTTTGTAATGCCAGGTCCATTCAAAACAAACCAGAGATCATCCATGATTTAATTTAGGATGAAGGAGCTAACCTGCTATGTATTATGGAGAACTGGTCAGGGGAGGCTAGTAGTCCAGTCTGGCCGCAGCTTCTCCCAGCAGGATACTCTGTGGTAGGACAGGTGAGAGGATGTGGACCACCGTCTGGTTAAGGTAGGACTTGCAACCACACTCCTTCTCTGTTATTGGATCCAATGGGATTCCCAGAGCCTTGGAAGAGTTGGCTCTGCTGATAATTCTGTCAAGAAAATTTGGAATAACAAACTCACTAGAGCAGTAGACACAATCACTCCTAAGCGTCCTCTCTGACCTGCTTCAAAATTAGCCCCATGGTATTTGGAAGAATTATGGGAGCTGAAGCAGTGAAGTAGACAACCAGAGTGTAAATGCACGACTTGGATCTGACAGGTTACAACATAGTGAATATCTGAAGATCTATGCTCTGGCAATATGTGCAGCAAAAAACCATTTTTCCCTGTCCACATTGCATCCACATCCAGTGGAGTTGTCTAGGGTTGTGAGAGGGCTAATATGAGCCCCCTCCCCCTTGAATCCAAATTTAGAACCCCCAGTTACCCACTGTAACACTTTGAATGATTTTTTCACAGAAAAAAAATCTCTCGTATTTGGGCTGAATTGGATTCTCCAATTAGGGCAGAGGTCATTTTATTTATTTCTTTATCATATTTTTATACCGCCTGATATGTATATCTCTAGGCGGTGTACAAAATTTAAAATATTTAAAAGTCACAAATTAAAATACATGACAATAAAAACAACAGAATAAAATTCTATTTATTCTATTTAATAATTATTTTAATTATATGGAGGTATCCAGCAACTCCTCTTATGTGGTCACACTGGATCCCTTTCAGTTTGTGACTCCTGAGCAGAGATGTGCAAATAGATTTTGCAGGGAATTGATTCTGCTCAGTTCTGGCTGATCCAAGTGTTTCTACCTTGAAACAAATCACCCCAAGAAGAGGTGATTAGATTTTGAGGCAGAATCAAAATCAGCCAGAATTGAGCCGAATCGAGCCGAATTGATTCAACCTGTGCAGGGGTGTGGAGAAGAGATCCTCTGAATTATTTTAATAAAAATAAAAAATGGTACTGGATGCCCCAAAAGTAAATAATGAATTACCACCCTTTGTAGACCCCTGACTGGCAGCCACTATCCCCCGGTAGCCGCTGGTCAGTCCTGCGAAGAGGTGCCTGCCCCGATACTTTTTAAAATCTGTTCTGCTCCTCTGGAAGAAGCAGAGACATAGCGATTGGACCCGCCATCTTTCCCTGCCAATGCAGAGTTGGCAGTGGATGGCAGGGCAGCAGCAATAGGACTATCATCCCTCCCCACGGCTGGCCTGGCCAGTGCTAGCGCTCACACTGACCACACCCACTGGGCTCGCCTCCTTTAAATGGCCTCTGTGCAGGCCAGTGGCGGCCCCTGAACACGCCTCCGGGGGGCGGCAGGAGGCAGCTTTAAGAGAAAAGTAATTCAGGGCTCACCTCAGCCGCAGCAGCACCTGGCAGGGGCTCGGCTCCATGGAAGCCAGGTGAGTGGAGGAGGCGCTTCCCCGCCAGAGGAACTGCTGGGTGGCACATAGCAGCTCCAAATAGCGTTCAGGTGCTGCCGCGGAGGTGAGTCCCAAATTACTTGACTCTTAAAGCTGCCTCTCGTCACCCCCCGCCCCCCAGAGGCACGTTCACAGGCTGCCACTGGTGCAGGCGTGGGTTTGATTGAAGAAACAACTGGCTATCCTAATGGATCGCTCGTTGTTTCTTTGCTAGAACACCGGTGCTTCAGCTCAAAAGCACTTGTGTTCTAGTTAAAAGAACACCGGCCTACTCCATTAAATGGCCTCCACGGGCCCCTGCAGTGTGTCGGAAACCTGTATTGCTGGCTGTTGTACTACTAATAAAAGAGATTTTTTTTTTAAAAAAAAAAATCTAATTATATTACACTGCATTACATGATCCCTTTGGAATACTCTCACTGGAATTTGGCCAGGGTGCCTGAGCTAATACTTCTGCTCCCACTGATGTCAGACTCTTCATCATCCCGTTCTGAATGCCGCAGTAATATTATTGCAAGTATAGAGGGTACTGTATAGACATTGTCTGGAGAAAAATGTCCTCTTGGCTTCGAGGTTCCTTGGCATTGTTTTCTGTTTGATAGCAATTTTATAAGAGTCAGACAGGCTGTAGGAGTTGGGTCAGACAATGGCACTATTTGATATGCAGCCCCCTCCACAAGGCAATTAATGATGTATGTCGTCTGTCTCGTGAATCTATCTGTGGCGGTAGAGGAACAAGACTAATCTGCAATTAAAATGACACATCAGGGGGACTTGACTGCAACAAGCAAGCTTATTAGTTTGAAATAATGTTGCAGCTTTTTGATAGCCACAGTAAAATTATCACGGCTGTTTCTTTAAGTATGTCTTGTCGGGTTTTAAGTATGTCGTGTTGTTATCCTGGGGAACGCGGGGCTTATCTTTTCACCTTCTTAAGACAAATTGGAATTTAACAGGCTGAGAGAGAATAAGCACTGCACCTCTGCAGAACCTGAGTAATTGACTGCAAAGAATTTGCACGGATTATAGAACTCATGTAAACCAAGGAAGACTAAGGCATGTTGTGCAAATAGTCTTTGATAATATGCAAATGGCCTGCATTTATTGGATGGAGTACAAATACTTGGGAAGGGGCCATAACTCCATGTTAGAGCATATGTTCTACATGCAGAAGGTCCCAAGTGCAATCTAGGGAAAACAGCAGTGGTTCTCTCCCACATCTCATCCCTGGATCATTCAATGGATTCATCACACTGCATTGCCTTCTGCTTCTGCTGAATTCCAGTGTAACCAGGAGAATTTCTACAAGTAGCAATAGAACTGGAATATGGTACAGGTTGAGTATCCCTTATCCGGACTGCTTGGGACCAGAAGTATTCCGGATTTTTGATTTTTCCAGATTTTGGAATATTTGCACAATGAGATATCTTGGGCATGGGATCCAAGTCTAAACACAAAATGTTACTGTATTTTATTTTTTTAAGGTTTTATTTAAAGTATAAAAACAAATAAGCACTGAAGTTACGATAACTACAGGTAGCTGTAAATGTAATGAAAACTAATTGCGAGAAACTTTTCAACGCAATAATGTTGCTGGTCATACCAAACATGGTATTTTAGGTGAAGATGAAATTCAGGTCTCATGTGAAAATAGTGTTTTGTACTTACTAAAAAAAGCCTGATCTCTGCCTACAAAAGAAGATAAATGCAACACCAAATACCAGAACTACATATGACAACAGAGATGCAGGTGCCAAACTGAGCAGGGAGTGGAGGAGGGGGGGCTTTCCCTTTTCCCTCTAGCGCAAAAGCAAGAACATCAAAAACATTAAAAAGCTTCACAATAAAAACAGAGCCACAACTAGAGAGAATTACAGACAGAACCCCTGTCACTAACTCTCTCTCTATCTGTTCAGTCATGTCCAACTCTCGGTCACTCTATGGATCACTGCACTCCATGCCATCCTATCTCAGACAGCTTCCTTTAAGTCCACCATGGTCATTCCAGTGACATTTTTTATAATATCCAGCCACCAAGTACACGGCCGTCCCCTTCTCCTTCTCCCGCTGATCATTCCCAGCATAATTGTCTTTTCGAGTGAGTCAGCTCGCATGACATGACCAGAATATGTTAGTCTGTGTTTGGTAATCTTAGCTTCTAGAAATATTATTGGTTTCACTCAATCTAAAACTTCCTTATTTGTCATTCTCGCTGTCCATGGGATACGCAACAATCGCCTCCAGCACCACATCTCAAAAGCCTCCATCCTTCTCCTATCGGTCTTCTTCAAAGTCCGTTTCACAGCCATATGTGGCTATTGGAAATATTATTGCATTAACCAATCTGCATTTGGTTAGGAAACTAATATCTTTGCCTGGTCACTAACAGCCTTCTGAAAAAACTAAGTTTTGACTGCATGTTTAAAAGCAGCAAAATTGGGAATCTGCGAGTGCGTGAGCTGAGGCGTTTTGTTTTTTTGTTTTTGTTATGGTGTGGTGTCCAGATTTTCGAGCATTCCAGATTTCGGAGTCTGGATAAAGGATACTCAACCTGTATACAAGGTCTGTTGTCTCTTCCAATTCCTTCAGTTCATCAGCATCTTTCCCTACTATGTCCTACCAATGTATGCATCAGTTAAAGTCTGCATGAAAACAAATAATTTTTTATTGATCTGACACATGACTGCAGCATGGATGGTTTTTGTATGGTGTCTAATGAGCACATTCACAGCCACACATTGGTAAAAGACTACACAAAACCTGGATTGTGATACCACTACATACTGCTAAGGAGGATTGCTTTTCTGCATTAATGTATAAATGCACAAATGAGCCTTGGTAATATAAAAGGGGGGATGACACAAATAAACTGGAGGAAGTGAAAGCCATGACAAACTGGAAAAAAAAAACTGTCCAGCCATGGCTCTGGACATAATTTGTATTTTTTCTAACTGTGTAGTGAAAATATCCGATCTATTGACTGCAAACACACACACACACACACACTCTGGGTAAAAGGGCCACAACTTTATTTTAGGGGAGTGCACAGAACCAGGTTTGGCAGTTGTGTTCAAATTCAAACTGAATTAAAATTGAACCAACAGTCTGCAAGCCTGGCGGTCTGGTCCGTTCAGTTGAAGTGGGTCAAACTGGTTCAAGGGCTGGGGGCGGGGTAGCAGTGAGAGGGCACCTTACCGGCTTCAGTGAAGGCTCCTCTAAGCCCTGTGGTGCTCTCCCCCCAGCCACCTGCACTATTGGTGGGGAGCCAGCAGGGTTTAGAGGAGCCTCTGCCACTGTGCCTCCACCAAGGCAGGCATGGTACCCTTTTGCTGCCACCCCAGCTGCCCTTTTTAAATGACTCCCCCATCCCTTTGCTTGTAAAGGAGAATCCTCATTGGATTCCCTTTTACAAGCATTGCCCTTGAACCAGGCCAAGGGGGTGATTACGGAGGCTGGCAGGAAGAGCGGGAACCTCCGCAGACACGCCCCCCGCCGGGTGCCCCCAGGGACTCTCCCAAGGGTGTTTTTTTTTTAAACCCATACTATTTCAGCTCACAACTGCGTCCCCCCCCCAACTGAACCAGACTGGGGGGTTCGAGGGGGGTGTGGACCGAACTGGCCCGGTTGGGTTCAAGGCTGATCCTGCCTTGAATCGAACCAGGTCAGCTGGTTCCGTGCACATCCCTAGTGATCACTACACCTTGCCTCATGAAAGGCTGCCTCTGTGGGAGAGCCACTCTTAGTCAGAACTGGGCTAGATAGACCACTGGTCTCATAGGGATGTGGAGGAACCCTGTGATGAATTCTCTAGATTCCCTGAAATTTAGAGAGAATTTTCTGCAAAAGAGGCTCCCTTTCTACTCTCTGATCAGAAATACTCTTACAGTAAAAGCTAGTCCAGCAGGGAATAAAAAGGCTTTAGTTTCATCTCCTACACACAACTGCAAGAAATTGTATCAGAAATTGGTCCTTGCAGATTTCCAACAAAACATTATCTTATGGTTTAAATACTTAAGCATGTTGACATCTTTAATGAGGCCCAAATTAGGAACACGAGTAGTTGCTTTGAGTGCAATTACATACATATTTAAATTATCCATTATAAAAGAAGGAAACATTTTACTATTGATTCAGAGTAGGAAGTTGTAAAATCTTCATAGCATTTCTTTTAAGCAATAAAAGAATTTTGCCATGTAAAGTTAGCTGGAATGTAAGAGAGTTAGAGTTAGCTACTATGGTTTATCTTCTTCTGTACTGATATCTATGGGGTATGAAAATGCCAGGACAAACATCATACTAGGGCCGTACTTAGGGCAGGGCGACCAGGGCAATCACACCAAGCCTTGCAACTGGACAGGTCCAGCGCTACTGATCATTGCACTGCTCCCTCAGTTTGCAGGCTTTTGGCGATCGTGAGAATCGCCTCACGGTATTCTTGCTTTTGTACCAGAAGCAAAGTATTATAATGGTATGCGATACAAAGAGGCTATTCACACGATGGGAGAAAATCAGGGTAGTGGAGGCTAGCCCAATTTTCTCCAATCGTGATAACCACCGGGCTCAGCGGCGAGCCCAGTGGTTCTTCCGGGGGTAACCCGCTAAACTGTCCCTGCCCTAAAACCAGGTTTGTGGAGTGAGTGCTCTGCAAACCCATTTTTTTGAATTGTATGTTGCCGCGGCGTGGCTCTGTGCTGCAGCAACTCACAAGTAGACCCCTGACCAGCAGGCTTAAAAGCAGCCTCCCAGTTCGGGGGTCCCTCCAGCATGCCCTGCACGCTCGTGCAGGGCACGCTGGAGCTTCCAAGGGACGTGCGACCCCCAATCCTCCCAGCCCCTGCTGGCTCCGTAACATAGCCAGCAGTCATGTAGGTGGCCGCTTCGGCCACCCGGAACAGACTGCCTGCTCATGTGTGGGGAGAGCAGGCTAAGCCCGCTCTCCCTGCTAACCCTCCCCAGGCGGCTCTCACTGATTGTGGGAAGTGCCTCAAAGTCTTTCACTATCAGTTTTAGACAAGAGCAACTATAAGATCTGGGTTTTTGTCCAATATATTCAACTAGTAGGTGAGAGACCTGCTGTTGATTGGGCAAAGTTATTTTTCATAGCATGCACTTATAGAGGAATTAAATATATGTAGGAGATTTTTTTCATTAATGTGCTTGCAGAAGTGAAGTAAAAAAGAACAGTTTGAAATGTGTAGGATTCAACTGCAAATGTTATTCATTTTAGTGAATAATAAGTCTTCCTTCAAAAAAGATATTTATTGCAAAATAATTCAATTTTGGAATGGAAGTTATGCAGATTTGTAAAAATGTGTATGTTTGTGTGTGTGAGTGTGTGTGTGTGTATGTGACATGTAATGTATATTTGATCGAAATGATAAGGGGGCCCCCACACATTCTGATTCACCCCCAGCCCTGCACCTGCCCTAGGGTCAGCCCTGCCTCAGACAATTCATATATGATATGGAGCAAAAAATTGACCAGTGCTCCATTCCTGCTGGTGTCTTTTTGGGTAACCAAGTTTTGAGGTTCAACCCTGCTAGATATCTTAATTAGGGATGTGCATGGAACCGTGGCAGGGCAGTTCGAAGGCGGTGGGGTTCCCCTTTAAGTGCAGGGGGAGGGTGTACAGCTTTCCCACAGCTTTCCTGCTGCTGGTGTCAATTTTTTTGAAAGCCCATTGGGGCAGCAGCGTACCTCCCTGCCGCCCTGTTGCCCTCGACATCTGGTCATATCCAGAAGACGAGGGCATCGGGGTGGCAGGAAGGTACACTGCCACCCTGATGGGCTTTTAAAAAAACTGACCCCAGAGGGGAGAAAGTGGCAGTAAGTGCACCCTCCCCCCCGCTATTAAAGGGAGACCCCCCACTGCCTTCCAACTGGCAAAACCGCCAGTTCTTTGAACCAGTTCGGAGTCCCATAAAGGGCCTCCAATCCAGTTCCATGCACATCCCTAGTCTTAATTTGATTACTTTGCCACAATACTACAGAATTTGATGCTGGCATGTTGCAATGTTTTACCAACAGCAGTTCTGGAAGGGAGATATTAAAAAATAACCTCTATAAAGAATGTTTTTGCCACTGTCAATTGGGAGATATCGTACGGCTCATGTGCTTCTTTATTGTCAATTTTACCGAGATCTATGGCACAAATATATAATTCCATTTATACGTTGTCATCCAGGTCATATGGGCTCTTCTTATCTTGATTATCTTCTAGCTGACTAGAATGATTTAATCTTATGATGTTACTAAGTTTTGTTGTAGGCAGTAAGATTCACCAGGAGCTCATTATGAATTCAATTTAGCTGTTCTGTTTCGTGGTTTAACTTGCTAATATTATATTACAACTTCTATGGTTTACTCTGCTAGGCTTCTGTGTGGGTCTATATTATTATTGTACTGGTCTGTGACTGTAATAAGTATTTGATTTGATTTGATAGCTGGAACAGATTTTGACTTCTTGAGTGCACACCATTTTGGATAGAGGGGCAGGGCATACAATTGAATACAAAGAAATTACTTCCTAGATTTTTAAGGTCTGTCTTCCAGTTTGAGCAAAGCCACAATATCACATATGTCGAACCATCTTTATCAGTCATTCATTCAATTTATAGCGGTCAGTAGAACATTAGTAAAAATAAAAGAAAAAAGTATGTCCATGAGACAAGATATGGCAGTAGAATACCAGCAGTACAATTCCTATATACAAAAGATCAAGTGAACCAAAGTAACCACCCCCCCACAAAACAGCCCTACAATCTATATCAGTTCAGAAGTTGCTTCCTTGTTCTTACAGCCATCTTTATCTCTATTCAGAATGAGGGATATAGTTAGACATATTTAAAAACCCTTTAGGCATATTACCCTTTATAGTTGGAAACCCTTTGCTCTTCATCTATAATAATTAATTAGTTTGATATATTTAATTAGAACAATAATTGCATGGCTAAATACCAATTTTTGAAACCCGCACATATAAAAATGTCCCTAAGGATCCAGCATGAGACATATAATTAGAGACAGAAAAATACATTTAGAAAAGCAAAGTAATTTCTCTTTTAAAATACTTAAAATACAATATACACAATAAATCAGGGAGTTGACAATTGCTGATAACAGTAATAAGTAGACACCAAAAATTAATTTTGTGCAATAACGCACAAAAGAGCTGCGTCATCGTGACTCACGATCGCCAAAATGGAGTTTGCTGAGTGCTCACTCAACTAATCTCGTTTAAGGGGGGCAATAATCAGGCTAACCGCCAGGAGCCACGCAGCTCCTGGAGGTTCTCATGACCACACAGAAGTGGGCTGGGCTCCCTTAGCCCACTTTCGAGAGGTCATGTCAATAGCCTCACTGTCTCCAGGGATGACTCCAAGAGGTAGCAAGGGGTAGCAGGTGATCCCCACAAATTATTCCCCACTCCCCTTTTCATTTGCCCATCAGTCTGGAACTTTACGGCAAAGTGTCAGATTCAAAAGTCATAGAGGCTCTTCACACTATGAAGCTATTCACACGAGCAGAAAATAGGGTGACCCCATGCATACAACCTTAACCCTATTTCAAGCCTCACAGCAAACACATGTGCATTTGGTGAAGCCTCGGCAGTGAATTTGAGAGACTGACGACCAACTTTTACAGGGTTCTCTTCAAGGCAGTCAGCCACAGCTTGCAATGTTGGTCCTCCAGCCTCCTGAGTGGCTGGGGGGGGGGGCCTGGGGGTGTGTGGTTCACATGACCCAAGGAGACCACTCAGAGGGCTCCAAGCTGCAGTACTGCTTTGCTGCTCCCTGACTGGTAGCCTCAGTTAACCCTTCCCTGGCAACTGCAGCACTGTCAAAGGCACTGAACTCCATCCCCATGCCCCAAACTCTCTGCTCACAACAAGGCAGGAGAGAGGAGAGAGCAGCTGCAGCTGCAGCTGCCAGCAAAGGAAAAACCAACATGAACACACACAAAACCCAACACACACCCCAGATCCAGGAGGAACACAGCAGATGCCCCCTGGAGCAGTTGCCAGATGCCGGTGAGAGCAGTCGGCAGATGCCCCCACAACTAGCCCAGGCACTAAGCTGGTGGCAAGGGCGATGAGATGTGTCCCCTACCACCCCTGTCCAGTTGCCCCCCCCGATCACAGTGGATGGGTAGATAAGCAGGCAATGGGGCGTGTGCACATGCCCTCCTTGCCACATGTGCCACCACCCCCTGTGGCAGCCCCCATAGCCCCATCCCACTGTACAACAGCATGGTTTGGGAAGGCAGAAGGGGGAACCTTCCCCACACCCTCACCCTCCCTGCAGTTGTGGCCTCCGTGGCACCCCCTCATCCCACTGCATAGTGTGTGTAGATGGTAAGAACCCCCTTGCCCCCCGCCACTGCTGCCGTAGCCAAGTGGCGACTCTGCCTCCCCATCCATCTGCCACTGCCATCCCCTGCCAGCCTCCCAAATAACAGGTAAGTCAATCTGCAACCCATTTTGGTCCTCTGCACGTGCACAGAGGCCACTCACATTTCCAGGCAAGTGGGTGTAGGAACTGCTCTGCCCACCGCTGAGCCCCCTGTGCCCACCACAAGCCCCCTGTTGCTGCTGCCATTGCCACCATGAGGCTGAAACACTTTGCAAGTATTCAAGTCACCATGTGTTCACCGCTCCCCCCACCACCACCAGGGCAGTGGCAGGCAGACCAGGAGCGGCTGCTGGGCTGACCCTCCGCCTCCATGGCCCTTGCGTGGACAGTCTGTCAGTCCAGCGGTCACTCCTGTTCCACCCCCGCCACCACGGGAGCCTGCTTCAGCACCCCCACCGCTGCCGCACACATGGTGGCTAGAATATTTGCAAAGATCAGCAGTTTGGCTTCGCGATGAGTGGGTGATGCTGAACATCTGTTCACCCACCCCGTCCACTGGCCATATGCTACTGCCTCACATGTTCGGGGGCCCCACATGCTCCCCGTATGTAGCGCATTTCCGCATCCCCTCACAGGGTGTGAAGGGATCCCTCTCGTGCAGCTGCGAGGTGTAGGGCAGGAGCACACCCAGGAAGGAGAGCCCCATCCTCCAGCGGGGTGCCCTGGTCAGCAGTGGCCGGTTCTGTTGCCACTGCCATGGCCCAGCCTGGGAGTCTCTGGAGGTGGGATGTGCGGCGGGGCCATTGCGCTTTGAGAAGGGGCTCCCCTGCCGGCAGGAAGGTTGGCCGGCCGTCCCACCCGCTCCCTGCCTGTTGGAGACGTTGTCCGACCCACCCGGAGCAGCCGCCATCTGCTTGGGAAGGAGGAGCACGCTGGCAGCTGCTCTCTCCTTTGATGCTGCCATCCTGCTGCAGGCTTCTTCTTAGCATATAGCGACACCCCCCCACTCACTGGCACCAGGAAGGGGAGAGCAGCTGCCCCATCACCTGTGCAGTTTCTACCTGGAAAGGGCAAGGGTGCTGTTGCCCCTGCCTTGGCAGCCGGTGGGGGGGGGGTGTCGGGAAGCATCTCCTCTGAGGCAGCAGATGGAAGGAGGAATCGGCGGGTTTTATTTATTTATTTATTTATTTTTTTATTTGCATTTTTAGATCTCGCTCTTCTTCCAAGGAGCCCGAAGCAGTGTATTACATACTTGAGTTTCTCTTTCACAACAACCATGTGAAGTAGGTTAGGTTGAGAGAGAAGTGACTGGCCCAGAGTCACCCAGCAAGTCTCATGGCTGAATGAGGATTTGAACTTGGGTCTCCCCGGTCCTAGGCCAGCACTCAAACCACTACACCACGCTGCAGACAAGGGCAGCTGCAGGCAAGGGCAGGGACACTCCTGCTCTTGTCCAGTGACTTTCAGGGGACAGGAAGGAGCACAAAAATCCCCATTCAGCCATGATACTGATATTTAATAAGATAAATAAACATTAATTTAGATAAACGGCATGAATACCTACTTCTATAGATAGCAAATCCTTGCTCCCCCAAACTCATTTTTCTAGAGTTGCCCCTCACTCGCTCCCAGTCAAACCAACATTCCAGGACTTGTGTGAGGACAATGAGTGGGAGAGATGAATGACGTAGGTTGACCTGAGCTCCTAGGAGGAAGATTGGGATAGAATAAATACTTTGTACAGAGGCTTTTAATAAATGAAAATAGACTGACCATTTCCTTTCCTTCGCTCATTTGTATTCTAGGAATTGTTTTTAGAGTCCACTTACAGAACAAAGTGGTACAGCCCACACTATAGGACACTCCTCACTTCAGCCTGTTGCAATGTAGAGATCCAGCCAGGAAACCACACTAGCTATCACACTATGGAACCCTTGTTCATTCAGTGTAAAATGAGTGCCTTTGTTTCCTTTTTTATGTTATTATTACAGAGTTGGATATGAGATTGATTTAAGAGGAATCAGCCAACATTTTGCCTGTCATTCAAACCCCTTTGTGTCAATTTGCAGTGAACTTCTGCTCAAGTTCCATAGAAACAGATGTTCCAGGAAGCAAATTAGGTCGGGAGGAATGTAGAGCAAGTCATAGCTCCCCCAAACCCAGCATTCTGCATTTCTTACCTCGCAGAGCATCACCTCTCCTAGATTATATTATTTTTCATTTGTGAAGTCTCTGCTAACCAAAGCAGTTATTTTGCTGCCTCAGTGACATTATCTAGATAACCTCGGCTCCCTGAACATCTGGTAGAGAAATCTCTGAATTGGCAGTCTCATTTCTATCAGCTTAAAATAAGGGTGAACCCTGGAGATTCACATCATCCTTCCAAAAAGAAAAAAATTGCTGGTGCCTCTTCAATATCTTAAATCTCTGGGATCAACAGCATTAACTTAGAACTAAATCCTGTTGCATAAGTAATGGAACTGTCACTGAAGAATCTTTTAGTTGCCAGTGAGGCTATTCCCACAAGCAGCAAAAATAGGAGAGCCTAGCCCGATTTTTGCTGCTCATGTAAACCACCGGGCTCACAGGTGGCTGGCTCCGTGACAGAGCTGGCAGTCGTATGCGCTGCTGCTGCGGCCACCCAGAGCAGAGTGTCTGCTCATCTGCGGGGAGAGCGGGCTAAGAGTCTCTTCTCACAGATCGTGAGAAGAGCCTCAGTATGGTTCAGTGGCCAGTATGGTTTGTGTTTCTGTTTTCATTAGAAATGTCAGGCAAGTTTTCTACACTTGGGCTTAAAAAAATTAGGTTGGGGAGAGCTTGAGGGTATTCTCACAATCCATGGGAAACAAGCTAAGAGTGCTTAGCCTGCTTCTCATGGATCATGGGAACCAACCACCTTCTCATGGATTGAACCAACCTGCTCATGGATCGTGGGAAACCTTCCATGACAGAGCCAGCAGTTGTGTGGGTGGCCGATCTGTCCGCCCAGGGCTGCAGCAGGGATTGTCTGTGGGGAGAAGCCCGCTCTCCCTGCAAACCCCGTTATGGCGGGTCTCACCGATCATGAGACCCACCTCAGTGAGGTGAGTCTCACAATCAGTGAGACTCGCCGTAAGGGGGTTAGTGGGGAGAGCGGACTTAGCCCGCTCTTCCCGCAGATGATCAAGGTGGCATCCCTGGGCAGCCAGATTGGCCGCCCACATGACTGCTGGCTCAGTTTTAGGTGAGGGCTACTTCAGCGGGTTACCTGCTTTGAGGAAACCGTCCTCACCTGCGAGCCCAGTGGTTCTCACACTCGCCTCAAAGAGGGCTAGGCTCCCTTAGCCGGCTTTTGGCTGATCGTGAGAACCCTTTGATTCCAGTTGAACTAAGAAAATTTCTAAAATTAAATAGAGCATCCACACTTTTCTGCAGTATTGGATCCTTCCATTCATTTGAATTTCCCCCCACTCTGTGGTGTAGAGCAATGTGCAGGCGTGCATTGATACTGAGGGAAAGCAGTCATAAAAGGAGAGTATGTATGTAGTCCTGCACCTTGATAAAACGTGTAAAATAATCTTCGTGTACTTCCTTGAAAAGTCCTATCAAAGTTGCTTTATTGTGTATTGTCAACACAGATATGTACATAAACAACAGAAACAAAAGAAACTGAAACTGAAAAATGCAGAAAATAGTGTATGCAGAGCTAGTTACTCAACAGTACCACTGAGGAGTTACTTTAAAGGACTATTACATTTCAATAGAAAATGGAACAACTGTGAACTCCTAATGCATCGGTTCCTCTTCAGAAATAAGTTAGAACTTCGACATCTGGGAATATATTTGTATGAGCAGAAGTATCTCTACACCCTGGGAGCATGAGAAGTGGGGGTCTTTCACAGCCTAGGAAAGTCTCTGGCTCATGCAAGCTGGCCCACACGCTCCAAGCCATTGGTGTGGCAAGGGTTCGGTGGTTTCACCCTCACACTGCTCTGGAGGCCTCCAGTTGTTTCAGGAATGATTCTGGAACCTTCCACAATTTGGCAGGTTCTGGTTCCATCCTAAAATGTTTCTCATCCAGATGATACTCAGATGGGACAGAATTCAGTGGTATCCTTAATAGTACTTGTAGGTCACAATTGTGGCCCACAGTGGCTGCAAGTAAAACCAAGGAATGGTGAATTTACCTTGGATCGATTTGGAAATGGTGGCTATTCCACTTATATTGCTTCTGACATCAGAAGGAAAGTCATATAGTGAGTCAGGTAATTACAAGTTTCAGCAACATCATGAAAGATGATATGTAATCTCTTTCTTAATGTGGTTCATTCAATGCCTCCACAATGCAGCTGCCATCTTTAATGTTGAGAGGTGTCTTGCCATAATGCACAATCAGAACTTACAGTTATCAGAAATTGGTATCACTCGAAAGAACACATGCTAATTACACTTTAATCCCTCTACCTTCCAATACAGGATTATTCTTGTTTGGATTTATCTTGCTCTGATTTCAGTTTAGTTTTGACTGATGCAAACAATATGTCTTTTGACATTTCCTTCAGTAGAGCAGTCTACCATAACAGTTTAATCAGATATTGTAAGTAATTGTTTTGAACATAAAAGATGCATCATAACTCTTGTTAAGAATTATTATTTCTTTCTTGTTGTGACATTCTCTGTGCTATTCAGCATAATTAAGACTGCACTCCTTTGCACAACCTGGGAGTAAGCCACAGGTTGGAACACAGTGGGACTAACTGCTGAGTAAGCATGCATAAACGTGGGCTGTCGATACTTATATTGCAAAAACTGAGGATGGAAAATGCAGAATTTGAATGTTGCCATAAGATTTGCATTTTCATTTCAAATTCTCTTTTTGTCAATCCATGACCTATCATCAGCAGACAAGAGGAACTATTATTATATTTGGCTGCAAAAAATTGGGGGGGGGCTATTCAGGATTGAACCATTTTCGCCCAAAGCAAAGAGCCATCTGGGAAGGCCAAAGTGGGGTTGAAGCAACACAAAATCAGAAGAACACTTTGGCCCCTCAAAGCTTTGCTTCAGCTCCCCCAGCCCTCACCCCTCAAATTATTTACCAGGACAGCAGGGGCAAGGAGGAAAGCCTCTATACTTCTTCTTCACTCCCTAACATGAGGGAGCAAGCAGCTATATTTTGCAGCTTGACTTTTAAACAGAGACATTTCCTTTCCCCATGAAAACCCATGGGAAACTATGGGGGTTCTCCTGGGATTTGTAGTCTTTTCTGAGGCTGTGGCACTACTTTGCTTTGAGCCACTGAAGAGTTCAGCTCAACATGCAGCGGGGCCCCTCAAAGCAGGGTCAAAGGGGGCAAAACAAATCAGTGACCCTTCAGAATCTTCAAAGGGGGTCCCCAAAACTAAGCAGCCCCGCTTCACACAGGCGTGATTATTGTTATCCACCTTCTTTCCAGCACTGTTTCAACTATCTCAGAACAATCAATTGTCTTTCCTCTATGGTTTTTTTCTTGAGGTGCATGGAGAGCCTTGAGTTTAAGAGACTGAGATGAGTCTCATGATCAGTGAGACTTGCCGTTATGGGGTTTGCGGGAAGGGCGGGCTGAGCCTGCTCTCCCCGCAGACAAGCAGAAGGCAGCCCTGGTGGCTGGATCATCTGCCTACATAACTGCTGGCTCCGTCACAGAGCTGGCAGGGGCTGCGGGGATCGGGGGCCACACAGCCCCTGGAAGTTCCAGGATGCCCCGTGCCAGTGCATGGGGCATGCTGAAGAGACCCTCCAGCCTGGGTGGCTGATTGCAGCCTCCTGGCCGGGGATCTCCACATGTGTTACCTTGGTGTGGAGCTACACCATGGCAATACACGATCAAAAAACCCAGATTAGTGGAGCGCTCGCTCTGCTAACCTGGGCTAAGGGGAGGGGTAGTTAAGAGGGTGACCTGCTTTGGGGAAACCAACCTTGCCTGTGAGCCCGGTGGTTCCCATGATCCAAAGGGGGGAAGCACCCTTTGGATCCCTTAGCCTGCTTTCCACGGATCGTGAGAATACCCTCACTGGCTTTTAAACCTTTCTAGGCTGTGGTGAGTGGGCCGCCGCATAGTGGGGGCTTGAAAGAAACTTCTGCATGCATGGTGTGTGAGCCTGCTTTGTGACACTGATGCTTTGTGAATAGAATGATGTAGGAGTTGGGATTTAAATCTCATCCCTCTTTTTATACACTGTTAGGATTAGATTTTGCATTGCATTTGTTCTTGCTTTAAATATTATTGGGCTAGTTTGAATGAAACATTGCCCAACTGACCCACCCTACGTGATAGAGACATGGGCATGCCGTGGCTGTGTAGCAGTCTGCCTCCTTTGCACTGCTGCTGAAGTGCATCTGAACTACCCTATTGCACACACTCCATGAAGTCATCCACACAATCAAAAACTGTGTTCTATCTGGGTTTGGGAGCTGTGTGTGCTCCCAATTTTCAGTTGTGTGGAAGCAAGATAGCAAGAAAAGCTACCAAACTCTCATGAGGAAGACAGCAGCAAATGTGCTCCATCTACTTTGGCTAGTCCGAAATATCGTTACCTGTTTTTGAAAAAGGGGTTTTGTAACAGGATTATATTGGATTATATTTTGCCCCTGAAGAAGGCTTCAGCCGATATGCATTGGGCTCAAGTAAACAAGTTTACAGCACCGTGGGACTTTTTGTCTCCCCATGTTAAAAAAAAAAAATCTTGGGGAGTACATTTCAACCAGCATTTTTTTTTAGAAAAATCTTATTGGGGTACAGATCACTCACAAATCATGGATGATGTAGGTTAAATTATGAATGAAGAGGATGCTTTGGCGGGGGGGGGGGGAAGCTTCATTAGCATTTGCTTTCCAGATCCCACAATCATCTTTTCAAGGCTGGGCCTCTCTGCTGCATCAAATGATGACTTGTGCATATCCATTGTCAGTGTGGACCCTACACAGAAGTGAGTCCTACTGTGTGATTGTTCTTTTTCTCCTTTCCAGCCAGTTCAATCACCATATCAACCTAGTGCCACTGTAAGAGTTCTGTATCTTCAGGATACTTAAAGTACCATTTTCCCAATGTGTACTTGAGGTTTCCTTATTAGCTCCAGGTTTCTTCTTTATACAGATAACATTGGTTATCATTTTCTGACATTCTCTCTGTCTTTTCAGATATGTGTACTGGAACATTCCAAAAAAGGAAATTAAATTTGGGCAGTACATTAATCTAAATTCTGCCTAACAGGGCTAAATGCAGATCAAGCCAGCGGGCAATAGCACTCTGCAACTTTCGCAAGGAATGTGTGAAATTATGTTTTCTTGAGATGTTTCATTACTAATGCTATCCATGTGAATCCCCAAATAATGTATTGAGCTTTCTGTGTGTGTATGGGGGGCGGTGGTCTAGTGCAGGTTATCTATGCAACTTAGAATTGTTGGGTTGGTGTTCTTAATATTAAAATCCAGTTATGGATGTGTTGACTATGCAACATGTATTTGGTATCACCGAAAGCAGGGGCAGCCCTTGCATGAGGTGAGGTGAGGTGGTTGCCTCAGGTGTCAGGTTACTGGGGTGACAGCAGGGACATAAGAGGCCGGCTGCTGCCACCATCAGAACAACTTTGCAGGACCAACCTGAAGGTTGCAAGGGTCACCTCACAAGGAGAGAAGAGCAAGCTGCTGGGAGCCTTCCCTCTTCCCTGCCCCCTGTGCCTCTTTCAAAGCTGGCTGGCCCCCACCAGGACAGCACTTGACACCTTGCCTCAGGCCACAAAGTGAAATCCTCAGGAAAATCAGGGCCAGGCAGGGGACCTATGTATCAAGCTGCAGCTCATTTGGGTTTGGGGAGCACATCTTGGGTTATGGAATTTACCTGACGTTGGGCAGGCAAACTCAGGGATTTGGAGTACTTATAACCCACTCTTCAACCAAAAAAACCCCACCCAGTTCTCAAAGCAGTTTAAATAGCAAAACTAAGGTATGAGAAAGGAATCAGGTGTGATTCCTTGCCCCAAAAGGCTCTGTTTTCCTTGTTGCATATTCCCGTCTGTCCAGGATACGCTATTTTTGTCTGTCTGCTTTGTATATACATAGCCACTTATTTCAGGGTTGGGTTAACCCTAACTCTAACCCCAACCCTGCCCACAGTGCAGCATGTCTGTGGCCGCTGGCTGGTTCCAGAGCCAGGAAGCATCATGCTCTACCAGCAAGCCTCTTTGACGTTCGGAGGCAGGCTAGTAGGCAGGATGAGGCCATCTTTGAGTGGAAGAGCTGGCAGGAGGCCGGCAGTGGGCAGTGGGGAGGCCCTTCGCTGTTGGACTTGGGGCCTGTACTTTTTGCATGCTGTATGGCCTACAGTCTGAGGTGAAGCTTGAAAAGGGGGCCCTCTTCCTAGTCCTTGTGGCTCTAGCTGGCTTAGCTTATATGGCTTTAGGGCAGCAGGTCACAAGACCCGGCTGTGAGGAAATGTTCCGGTGGAGTCCTCCATGCAAGAGCTCCCCAGGCTGGGCCCAGGTTTCAGTCACAGAACTTGTCTGCCAGCTTCCAAAGGCTGTGCATGGTGTCTGTTCTTCTTGTTATGGAGAGTGTCTCCCCCCCTGGCATCCCCAAGATAAAGCTGAGAGAGATCCCTGCCTGCAACCTCAGAGAAGCCGCAGCCTTTCTGGGTAGACAATACTAAGCTGGAGAGACCAATGGTCTGACTCAGTATATGGCAGCTTCCTATGTTGCTCCTATGTAAGGTTCATCAACCACCACCAATGGGCAGTAGAGTGCAGCTGAAGAGGGGTAGTTGCTCTCTCCCTGCTAAATAAAAGAGCCACTGCTTTCCTCTTTGCCCAGTGATGGGGGGCTGGTTAGCAAGAGAGAGTGGTGCGCCCATTTCCCCAAGGCTCACGGCTTTCCTAGGCTTGGCCACAGTTCCCTGGAGCCTCAAAGACAACCCTGAGCTGAAATCACTCCCCACAACCCCATCACCTCATTTACAGGCTGCAAACTTGTAGGCGGAATTTTGCCAAAGGGCAGGATTTCTATTGGATCTGCTAGTGTTGCTGTTCACTCTTCCTCTACCACTTCATACCTTGAATAATTGAACTCTCTCTGTCTGACTGATCAGGCCAGGCCACTCACCACTGCCTCTGTTGTCTCCTTCCTCCTCCTCCGCCTCGTCTTGCCACAGCTGCAGCCTCCTTCCTTCTCACGGGGCCGCTGCCAACTTCTTCCTCTTCTTCCCCATCACCACTGCCATTGTGTGCTCCCCACTGCTTTGGGGCAAGCGGGAGGATGCCATGCATCCTCTCTCACGAGTGCAAGGGAAGATGCATGTTTCCCTCCCCTCTGGAACTCCCAGCAGGCTCTGGTGAGGGGATGGGACACATTACCAGTGAGAGAGGATCCATGGCTTCCCCCAGCTCATCCCTGAAAGAGCAGAGACTGGAATGGCAGCAGCAAAAGGAGGAATCGTTGTTGTTGGAGATGGTGGTGCTGGTGGCAACAGCAGAGCTATGTCTGGTGATAGTTCATTACACAATCAAGTCATCACTTGATACAGCAGTCATCATGATGAAGACATGTGTCTGAAGCAGCCTGTGTGCTGGAATAATGTTACTTCTATGCACAGTGTCATGGTCATGTTTGGAATTAAGAAATGTAGTCACAAGAAAGCTATGTTGGCTGTGCCAGCCAACTGCAAGATTGGATACACCACCAACATCATGACCACCAAGGCTACAGAACAACCTCTCTCACAACTGAATTATTGTTCAGCATTCTGGAAGGGCTAGAAAACTTTCCGTTTTCATCAGCCCTTGGAGGTTTCTCCCTTTTTCTTTTTCTTTCTTGAGTAGCCTGTTAATGTTATTTTATTGTTATTTTATTCTGTTTGCATTGGTTTCATATTGTTGTAGATTTACTTTTTCTATGTCGTAAGCCACTCTAATTACATGCCAGAAAAGTAGGATATACATGTTCTAAATACATATATTTGAGTCTTCAGAAAACTATAACTCCACTGTCTTGTGCATGTCCATTATGAGATCATCTTTAACTACATGATAACATGCTAATACTTTTCATGGGTTTCTGGCTGATATTAGGTGTCCCCCCACCCCCAATGGTGTTTACTTGAACATGAAAAAGGAAGAAATTAATTCAATCACACAATGTTCTCAGAGAACAAGGTGCTATAGTGTGGAAGGCATCAAGTGCAGGGTAGGGGGAATAGTCTGATTTATTTAACAGAATATTTCAGTCGGGGGAAATCTTCAGACATTGTCGGAGGGGATCATTTTCTCTATCTTGAAGGGGAAAGATGTAGTAAAGGTGTCAGAGCCTCTGCATTTTAGAGAGTTCAACAATTCCCCAGAGCTGTATCTTCTTTGCTATTCATCAGTTTTCCTAGATCTGGGAAAGAAGTAATAGAGGAACCAACTCTTATTAAGTGCGTAAAAGCTGGGCACAGGCAGGGGAGCTTCTGAAACCTTTTCTCACCTGAACTTCTACTTGGATCCTGGAATTCCAAATTGCCTGCTCTTTGTTTTCAAAGAAGAACTGGTGTATTAGGAATCTTCATGGTTCTTTTGCTGATTTTCGAAAAGTCTTAATTCATACAAAGAGGTCATTCACATGACCACAAGGGGGGGGGGTTGGCTAGGGGGAAGGCTGCTTGTGCACCCACATGAATAGCAATTGGGGAGAAGGAAGCTGGGGCTGCCAGGCACCCCACAATGCCCCGTGTGAGCAGCACGGTGCTTCGGGGAAGCGCTGTGCTGCCTGGCCACTCCTTATCCCCAGCTCTATGATAAAGATGGTTGCCAACAGCCCGGGAGCAGCTCCTGGCAGTGCTGAGCCCCCAGACAAACAGTGAGTGAGGTAGAAGGCACATGCTTGCCCTCCTACCTCACTTTAAGCCTGGGATGGCAACCAGGGCTACCCAGGGGATCCCACTCCTCAGTGGTTGGACTGAGAGTGACCATCCTTACCTGGGCTTGCCCTGTCCTACCCAGGAAGTGAGAATGGGCTCAAAGTATTATATGTATGTCCAATTTCTTTGTTTCATTGTTGTATCCCCCCTATGCATTATCATTTAGAGAACACTGCCCCCAAAAAGCAAACCCAATGTAATTGTAAATATAGTGGCTGACATCTAGAGCAAGGAACCACATGCAGGAGGACATGTGCATGCACGTGCTAGAATCTGTTGTGCTACCTAGTTGCACTGAATCTGGAGCTTGTGTAGTACTGTGTAACTGTATGCCACATTTATTTTAATGGCACTTTTGCACACGCCCACTAGAGCACAATTCTGCAAATCCCCATTGGTAACTCAACTAATTCTACTGCTAGTGCAACAGGGCACATACCACATGTGGGCCTTGCTCTGAATTTCAGCCAGTAAAATAAAAAATGCTGCTTAGTGGCATTTTAACAATGTGCAGGAGCATATGTGTGCATCAGTAAAACACCATAGAAAAAGAATCGCCATTCACTCTCACACACAGTCACATCAAGATTGTTCTCTTTTGGTGCCTCATACTAGCCCACTCAAGTCCAGTTCTCAAGCCATCTGCCCGACATTCTACTGATTTTCTCCACCCAATTTTAAACCTTGGTTCCAACCATAATGAGAATGGGTGCATTCAGATGAATGTTAGTCTTCTAGGCTTGAGTCCCGTCATGAACACAGTTGCCCCTACATCACTCAAGGATGTGCTGTTGCATTGCCTGTAGTTTTGCAGCACATGTGTAGAGAAAATTTTGATGGTCACTCCCTCATGCTCTATTAAAGGACGTGCTGAGAATGCGTCAGCATTTTCTTGAGTGACGTAGGGGCAAGTACATTCATGACAGGTCTCAAGCCTTATTGCATGCAAAAGGACAGTGGGCTAACATTCATCGGAATGGGTCCAATGTCAGGCAAAAGTCATTGGAATGTTGGGTGGCCAGCTCAAGAATTGGACTTGGGTGGATTCAAATGACACACCCACCAGGAGCACATACCTGTCGGGAACTGAGGTTCCCGCCTTCCTTACTTTCTGCAGATTGTGAAGCAGCCTGTTGAATGTTTGGTTTGGTTTTTCTTGATCTATGCTTTTGTTATCCAGTCTTAGAGACTGTGAAATGCGGCAAGCTAGAAATCTAATTCAGTCTCTCCTGTTGAAATCAATGGACCCTAAAAATGCTTAAGAACATGCCCTGTTGGATCAGGCCCAAGGCCTGTCTAATCCAGCACTTTGTTTCCCACAGTGGCCCACCAGATTTATTTATTTATTTATTCATTCATTTATTAAAACTTTTATACCGCCGTTCCAAAAGGCTCAGGTCGGTTTACATTAAAACACCATTAAAATCAGTTAATAATAAATAAATAAAATATAAAAGCATAAAACAATAATTAACAATTAAAAACATCATAGAACAACAATTAAATAGTCAGAACAATTTAAAAACAAGTTTTTAAAAGCTGAGAAAGCCTGGTTGAAGAAATGTGTTTTCAGAAGTTTTTAAAAATTTACCAGAGATGGGGAGGCTCGTATCCCAGCAGGGAGCACATTCCACAATCTGGGGGCAGCAGCCGTGAAGGCCCGTCTCTGTGTAGCCACCAAACGAGTTGGCGGCAACTGTAGATGGACCTCCTCAAGTGACCTCAATGGGTGGTGGGGCTCATAGGGAAGAAGATGCTCACTTAAATACCCAGGGCCTAAGCCATTTAGGGCTTTGTAAATTATAACTAGCACTTTGTATTTTGCCCAGAAACCGATTGGCAGCCAGTTTAGCTCCATCAACAGAGGAGTAATGTGGTCTCTCCGAGATGACCCAGAGACCAACCTGGGTGCCGCATTCTGCACCAACTGAAGTTTCCGGACTACGTACAAAGGCAGCCCCACATAGAGTGCATTACAGAAGACAAGTCTGGAGGTTACCAACATATGTACCATTGTTTTGAGGTCATTGATCTCAAGAAATGGGTGCAGCTGGCATATCAGCTGAAGCTGATAAAAAGCACCCCTGGCCACCTCCTCAAACTGAGAAACCAAGGAGAGACGTTGATCCAGAAGTACTCCCAGACTGCGAACCTGTTTCTTTTGGGGAAGTGTGACTGCATCTAGAACAGGTAGATCAAAATCGTCTCTAGAGTTCCGACCCCGCACAATAAGTACCTCCGTCTTATCTGGATTCAGCTTCAGTTTATTCTCCCTCATCCAGCCCATTACTGCTTCCAGGCAGGCATTTAGGGAGGATATGCCAGCTCCTGAAGAAGTTGACATGGAGAAGTAGATCTGGGTGTCATCAGCATACTGGTAACACCCAGCTCCAAATCCCCTGATGATCTCTCCCACCAGTTTCATGTAGATGTTAAAAAGCACTGGAGAAAGTATGGAGCCTTGAGGGACACCTTAGCTTAAGCTCAGATTTTGAAGAGCAGCAAACTCCAATCAACACCATCTGGAATCTGTCTGAGAGGTAGGAGCGGAACCACTGTAAAACAGTGCCTCCCACCCCCTCAGACATTCCAGACATTCCAGAAGGATACTATGGTCGATAGTATCGAAACACATCACAGCAGGTGACTGATGCTTCCAAATCCTGGTTCAAGGGAGAGGGGGCAGATACTAGTCTCCTCACAACCCTGAACAACTCCGCTGGACGTGAACTCACAGAGGCAATATAGGCAGAAAAGAACCGCTTCTTTGCCACACGTATCGCCTGAGCATAGATCTTTAAATGTGCTCCATGTCATAATCTGTCTGATTCGAGTCAAGTCTTTCTCCACTTGCACTCCAGCCGCCTACCTTGCCGCTTCAGCCCCCGTAGATCTTCCGTATACCAAGAGGCCAGTTTTGAAGCAGGTTGGAGGGGACGCTTAAGAGCAATCGTGTCTACTGCCCTGGTGAGTAAGTTGTTCCAATTCTCAACCAGGGCATAAACAGGATCACCAGCAGAGCCAACACTGAATCCCTCCAAGGCCTCTTGGAATCCTATTGGATCCAGTAACCTCTTCGGGTGGACAATTCTAATAGGCCCCTCACCCCTGTGGAGGTGGAAAGCGGTTGTAAGTCCAACTTTAAGCAGATGGTGGTCCGTCCATGACAAGGGGGATATCACAGGAGTCCCCACCCACAGAACACCACCCTGATCAGAATAAAAGACCAAATCAAGCGTGTGACCTGCAATATGTCTCGATCCAGAGACCACTTGGGATAGGCCCATAGTTGTCATGGCTGCTATGAACTCCTGAGCTGCCCCGGACAAATTGGTCCTGAAATGAACATTGAAGTCCCCAAGCACCAAAAGTCTGGGAGACTCCAACGCGAGTTCCACAACCAAGTCCATGAGCTCAGTAAGGGATTCCGCTGGGCAGCGGGGCGATCGGCACACCAACAGAAGTCCCAATCTATCCCTGGTCCCCAAACTCAAGTACACACATTTAATATGGTCTGATACCCTAACAGGGACCCTGGTAATGGAGATATTATCCTTATAGACCACAGCCACTCCACCTCCCTGCCCACATCCCCTCACCTGCTCCTCTACAGAATACCCTGGAGGAAGAAGCTGGGACCAGACTGGGCCACTAGCCTCCCCCAACCAAGTCTCGGTAATACACACCAGGTCAGCCCCTTCATCCATAATCAAATCATGGATGAGTTCTAATTTATTTTGGACAAACCTGGCATTGCAGAGAAGCAAGGTAAGGTTATGTGGATTGTTGGCAGTGCTCCCCGAGGTCAAAGAGCTGGCAGGACAGCTGGAAGGTGAGACAGCTATTAGGTTTCTGACTACCCTTCCCCTGGAACAGCCTGCTGACCTGCCAACATTACTTCTTCTATTCCCCCACCACCACCGGAATAGCTGCCCCACATTCAATGAAGGCGCTCCCTGCCTCCCCATCTCCAGACAAACCCACACACATTACAACTTCAACCCAACTTCAACACAACTTAAAACCGATTAAACAGAAGCCCCACTATTGAATTCCTTCCTCTATACAAATAGCTGGACAAAATGTCCAGCCCTCGCCCCCAAAGTGGCTCCCCCAAAGGGGCGACCCCCTTTGGTGGTGACCCCACCGCCACTGGCAGTCTTCCTATATAGACTGAGCAGCAAGCCCAGCAGGTGGAACCAGGAAAAACTGCCCAGTCACCCTTGCAGCCCCAGTCTTGCAAAGCCTCTCCACAAGCAGTCCTGGGGGGAGGCAGATGGCAACCAAGGGGGCAGAAGAGAAGAGGCAGCCAAGCAGGCACCCCAGCCTCTCACCCTGGGGTAGATGGTATCCTCCTCTCCTCCTCTCCAGCAGGCTTCTGGTGCCTTCTGATGCCTCTGAGAAGCCCACAGGCATGATGTGAGTGTATGCCCTCTCTTCTGCTGTTGCTCCCCTGAAACCAGTATTTTGAGTCATCTTGCCTCTGAGGCTGGAGGTGGCTATAGCCAGCAGACTAGTAGTCATTGCTTAAATTTGCTAGTAGTAGTAGCTATTGCTTAAAAAGTAGTAGTAACCAGTTGGGGTATGCATGGACTGGTTGGCGTGGTTCAGTCTGAATTCAAACCATATTTGGACCAAACCACAGGTATGTGGCCCAGTTCAGTCGAACCAGTTCAAAGCAGTTTGCAGTTCAACCACTGGAACCGGCCCAGTTCGTGGTGGTCCAGTTTGATCACGAAATGGTTCTTCACATCCCTAATAACTAGTAGCCATTGCTTTAAAAGCCAGTGCTTAAATTTGGTGAGATTGTGCCCATTCATTTCCTACACCATGCTTAACCCTTTCCACACTGAAATAGCTAGAACTTCTACGTGATTAACTTTAGCCAGATTGCACTCTTCCTTTTTACATGTTCTTTATATAAAATTTGCATTAATGGTGGGAAACTGCCTTGGTTTTACAAAGTGATATAAATATTTGAAATAAATAAGCCCTGGCTTCTTAATTTTAAATTATTGTAAGTCTCTTGAGTATGAGTCTTGTGCTCCACCTCTGATCTATTTGCTCTCTTCTCAACTGAGCTATTATCTCTTTGTCCCCAAGCATGGGAAATAAACTGCCACACAGCGTTGGAATAGTCTATCTGCTACCCTACACCAAGTTTCCTTCCTGCAAATAAAATGAACCCATTTTAAAAATCCATTCTTGAACAACTACCACCTCATGCCTCATTTGCACTCGGCTGACCATACACCACTCTGCATCTGTTCCGAGCGGAGTTGTACTGTATCATTTTCACATTGTGCCTTTCGACTGTGAATAGCGTTATTTGTCCAGCGAAAATGGTCTGGTGTTCAGCACCATTAACACTCGTGGCAATAGGTAAATAATGATACACGGGAGACCATTAAAATGAGAAATAGACAGAGATACTTAGCTGAACTGCTTGAAACCCTCCAACGAGATTCTGTTGTGATTTAGGTTGGTGACTTGGATCCCTCTGGGGTGCTGAAGGAAAGGAAAAGGTTTTCTTTCTCATCCCAAGGTAATGGAAAGGGCTAAAGTGGGCTTTTGACCCTAGACCACCTTTTATACCAATCTGTTTTCAGCATTTCTGTGATCTTCCTTCCTTCCTCCTTCCCTCCCTCCCTCCCTCCCTTCCACTCCACATTCCACTCCACTCCTACTATTTATATGCTGCTTTTCAACAAACAAGTTCTCAAAGCAGTTTACATAGAAACAAAATTAGAAGATGGTGCCAGGTCCCAAAGAGGCTCACAGTCTAAAGGAAACACAAAGGTAGACATCATGAATAACCACTGGGCTTGGATAGGGTCAGTTGCTCTCCCCCTGCTTAATACAAGGAGAGTCACCACTCCAAAAGCTACATCTTTGCCCAGTTAACAGTGGTTTCCATCCTATTCTTGATATTCATAAAAGAAGAAATAAACGTGCATGTGAAAACTAGGGCTCATTAGATATACAGTAGCAGACCCAGTACTGTGCACATGTGTCTCTCCTGAAAAGCAATGCAGAGGAGTAGGAGATGCCATTTGGAGAGGAGAAGCAGTGGGTCTGGAAAGGGTTCCGAACCTGGGTCTGGAAAGGGTTCCGAACCTCCTCCTCCAACTTCTCCCCTTTAAATGCTATCACCCCCTCTCCTCCTTTTGTAACCATTCAGTGCTCATCTACATTTCCACACCTTCTACTGTATGTGTTTCATCATTTACATTGTATTGTGACTGATATGGACAATGGCTCACTATTCTGCAGTGGCCCCACCAATCTGAGAGTGGGGCGCATGCACAGCTTCTATGGCACTGAACAGCCCATCCTCACTGCCTGTGAATGCAGGGCTGTTCCATGCCTCATAAGTAGTGTGCCATCAGCCCACTGCCAGACAAGCTGGGATTTCTGGTAAGAACCCTACCTGGATTTGCCAGAAAGCTTGCTAAGTAGTCCCAGCAGCCAATCAAGCTGCAACTTGTTGATAAGCTAAGAAACAGACAAGGGCAGAAAAATCCCACCTACAGACTCTCTCGATAGAATCATATTAAAAAGTTGAAGTTGAATACAACACTCCAAACAATGGCTGCCTGCACACGTAATGTGAAACCAGAGTTGAACGGGAAAGAGGTTGAATTTTGTGGTCATACAAATGTTTGCAACCACAGTTCTGTCTCAAAAGCGACCTGAGGTTTCCCGCCCCAAACTCCAATTTGAACCTTCCTTTGTAGTTAGTTTTGTCACTCTGCCTCCTACTTGAGGTTTGAAGGTGGCAGCGTGTCATCCAAAGGTGGATTGAAGGCTGTGCTCGCTGTTAGGGGTGTGCAGAACTGGTTCGACCAGTTCAAGCTCAAACCAGACTGCCCCGCCCCCCGGGGGCCAGTATGAGTTTGAAACAAACAGGCCCCGTTGGATTGAACTGGTTCACCCTGGTTTGACCAGTTTTGCCATACTTGTAAAGGGGATTCCCAAAATAAAAAGTGGTTTGAGGGATGGGAAGGGGCAGGCTAGAGGGCACCTTACTGATGGTGGCACAGGTGGTGGTTGCATCCCAACTTGGCGCAGCCGGCGCTCTCCCCACACACACCATGGGCTGCCGGGCAGCCAACCATGCAGGTAGTGGTGCCAGTGCAGTTGAGAATGGCCGTCACCAGGCCGCTAGTGGTAAGGTGCCCTCTCACCTGCCCCCCCACCCCTCTAATCTCTTTGAAGGTAGGGAATCCCCTTTACTGGATTCCCCTTTAGAAGCAAGGCACTCAGGCTGGGTCGAACTGTTGAACCGAGCCAAATTGGTTCAACCTAGTTTGACAGCACAAACTAAACCATCAGCCGGTTCTAACAAACCAGTTCATGGACCGATGGTTTAATTTGAATTTGGTTTGAATTCGAACAGAAACACTACTGACTGTTTCATTCACACCCCTACTCGGTGTAACTGGCACGGAGGGAAGGAAGTTCCTCCATCTCTCCTTCTCTGATTGGCTGCCTGTCCTGTCCATCATGCCTGAAGGAAGCCCACACAGCCAGTTCCCCCTCCTCTCTGCAGTCTCCCAGACTGAGATTTTGATTATCTGGGAGGTGTACAGAGGGGAAGTGGAAACTGTGGGTCCCTTGGACCCGCAGTTTTACGTTACTTTAAAAAGTGGCCAAAGTCTAATTCATGTCATATTTTCTTTCTTGAGTAAAAAGTCTTAAACTTATTTCACTCCTGTTGTGATATAGCAAGTGTGTGATATTTTTGTCCAAGCAGCAGGACACTTTTAATGTAGGATGTCTACAGGAAGAAAATAATTGCTTATCATAGAAAAACTGACGGTGAACAGAAGAGGATATTATTAAAATAAGTGCAAGTGGAGGACAATGGGAGACCTCTAATAGGGTGCTTTGATATTTCCCACCACCATTCACTTAAATTGGAGTGCTAGATTTTTAATATCATGCAAAAACCGTTTTTTGTTCTTTTGATTTAATTATCAGGTTTCAGAACCATATAAATAGGTTGTCTGGTTCCCCCCGCCCCTTTTGTTTCATGAAGTGTGTGGCACTAAAGCAAAATGGGATTGGAATGAGCTGTGGTCATTTCCATTTCATGATCAAAGCACAGAATGACTGCTGGGGAGCTATCAAGCAATGAAAGCCCATCTAAAATCTGTAGGAAGAGGCTATTGCTGGGTACACTCTAATGGACAGCGAGGAAATTAACACACACGGGGGACAATAGGGAAGAAAAAACAATCAGCCCATCCTAAGCACATTTCTTGGAAATAAGTCCCATTCAATGGCACTTATGTCCAGATCTCAGGCACTGTATACAGTTAGTGTACTGGACTGAAAACAATTCATCCAGAAGGCCTCCTTGAACTTCACCACTCTGTTGGTGTGCTGCAAGGTTTTGGGGATATTTTAGTGGTTGTAAGGGAGGGAGAGCAGGGCTATGGCGGATTAACGTAGTAGCAAATGTAGCATTTGCTATGGGCCCCGCGTTTTTGAGGGCCCTGCACGCCCGGCTTCCAACTGGGAATTAAAGTTAAAACTTTACCTGTTTTATTTGGTCCATGTTAGGTAAAATATCCCCTTTTTGCTAAATGTGTCTTTTACGAGAAAGCCCAGCAGAGCATTCGTCCAGTGGCTGTTGCTGTTGCCTACCACATTTTTCTTTTTCAAGTGTGAACCCTTTGGAGACAGAGAATCACCTACCCACTCTTTATTGTTCTATGTAAACCACTTTGAGAATTTTGATTGAAAAACGGTACATAAATGTTCACTGTTGTTATAGTAAGTGTGAGTTTGTGGCTTGGTTTCCCATACTCCAAAATATAACAAATGAAAAAAAATTGAATTACTTTACTATGCAAGTAAATCATTTATGTTTTAATATTTATGTGCATTTTTTTAAATGTAGGGCCCCTTTATAACATATGCTACAGGCCCCGCACTAGCTTAATCCAGCCCTGGAGCAGGGGTGTGTACAGGAGGGGAAAACAGCTCTCACTTCACTCAAGCACTGTTGGTTTTACTGCAAGGGTTTGACCAAGGTTGGCAGGAAAATGCCAAGCACAGAGAAGTCAGGGCTATAAGGGAGCTTGAGCACATCAGGGTCACTAGCTGAGGTCCGAAGCTCGGAAGTAGGTCTACACAGGAGCAAGGCAGAGCAAAGAAGCCAGACAAGAAGCTTTCACTATGATGTTGCTTTGGCTTGCAGTAGATGGAGCCCTTTGGGAGAGGAAGTGGAGCCTTGTTCCACTTCCTACTCTGGAGGGCTGGAAAGCATAATGGGCCCGTGCCTTATGACATAGCTCATAACTGGGCAGCCAGTGCTTGTGCTGGTGTGATTGCAGATTTGTTTTCCAAGCAGGAGGAAGAGATCAGGGGGCATCCCCAAGTTGAGGTGGGAGGCTGGGGGTAGGGGTGTGCACAGATCTGGCACAGGTGGTTTGGTCCGTGTATGAACTCAACATGAGAAGCCAGTTCGTTAGAACAGGCCAGTTTGTTAGAACTGGTGGCAGTTTGGTTTGAGCCAGTTCAAACTGGTTTGATTGCCTTGCTTGTATAAAGGAAGCCGGCAAGGATTCCCCTGTACAAGCAAAGGGGGATTGCCTGCCTACAAATGGGTTGGGAGGGCGGATAAGAGGGCACCTTACTGGTTCTTGCAGCAGCAGTGGCCTTGGCTCCCCGGCATGAAATAGGTGGCAGCAAATCAGTTGAGCTAGAAGAAGCTTTTGTGACAGACAGACAGACACACACACACACCCCTCAAGAGCTTCCAATTTCAAGCTGAAAAGGTTCTGGAAATAAATTTCAGATCGACCCTAACCTGGACTGCACAAGGAAACTACAGAGAAAGACAAAACACATTAAGGTAGAGTCATCATTGGCAAGGGGCTGTAGCTCAGTGTCAAAGTGTGTGCCCTACCTGCAGAGGTTTCCATGTTCAATCCCAGGCAGCATCTCCAGGTAGGGTTGGGATCGATTTCTGCCTGAAACCTTGGAGAGATGCTGCAAGTCAGTGTTGACAATACTCAGCTAGATGGACCAAGGGCATGACTTGGTATGAGACATCAAAGCTCTTCTCACGATGCGTGAGCTTCTTCCGGGCCAGATCAGCTGCCCACACGACTGCTGGCTCCATCAAGGAGTCGGCCAGGGCTGCATGGATCGGAGCCGTGCAGTCCCTGGAAGTTCTAGGATGCCCCACGTGCGTGTGTGGGGCATCCTGGAGAGACACCTGAGCCTGAGAGGCCACTTGCAGCCTCCCGGCCAGGGGTCTACTCATATGTCACCACTTACTTGCTCCATTAACCTCATTAAAGGGGAGGGTGGTTTAGGTGGGCTAGCCGCCATGGGAGCATCGGTAATAAATAGAGGCCACTTTCACATGTATCAGGAAAACGTGGGTCCATTAGACCCATGGTTTTGTCCCCCCTCCCCTCCCCCTGTGGACTTCGCAGGCATTCGAAATTGCAGTCTCGGAGACAGGGGTGGATTATGCTTTTTGCCTCCCATAGGCAAAAAGGCTTTTGCCGCCCTTTTACATTAAACTAACAAGGTTTGCCTTTTTTATATAAGGTAAAAGGGGGAACCTTATCCTCACCATTGCCCACAGAGGGGGTGGTAAAATGTGAGGAGGGGTGAAATTTCCTGCTCTTCAAATTTTGCCGCCATAGGCAAATGCCTACTCTGCCTCTCCATTAATCCACCACTGCTTGTAAACTGCAGAGAGAAGGGGAAACTTGCTGTGTAGGTGGGGGGACTGGTTGTGTGGGCATCCTTCTGGCATGAAGGACAACCCTGGCAACCAATCACAACCAGAGTTTGGGAAGAGCTTCCTCCCTCAATTCTGGTTACAACCCACTTTAACTCCAATTCTGCCTTCAGCCCTAACGCTGCCAAATGCCTAACATAATGCCAATCTCAGGTAGGAGCAGCAAAACTCATTATAACCCAAGAGTTCAAATTGGAGTTTGGGAAGGGAAACCCCGGACCACTTTTATTTTATTTATTTATTTTTTATTTTTTTGGCGAATTCAATTTTCATTGATTTTAACAATAGCAATATTATCATTCATTAAAAATACGCACATAAAAGGTGGACTTCCTGCTCACATTTCTTCGTGAATCAACAACTATAAAATTTACCCTTGCTATGATAATAATTCAAAACATAAGTTCAAACCCTTACAAACATAATTAATATAACCAACCTGCGATTTATACTAAATTTCAAACCCTGCTGTCAAGTCCATAGTAGGTAAGTAATTCTTTAGATACAACAAAAATGGTTTCCAATCTTCTTTAAAACATTCCAAGTTTTGCTCTCTTAATAGTGCTGTAAGTTTTGCCATCTCCGCATATTCCAAAATTTTTATCAGCTAGTCTTCTTTTGAAGGCAGTTCACTAGACTTCCATTTCTGTGCATATATAATTCTAGCCGCTGTGGAGGCATACATAAAAAATGTTAAATTGGTTGTAGAAATTGCACCTTGTGTTATTCCCAGCAGGAAGGATTGTGGCTTCTTAGGAAATGTCATTTTAAATATTTTCTTTAATTCATTATATATCATATCCCAATAGGCTTTAGCCTTCCCACAGGTCCACCACATATGAAAAAATGTGCCTTCAAAATGTCCACACTTCCAACATTTGTTTGAAACGTTTTTATACATTAATGCCAATTTTTTTGGTGTCAGATACCATCTATACATCATTTTATAATAATTTTCTTTGATAGCATAACATGCAGTAAATTTTAAATCATTTTTCCATAACTTTTCCCAGGCTGCCATTTCTATATTACGCCCCGCATCTTGAGCCCATTTTATCATAGTCATTTTAACCACTTCGTCTCTTGTTTCCTCCAAAAGCAACAGTTTATACATTTTAGAAACTAATGATAAGCCCCGCCTACCAGGGAAGGCTTGCACCCTCCCAGCTAGTCTGGGTAAGGCCCGACTCTTGCCCTTTATTTGATTATGCCAATTAATAAAAGACAAGAAGGAGATTCTGGTCAGTATCTTTATTTGGCCAAGCAAAGCTACTGGGTGCGCACCCCAAGAAGTGGCACACCCGCAGTAGAAGTTACAAGCAATTTTATACTCTAACAACAAGCAGTGACAAGCAACAAGCCCCCTCCCTCAGTTCCCCTTTTCTGTAGAATCAATGCTATTGGCTATATTCAAATAAGTTGTTTCTCCAGACATGTTATCACACCACCTGTTCTCCACTTCCCGTTTTCCCTATTGTGGTCTCGCAGACTCAAGCATTTCTCAATTGCCTATATGTCAAATGTCAAAAGCACATCCTGCTCCGTCTAGCCAATTGTTTGCGGTTTTAACACAGAAATACCTCTAAAGTCATTTTGAAACTCCCTTGCTTGCATTTTATTCCTTCATCATTTATTCCCCAATAGCTTAAAACAGTCTCTTACAGAAAACAAAATGGCATCTCTTGTGCTAAGGGCAAAACACAGCTTTTCATTAAACACAGCTTTTTTTATGTCCCCATCACTAATTTTTCATCATTTTGACATAATTCCTTCTCAAAATTTGAAGTCTGGTCCTCAAATCCGACTTTAAGGTCCTTCTTATACATCTCATTTAACTGATGATACTGAAACCAATCTCTAACCAAATCTTGTATTTCAGTTAAGCTTTTTAACTTACAATCCTTTTCCTGAAAATGTAACAAATCCCTATAGGTAAAACCCCGGACCATTTTTCTGATGGAAATGCAGTTGCACACATTCGGACATACAAGAAATTCAACCTCAGTTTCCCATTATGTGTGAATATAGCCACTCATAGGAGCCTGCAAGCAAGTTAAGGCAGGTCCCAGGCATGCATTACATATGTGTATTTCACTTTGACATAAACAGATTTGCTTTTTTTTAACTGACTTGCTTTAACTGAATACTTGATGAATTAGCTGATTTAAATAATGCAGTATTTTAAAATGGGTGATATTTTAAGGCTTTTTAGGAAGATAGTTTCTCTTAAGAACACAACACAGATAAATCACTTATTGTTTGAAAATACATCAATACTCTACTGTCTAAATTAAGCTATATGTATTGATTGTTTCCAACGGGTCCATAGGCTTCTTAAAAAAACGCTCTTTGGGGGTGATGAAAATCTGTTTGGTGTTTTTTTTAAAGCCATAGTTTTTAAAACTGTGATTAATGAATGCATTGATTCATTCCAACAATCCATTAATTAATTGCTTTTCTACCCATAGAAATATCAGGAACAAAAACATGCTGGATCCAAATGTCAGCTGAGGTTTGTGTGTGGATTGGAGATTTGTAAGGCTGGTATGCTACTAGCAGCTGTCCAAAGTGGGATGGAGGCTGTTGTTTTGTTTTTAAAAAGTCAATTGCTTTTAAGAGATCTGCAGTTCTCCGTTGATCTATTGCAGCTCCCCAGGCACAGTCTAGCAGACAGGATCTAGGGATGAGAGAATTTTTTCTCATTCTGCTTGAAAAATGACACCCTCGCCATGATCCTTAAAAAATTAAGACTTAGAGAGGCCAGGTTTACCAGTGGACTTGAATGGGGCAGCCATGGTGATAGTGGAAGACCTAGTTGCTTGAGTGACAGAGGACAGATCTTCCAATTGACTTGAATTAGCCAGAAGCAGTAGTGACAGACCTGGGCTCTGTTGTGTTGTGTGGCCAGGTCCACCCAACACTACTTCCCCACCTCCCCCGTAGACCTGGCCACTGGAGTAATGGAGACCAAGACTACTCATGGCCTCCTGGATGTGGTGGGTAGATCTGGTCTCCTGTCTCCACACTGGTGGCCAAGTCTACGTGCCAGCTTTCTCTCTTGGACTGGCAGCCATGGCCTCTGGGAAGGAATAGACCTGGTCTTCGGCTCACAGTGTCACCAGGAGCCAGGTCTGCCAGGTACCTTGCACAGATGGGCACAGGCAATAACTGCCCCAAGGATTTCCCTCTCTTTCATGGAAACGAGGACATGTTGGAGAAAACAAGGACATATGGCAGCCCTGTTTTGTTCCCATATTGTTCCTCTTGCTAACTCTCTCCAAGTAGCATGTGAACCTCCTGGAGATGTCTATATTAGGTGGTTTATACATTAAAATAAATAATAAATAATAGAATAAGAACTCCACTCCTCAATGCTGGTTTAACCAGGAGAATTTCTAAAATTAATCACAGAATTGGAGCTACGTTTTGCCATGACTTTCAGTTCCTTCTGTTTGATTACGTCTTTCTCTCTGTCTGCGTTACTGATTGCACATGTGCACTAATAAAAGACTGCAACAAAATTGGGAAATCCTCTCTAATAAAACGCTTGGTGTCCGTCCGTGGACGGACACCAAGCGTGTGTTCGTGCCTCCCTTGGTTTCGTCCATAGCGGCAGTTTCGTCCATAGCGGCAGTTTGGGCAGCAGCATAGCACAGAGAGGAGCTCTGTTCCTGAGCTCCTCACTTCCACTGTGCGAATAATTTTTTTTTTCTTCGCCCGACTGACACGGGCTGGAGCGGGTAAGGTGGGCTCGGGCAGCTGGGTGGGCGATAGGCGGGGGCGACGGCCTTCTCATGGGCCCTTTTGGCCCGTAATCAATTGGGGGGAGGAGCGGGGAAGGGGATTTTGGAAAGCTGGGAGGGCGGGTGAGTGGGCGGCAGGAGGACAGAGGGAGGAGGGGAAAATGAAAAAAAAAAAAAACCCGAGAGAGACAAAGAAAAAAAAACACCTAAAAAAACCACTTAAAGGCAGGAGAGAAAGCTAGCGCCCGTTATCATAATGGGCTTAAAAATACTAGTGTGATATATTATTGCATCAATATTCTTTCTGCATGGTGTTTTAGTGGTGCACGAATGAACTTGCTGAACACTGGTGAAACATCACACAGAAGAGTTGTGATTCCACACATCATGCATATGGTCATATCAAGTCTGATTACTTTTGTGCAGTGTTTTATCTGTAAAAAACACAACAAAGGCAGTACAGCAACAGCCATTAAAAATCATAAAAACACGCAAAAGCAAGAAGAAGAAAAACAAAGCAGCCTAGGGCAAAAGGGCTGAGAAGCCAAAACAAGAACAGTAACTCCTGGGGTATTGGAGAAAATCAGAAATAAGAATGTCTTCATATTATTTCAAGTGGCAGGGGGTTCCAGAGAGGGCATCATCACCGAGAAGGCTCACTCATGAAGCCAATTGAATTTCAGATGGTGGAGGGACACTTAATAGAGTATCTTGGAAGGATCTTTCAAACGCTAGGCCTCTTTGGAACTGACTGTGAAATGTGGACAAAGTTGGGGTGGAATGGAATGGGATAAGAGAAAGGCTTTTTCAGTTGTGATACCCTGTGTGAGGAACATACTACCCAGTAGGATAACTTCTTGTCAGGACCATTAAGATCCTTTCCCTTGTGTACATACACTGCACCTCTAACACTGAGAACAGCATCGGCCAGGGGCGTAACTATAATAGGACAAATGGAGATAGTTGTCTAGGGGCTCATTGCCTTGTGGAGGGGCGCAGAGGCAAGTCACATGACTGACTCCCCCAGCCGTGCACCCGCCTGGGCTTCCTTCAGCTGTATTAATCCTCCGAAATTGATGTGAGTGTTAAGACTTGGAGCTACCAGAACAGCATGTCTTTCTCTAGTACCATTAAATGACTTGCATCGCCCATTTACAAAACCTTTAAAAAATAATTTAGGATGATGGTCTATTGTGGCACATAGTTTTTATGCACACACACACACACTTTACTGTGCTTTTTGTCACCACTATTCAGCCTCATTTAAGATTTCTTTATTTCATGAGCTGAACTTCAGTGGGGGGGGGAGCATTTTAAAATCTTGTCTCTGGGCCCACTCCAACCTTGGTACGCCCCTGGCATTGGCATCCATGCCAGAGCAGAGTTCTTGGGCTTGCTTGTGAGATACCCTGCTCCTAGACTTCTCTGATTTTCCCAGGCCTTCAAAACGGCACCTAACTCATTTGAATCTGGTGAACAATGATGGTTTCTGCTGGTTTTATTCCTTTGAATGGTCACATATTGTTGCTCTGCTGTATTATTACATGGTGTTGCTGTTATGTTTGATCTTGGGTTTGCTTTATGATTGTATGAGCTGCCTAGGGAGTTTCTCAAAGTGAAGGGTGGGCATACAAATGTTTTAAATAAACATTTAAATGTATAGCACACATAAAATAAATGCATACAATAATTAAAAATAATAATGTCCCTGGCTGGCATCCATCTAAGCTAGTGCAGTGCTAGTGCAAATGTCTTGCACAAGGAAATTCCACTAAAGTTGGGAGTTTGTTTTCGAGGGTAGTTCTGCAGCAGTGCAACAGATGCCTTTGCAGAATCAGTGGTGTTCCTCCTATAATGGAATCTCTTCCTCAGTCCATAGCCTATCCTTGGTGTGCAAGGATAAACGCTTGCACATGTGGACCAAAAGCACAAGAAATTGTGTTACTTGAGCATCTGCTTATCTATGCAAACGTCTTGTGAAGATACCTCTTTGTTATTTGCTCTAGTGTGGTATTACTCTGAGTGTCAGCTGCTCTTTGCCAAAACATTTCACAAAGTAATCAAGGAGTTCTGCTAATCTCTGCTTTTACTTCCAACTGTGTCAAATCTAAGATGTCGGGGTACATCTGAGGTTGCCTTTACAGACGCTTTGGGCTGCACCCACACCTTCACACAGATGTCGAATGAAAGGAATCAGCAGTGCCACTAATTTGATATCATCAGTGCTTCAGTAAAAGGATAATTTGCCATCCTGGACTTGTGGCCCATTATGCCATCTTTTTACTGCACAGTCATAAACTTGAATGGCAGCAAACAGTTAAGGCTAATCAAATGTAAGGCCAATGAGCTACACAATCCCGTTTGTATACAACTGTGAGTGATACATTGGAATATGAGATATAATTTTGAAAAAAGTAAATCCCCCCATTGAAGCAGAGAAGGTGTTTGTACTGACATAGTGGAGAAGTTTAAAATTAAATGTCATGTGAATCATAGAAAAATCTGGCAGATGGCTAAAAATAAATAAATCTTTCAGAAATGTAACAATTTTGTATTTGGACTTCATGTTGGAAGCCTAGTAGAAAATTGAGGGGGTGGAGGAGCTATGGTTGATCTGCTTAAATGCATTAATTGGCTATCTTTGCCCTGAACTTTGGACATTGGGTAAAGTCTAAATGTTCATAATCAAGAAAACAAAATGTCACTTTGGGAGGCTGCATGCTTCAGCGTGTTCGTTCCCTTGGTTCTGCAACTGACCTCAACAGTGATTTACATGGCATAGTGAGGAGGGTCCAGGGACTGCAGAGGTTAGCATGCAAGCCACCGGCCAACTGGCCAACTGGCCAACCTCCAGTCCGTGATAAAAGCAGTTCTTCTGCTGTTTGAGAGGGGGGTGGGCCAGGGAACTACCGATGACTTTCACTCTGAGTGACAGACCAGGTAGCAAACCCCTGTTTACCCCTGGGAGCTGCATTGTCTGTGGCAGCAGAGCTGATGGAGGGTCACCCACCCAAACATGGATGCTGGAGGGATGCAATGGGGAATTGATTGATAGATTGTTGATTGATTGATTAAGTGCCGTCAAGTCGGTGTCGATTCTTAGCGACCACATAGATAGATTCTCCGGCTGACATAATTGAGTCCACCCACCTTGCTGCTGGCTGTTCTCTTCTTCTCTTTCCTTCGACAATGTCCCCAGCATGATGGACTTCTCAAGGGAGGTGGGTTTTCACATAATGAGGCTATTCCCACGAGCAGCAAAAATCAGGCTAGGAGAGCAACTCATGAGGAGACCTCCGACCGGGAGGCTGAAAAGCAGCCTCCCAGCTCGGGGGTCTCTTCAGCATGCCGTGTGACCCCTGAACTCCCAAGTACTCACCGGCTCTGTGGCAGAGCCAGCTGTTGTGCGGGTGGCCACAGCAGCCACCCAGGCAGGGCTTGCTGTTCGTCTGTGGGGAGAGTGGGATTATGGCTCACTGATCGTGAGAAGAGCCTCAATGTGTCCGAAGTATGAGAGTTTGAGCCTGGTCATTTGTGCCTCAAGTGAAAATTCTCGAGGCATTCCTGCAGTGGAGAATGCAGGGAGTAAATTTGGAGGAGGGAGCAATAAGAAGCATAAAGGGACTGTAAGGTAAAACAAAAAGGCCTGAGATGAAGGAAGGTTGCCAGACATCAGACAATTCCCAATTCCATGTCCCCATTTTAAAGCAACTCTGTGTGTGTGTGTGTGTGCACACACGCACGCGCAATTTGGGGGAGATGAAACGTGACAGAGCTCCTTGCAGTTCTGATTGGCTCTCAGCCACCTTTTTACATTTCCCAGAATTCCTCTTTCCAAACAGCATTCTGAGAAAATGGCAGTTGCCACATAAAAGTGGCAGCCCACATGCCATTTTTGTGGCAATGGTCACTTCTAATCCCCTCCACACGCAAATTCTCCTCCAAATTGGGCATGATGGGAAATACAAATGGCAGCCATCAGCCAATCAGAGCTATGAGGAGCTCCAGTGTGTTTGAAAATGGCAACCCACCCCTGAAAATGTGAAAGGAATATTTCTATCTCTTTCACAGTTGGCCTCCCAAATTTGGGCCAAACTGCTTGAAGTGATCGGACATATTTCACCCATTCCCAAGTGTGACTTTAGGTCTGAAATTCACATCACATTAGTGATGTCCAAATGATGGCTTGAGATGTGCAATTGACCTAGCTCACAGTTGGTTAGTTTCCAATCCATTAGTTCACAACTCACATTTTTCACTTCATTACTTCAGAGTTTGTTGGTTCATAATTTTCTGTCGGTTACAATCAGCTGAGGTGTTACACACGGAAGAGGTTAAACAAAGGTCAGAGAGGTGCAATTAAACTGTTGGTAGGAAAGAAAGTGGGAACAAACGAGATGCTTGCTTTTTGTCTTGCTTTTGTCCACTTGTTTAATACAAGAACAAATGTTACTTCTATGAAAGAATTGTTTATCTCTAACATGGTTCTCCTGCAGTTCCTCCAAGGCTCATACATCGTTCTCCCCCAATCAACAGCCAAAACCTGTTACAGCAAGTCTGTTATGCAGGTTAGGCTGAGAGATTGTTACTGGCACTGCTCCAAGGTCACCCAGTCTCACCAAAACCACACTCTAGCCGTGAGGCCTATGCTTCAGCTGCACCAAATCCAAAGAACAGATTGTGTGCACGATTGAAATGGACCAAGCCCAGTTCGGGTGGACCAATTTGGGTTCGAAAGGTTGGCTGGGAGTGGCAGTGAGAAAAAAATACCCTTCCCAGGACTTCCCACAAACACTTCCTGCTGCCCCTTGCATGGTGTCCCAGCCATTGCCAGGGTAGTATGTGGCTTGGCTTTCCATAAAGGACCTCCTTCCCCGAAAACATAAGTGCATGGTACTGGAGGGGCCACCTCTGTGCAGCCCTTGTGTGAAGATGCATATTATTCAGATTTGGTGCAGGTGAAGCACCGGTCTACTAACCATTATACAGTATTGACTGTGTGTATGTATGTATGTATTCATTTATGGTTAGATTTTTTTTAATACTACCATTCATTAAAACAATCTCAAGGCAGTTTACATTTACAAAACCTTTAAAACAATATAAAGCTATAAAACACTTACACAATAAAAATGTTAAATTGGAATATAAAAATACAAATCTAATTAAAAGTTTTTAAAAAACCATACAGAAATAGAAATATTGCTTTCCATATTTGGTTTCATATAATAATATCCACTATATCGTCACTGGGCTGTGACCAGAGTTGGGTTCTTGGAGTTTGTGCCTCCATTATTGTATCAGTCTTGCTGGTTTCCAGGCAGTTTCTGGGTTCAGATGAAAATGTTGGTGACCAATTGCAGGGAGTAAGAGCAGGAGAGAGGGCATGCCCTCAACTCCTGCCTGTGGCTTCCAGCAGCATCTCCTTGGCCACTGTGCGAAACAGGATGCTGGACTAGATGGGCCTTGGGCCTGATCCAGCAGGGCTGTTCTTATGTTCTAGGGGTGTGCACAAACCGAAAATTGTGGTTCAGTTTGAATTCAGACCGAATATGAACAGAACAACCTGTCCCCGACCCCTTTCAGTTGAACTGACTGGCCGGGCCAGTCCATTTAACTGAACTGGTTTGAGGGGCTATACTTGTAAAGGGGGAGTTTGGTGAGGATTCCCTGTTACAAGCAAAAGGGTGGGAGAATCCTCTAAAGGTTGGCTGGGGGTGGTGGCAACAGAAGTAGTTTAATGTTCTTACCAGCCCAGCGGCAGCTGCCGGTGGTGTCACTCACCCCCTTCACACTGCCCAAGCACTCATGGAGGCTGGAACCATGCCACCACTTCACAGGTGGTTTGCTGAAGAGGGGTTGCTACGTGCTTGGGCTGCACCGGGGGGGGGGTCAAGCGATGGTGCTGGGAACTGCCATTAGGCCGGTAAGAACATTAAACTGTTTTTCTCACTGCCACCCCCAGCCACCCTTTTGATCCCAAACTGGTCCACCCAAACTGGGCTTGTTTATTTCAATCGTGGACCCAACCACCTCTGGTTTGATTTGCGATCCATCTGCCAGATTGGCCCATTTCAAGGCAAACCGGTTCAGGATTGAATGGTTCATGCACAGCTTTATTGGTGCTGACTTTCTAGTGGCTTGAGCCCAGGATACCTGAATGACTGCCTCGTCCTTACGTATGTACCTGCCCATTTTTGTTCTGTCCATTGGGTGAGGACCTTCTGTATGTCCTTTCTCTGTCAGAGGTGAGCTTGGCTGGGAGGCATGGGGAGGCATTATCTATAACAGCAACCTGGATGTGAAACTTCCTGACTTGGGAGATCTGTTCAGGGCCCTCTTCTATATATTCATCATTATTATTGCATTTATTCACTGCTGCTGATTCAGCAGGCTTTTAACTGAGCTGGCTGATGACATGTTTGTTTGTTTGTTTGTTGTATTTCTATACCACCCCATATAATATCTCTGGTTGGTTTACAATTAAAGCCCCTGAGGGATCCTCCCTCAGCCATGCCCCCCCCCCCATATATATGACATATAAGTGAGTAAGTAAGTGAGGCTATTCACACGATGGGATGAAATCGGGCTAGCAGAGGCTAGCCCAATTTTGTCCCATCGTGTGAACCACTGGGCTTGGCTGGTTCCTAAGCGGGTAACCCACCTAACTACCCCTGCCCTTAAACCAGGTTTGTGGAGCGAGCGCTCCTCAAACCTGCTTTTAAAAATCGTGAGTAGCCGTGAAGTGACTCCACACCACATCTACTCATGAGGAGACCCCCAGAGAGGAGGCAAAAAGCTGCCTCCCGGCTCCAGGGGTCTCGCCAGCATGCCCTGCATGCTCGGACAGGGCATGCTGGAGCTTCCGGGGGCCAATTGGCCCCCGCTCCCCCCAGCATCCCCGGCTTCATAATGGAGCCAGCAGTCATGTGGGCAGCCACTTTTGCCGCCCAGAGCAGACTGTCTGCTCATGTGCTCGGAGAGTGGGCTAAGCCCACTCTTCCCCCTCACCCTTCCCAGGCGGGTCTCATTGATTGTGAGACCCACCTCAGAATGTAAGATGGACATGGATTAAGTCTGGTGCGTCCAAATGTGGGGGCCCAGATGCTGTGAGACCACAACTCCCTACAGCCATTTTGGTTGGTGATAATAGAAGTTGTAGTCCAACAACTTCTAGGGACCCACATTTGGGAACTCCTGGATGAAGGAAGAGAAGCAGAGCTTCAAGAACTACAGAATCTATATGACCTTTTATTCTCTAGACACAAAGTTGGTCTTCAGAGCTAAGCTCAACATTCTCTACAGAGAACTTGCAGTTCACATCCAAGGGGTGCAGGGGTGGAACCAGCAATTTTTGGAAGTGTGGGTATCAAACTTTGCAGGAGGTACAGCTCCTTTGCTACAGCTGGTTGACTTCAGAGAGGCAGGGGAGACTGTAGACAGGCCGGAGAGCTGGCTGTGCAGGTTGCCTTCTTGACAGGACAGCCCACACAGCCAATTGGGCTGATGTGAGGGAGAAGCTTCCTCCATCAACTGCAGCTTTGTGGAACCCAAACTGCAGTGCCAACATTCGGATGTAACACTGGGACTGCAGAAATGGAGTTTGTGATGGTGAAACTCCACTCTGACCAAAGGTTCAGAGTGGAGTTTGGGAGGGAAATTGCAGTTGCTTTCCCCTGCAAATTCCATTTCCCCGAATTTGGATGTTCAGGTTAGGAAACCAGAGGTGAAGGGACCTCCATTTCCCTATTACGTCTGAATTTGGAACTAGTGTCAGAGCTCCTGGGAAAGATTTCCTCTTCCTACTTTGCAAAATGAAGTACGATCTTTTGTATTCTTTTGCTTTCTATCCTTCTGCTTTCTAATAAGTAGATCACCTCTGAATGTTCGGGTGCTCCTATGAAATCTTTTATGGGAGACCAAGTCATTCTTTTTCTCTTTGAAAGGTGTTCTTTTTTTAAAAGGAGAGTGAGATCCCCCACACTTCAAGCTAGTTGACCTCAATTCCCCCCCTTCCTGAAATATAATCACTGAATACTGAGTGAGTGCCAAAGAAATTCCAATTACTGCAATGACGATAACACTGGCGGAAGGCTTTGAATAATTAACTGATTATTGTGTACAGGGGCTTCGTTGGGATTTGTAATTTGCAAAACTTTTTCAATTATTTAGGCACATAATGTGGGGGGGAAAGGAGCAAGACTGAAAAGCAAATTGAAAATCCCATTAGCTTGCTCCACCTTTGTCAGATGTGCCAGCTTAAGAACCTTTTGTATTCAAAAGGACTAGCAGACAAGATGTCTTTGAGGGAAAGCTGCCAGAGAAATACAGCTGGCTTGCTGAACTGCCTTCTGCTTACCAAACTAGGTAAGAACATAAAATACATTTTTGGGCTTGCTGGAAGTCATCTCTTTCACCTAAAAATATGTCCCGTAGGGCTGTGTGACCCTCAGGGACATCTTTTCAGATGACACAGAGAGCTTCTGGGAGAAAGGGAGGTTGTCAAAATCTCCCCTTCACCATGTGAATGCTGGTACTGAGTTATTTAGAAAGTCAGCCATTACAAATGCCAGTAGTATTTGTGTTTTATCAATATACACATGCTCATCAGTAACTTAAAAATGGTGGGGAAGGTGCAAATGAACTGGAAGGGACTGAATGTTGTAGAAATCTGGGCATGCTCTAATTCAAGAATTCTCCAAACTCTATTCACATATAGTGCTCAATACATCTACACATGCAGAGTCATTCACAGATTACATTCAGTGCATGTACAGCAGTACACTTCCCATCTACACTGCATTTGAAGGAGCTTGTATCCAGGTTCACTTTCCGTGTGAACACATGTGCAGTAATTCAAGCAAAGGACTATTTCAGATGACACTTCATCCCCCACACGCCTAGCACGCTTCTCCCTGCTCCTGATGCACTGGGGCACTGTTACTAGTATTCGTAGTGAATGTAGAAAAACCATGCTGTTGAAATGCAATTAGCGAAAGCTGATCCAGAGTTTTGGGAGTGGGACAGGACATCCGTGCTCATAGAGTGCATACATCCCAATTGGATATGCTGAGGCCAGCAGACGGAAAATCATTGGAACCAGCCCAGAAATGTGCTTGTGTGCAGACACTTGTACACACATACAATGTAATGTCTGTAGAGGGCTCTAAGCAAAACCAAAATTCTGGAGAAGACATTAAAGAATGGGAATCCTCTCAGACCCACTTCTCCATATCCTTCTTTTGCCTCTAGGCTGTTGACTTCAAGAGGAGAGATGCTAGAGGTTACCCAAGGGGTATTTGATGTTGAATCATATAATTCTGATTAACATTACATTAAACACACATACAATATGTGTGCAGTGTTTTTCTCCTCTTCTGAAGAAGCCTGATTTGGATCCCTTAGAGTTACAAAACTAAAGGCCTGTCTCCAACATTCCATTGCTGGACAAGGTAATAGAGAGGATGGTGGCCTCCCAGCTCTCGACAGTCTTGGAGGAAACTGATTATCTAGACCCATTTCAAACTGGTTTTGGGGTAGGCTATGGGGATAGAGACTGCATGAGCACAATGTTCCTTACAAAAACCAAAAACATCCAATCAAGGCTTATGCATAGCCCTTTTCAGTGTAATGTCTGGATAGTAACCCCTGCTCACTTGGCAAAGAGGCACCTTTTAACATGGTGAGTCTCTTTATTTAGCAGGGGGAGAGTAACTGCCCCTATTCACCCCCAGCACAGTACCTCCAGGGATTGTTGCTGGTGTTTATCTTGTGTTTCTTTTTAGATTGAGAGCCCTTTGGGGACAGGGAACCATCTTATTTATGTATTATTTCTCTGCGTAAACTGCCCTGGGCCATTTTTGGAAGGGCGGTATAGAAATCGAATAAATGATGATGATAATGGTGATGATGGTGATGATTATGATTATGATTATGATAGGACTATAGTCCAAACTGAAGGAAACATAGAATGACAAATGTGCCTGTCATTCACTTGCAAGAGAGAACCTACTTCATGGAATGAGGAGAGAAACTGCCTTGGAGTAATCCAAATGAAATGTGTACCAAACAGTGTATGTTCCAAAGTAATTGGGAAGCACGTGCTTGTATTAGAGACAAGAGGAGGAAATGTTTTCTCTTTGTTTCCTGAAAACAAAAATCACACCGAATGAAAGAAGCCTGAGCTTTGGTGAACTGATGACATCAGGTTTAAACTTGGAAGAGAACAACTTCAAATAAAGAGTGTGAAATAAGGCCTATTACGGTAGCACGGCTTCTTCCCTCCACAAGAGAGAGTGATGGTAACAAATTATAAATCAACAGAACCCCCCGCTCTTGTCTCTAAATTATTGAGTGGGAAACTAAAACCTTGGAGAGGCTTAAGCAATCTATCAGTCGCTAAGCTTGTGTTGGAAAATTAGCTCGTGATATGTAATGATCTTTCCTATACATTTTAATTCCTTTTAACTGTTTAAATAGAATTTGAGTAATAGCTTCTTAATGTTCACCACAGAAGGTAACTAAATCTTTAATGGACTCTCGTTGCAGCCAACTTAATATAATAATTTAATTGAAGATTGCAAGAACACACACACACACACACACACACCAAAGCTATCCCCCCCCCAACCAACCTTTGTTTAATATTCAGATTTCCTTTGTTAGCCAAAGGTCCAACTAGTGTTTATATGTGGCTGAAGTTGATATTCTGCTGGGGGAAAAGGCTATTCTTTTTCTGTTTTAATTCCAGAAATCATTGCCAAAGAAGGCTATAGAAAATTATTTCAGGAGCTCTAGTCATTAAAACCTCCTGGTTTCTATGGAAAGCTTACATATTTGACTGTTTCATTCAGGCTTTCATTTGCTTGTTTGCTTAAAAGATACTTTGAGAGCTTGGGAAACCTCACCTCCAACTATAGGCACACAAAACATCCCTTTCCCCCTCCTCCAACTTGAAAAAAACATCTGGCCCAGAGAATACTCAGTTCCCCCTACCCAACAATTGTATCCTGTTCCAAGCCATGCTGCGGCTTCTGCCAAAGCAGGGATCTGGGAGGAACAAAGACCTTGGACAGCTCAAGGGAAAAGAGGATCAAGACCTTGGATAGCTCCAAGCAGGCTATCAAGCAAGCTGGCTAGAACACAATTGAAATGGACATTGCTTCAGAGGATACTTGGAGCTGACTGTCGATTTTGATAGCTCCTGCTCAGGAAGAGTGAATTGGCCCTGTCTCTTCCCTGGAAGTGACATTACCATTATGGCACGAGAGCTGAGCCACATACTGGTGGCCGTCGCTTCTGGGGCTGAGGTTGGGAGGAGGGCAGGGCAGGAAGATGCAAAATGGTCGACATCTGTGCCTCTGTCTTCCCACTCCACCCTGGTGCTCTCTCTCTCTTTCTCTCTTCTCACCCTCCCTTGGCTTTAACTTGAGCTGCAATAGCTAGTCATCCACACAGTTGGGGATTAAAAACCCCAACCCAGCAAATGGCCAGTCTGCACAGTTCAAGTTAAAGCCAGGACAGGGCAAGAAACTACAACAACGATTTATATACTGCTTTTCAACAAAAGTTTCCAAAGCAGTTTACATAGACAAATAATAAATAAATAAGTTGGCTCCATGTCCCCAAAGGGCTTACAATCTAAAAAGAAACATAAGATAGACACCAGCAACAGTCACTGGAGGTAGTGTGCTGGGGGTGGACAGGGCCAGTTACTCTCCCCCTGCTAAATAAAGAGAATCACCACATTAAAAAGGTGCCTCTTTGCCCAGTTAGCAGGAGAAGTCCAAACAGCTTCTCCATCCTCTGAAGTGGACACAATACTGAAAAGAATGATCTCTGTGCCTCTAGGTTGTACTGTTCTCGTGACAGCATTAGGGACCTCAGTACTAGCAGTGACTCAGGAGTACTAGCAGTGAATCATGATGTGAAGCTAAGACGACAACCAATAACCAAAGCTCTGTGCATAGTTGCCCAATCTCATGAACCACCAAGGCACTGTAGGGTCCCTGAGTACCAAACTGATTCCATCCACCCAGTCTGACCAGTATCTCTCCTCAATAGCAAGGGCTCTAAGTCCTTCCTGTCCAGTCTGGGACTGGTCAATGATCATCTTTCCTGCCTTTGGTAGATTCTGACTCTTATTTTGTTCCCTGACTTTTCCTCTTGGTTCTGATTCCTGGCATGTCTCCTGGCTCTCCCTTGACAGTTGATTGATTCCCCAGGATGGCAGAGGCAGCAACGAGAGCTCCTTCCAGCTCCCCTCCTGCCTCCCAAATGGAGCACAGGCCAGTCTGCAGCTGGTTTGGGGCCTTTCTGCACATACACAGCACTCCACAGCAGCATATTTTTTAAAGATTAAAGGGGGAACTTTCCCCTCACCCACTACCACAGCCTTTTACTTGCAAAGGGGAATCCGTGCCACATTCCCCTGTATATGGCCCTTGAGCTGGCTTGCAAGCAGGGGGTTTGGCTTAGCTTGCCACTGGACCAGACCCGCCCACCATTTGGCTCAAGGGATGAGCCTTCAAGCCCAGTTGGTTCAAGTGCGAACTGCCTTGTGGTGAAATGGCTCAATTTCTAGATCTGGAGCTGGAGAGCTTCAGCTCCAACTCTAGACTCAGGTCCAGTTTCCTGAGGACCCAACCTGCACCCTGATCAACAGCCAAAGTATTATCAGTCAGCCACTATTTCCTGTGCAAACTATGGGGGCAACTGTGTTTGCTCAGGAATTGCTGACCAGCCTTTGGGTATTATGTAGCTCTATACAATCAATATTTCACAGCTGGCATTTGAGACCATTGTCTTCATTAAATAAGGGGTGGGTGGTAAGCCAAGCAGCAAAATATGAAGTGCAACATCTCTGTATTATTTCATGGACCTCTCTCATAATGTTAATGAGAGCTCGAAGCTTTTCTCTGTTAAATAGACAGAGAGAGTTCAAGATCATATATAATTGATAAGAAATCACAATTATAGATACTGTTTAAAAATATTGACTTGAGGAATGAATAAAATAAGCACATTAAGAGAATCAAAGGAGATTGTGAGTATGCAATGCAAAATGTAGGGAAATTATATTTTCAAAGTGGCACGCTAGAGTGCTTTTTGTGTGGACATTTATCATGTCCCAGAAGCTTCTGCCAGTTAGGGACAATTCACACAAGTGTGCTGACATGTTGAGTTCTATATTATTAATGAATCTAGCAGTGAAATCACCCAAGTCAGATCAGGCTCAAATCAGGTTGGCTCTGATGAAGCCAAGCTATTTCCCACTCCGGCCTCCCTCCAAAAAGGCAAACAGTGAGAACTCATCTGAGTCAATCTGAGTCTATTTGGACTCCTGTTGCATCCCCAGTCAGTGATGTGCCTGCCTCTGTCTGGTTTCTTATACACCCACCCACAAGCTTCCCCCGCTCTTCTCTCCCACTCTCTTCCCTAGCTGCTGCTCCAGCAATAGTGCCAGGCATGCAAGGAGGAAGGGAGGAGGACTGGTGGCACCTGGTGTGCTGCCATGCGGTGCCCCAAACAAAAGTAGACTGGATGTTCTGAAGGGCTACATAGATTTGGGGCCTGTCTGGGATGATGGAGGAGGAGGAGGAGGAGGAGGAGGAGGAGGAGGAGGAGGAGGAGGAGGATGCTCAAATTAAAATGGATGAGGGAAAAGATAGAAAAGGATTTGGAAGCTTGGCTTGTGTTTGAGGAGTGCGTAATGAACCTACTTATTAAACACTCTGAACTCTGAACATGAATCTTGGCAACATAGGAAGCTGCCATATACTGAGTCAGCCCATTGGTCCATCTAGCTCAGCATTGTCTACACAGACTGGCAGAGACTTCTTCAAGGTTACAAGCAGAAGTCTCTCCCAGCCCTGTCTTGAAGATGCTGCCAGGGAGGGAACTTGGAACCTTCTGCATGCAACCATGCAGAGGCCCTTCACAGAGTGGCCCCATGATTTAACCCTGATTAAACTGGGTTTTGCAGCATGTGTAGAGGGGTGATTTGGATCATCATTCCTTACACATGAGTAAAAAGACATGCCAAGAATTCATTGGCACAACCTTGAGTGATGTGAGAGCAGGTGCAGTCGTGATAAGTCTGCTGCCTTATCATGTGTAAAGGTGGCGGAGGGAGGCTGATGTCCAGTGGAAGCTTGAAAACAACTGGACACTTTTTGATTGTTCAGTATAAAGACTCAAGCAGTCCAGTTTATTTTTGGGTACAGAGACCAGATCCACAGGGGCAACACTCAGGACCAAAGCAGAGGACAAAAAGGGGTGAAAAGAGGACACATGTTTGCACATTCGCTATGTTAATTTATAGGTATGGATGTAAATTAAGAAAAAAGATGATTCGGTTATGAATACATCTCACCACAGCAAGGAATCCTATGACCATTTTTCTACATATCCTCACAACTCTTACCTTCCCCCCTTTCTCCCTACATAATTCCCCCACAACACACACACTTCATCCTTCCCTTTTCCTTCTGTCTCTCTCACCTTTTAGTTTTGCTGCCCCTACATTTTCCACCTTTCCCTACATCTCCTTCTCACTGCCATTTCTCCCAGAACAATGTTTCCACCTCTCTTAAATGGTTTTCTCCTCCCTCTTTCCCTGCTGTCCCTCAATCTATCCAGTACACACACCCATCCCACACAGTCCCAATCAGATAGGGTGCATGCCCTTCCTTGGCTCTGTGCTACTATGGCCGAGAGAGAGAGAGAGAAGTCATCCAGGCCTGAACTAGCTGCCACAGTCCCAAATTCCCTACCAGGCAGGTGACAGTAACTTTGCCTCAGTGCCAGTCAGGCCTGCTTAAATGCTGAGGAACTGTGCAGTAGTCTTCTCACTTTTGTGCTGCCACATCCCTCTCAAGAATCATGTGCTGTGCTGCCTTCTCCTGCTGGCTGCTGCTGCTTCAGCATCAAGCTCAGACACAGGCTACTTTTGGACAGAACATGAAAACGGAGGTGAAGGGGCCTCCAGTTCAATTTGTGAAGGTCCGAATGCATGCAACTACATTTTAAACTAAAAATGGACCTGCGGTTTCCCTCCCCAGACTCCAATTTGCACCTTCAGTTTGTAGTGAGTTTCTCTGCCTGTACCTCCAGTTCTGCAGTGCCAGCATTACGTCTGAACATGGCACCACAGTCTCGCTGTCCGGCAACCAGCATTGAGGGAGGAAGCTCCTCCTCCTGCTATTGGCTGCTGGGGCTGTCCTTCAGTCAAGAAGAAAGCCCAGGCAGCCATTTCCCCCTCCTCTCTGTAGTCTCGCACTGACTGCAGAGAGGGAGCTCTCCATTACATCTGAATTCAGATGGGAGAGCAGGAGAGGGGGAGCAGAACCATGGGTCCAGTAGACCCATGGTCCCATGTTATGTGCGAATGAGGCCTAAAAGTGGGAGCAGCAGTCAAGATCATGTGTGCTCCCTGCATTATGGAGCCTCCCCTGCAGCTTCATCATTGGATGATCCTGCTACAGGGAAGCGGGGGGTGGTGGGGGGCTGAGAAGGGAAGTTGCTCATAGAGTCCCAAGCATACCACCACAAGGTGTTTTTTTTTTTAATTAATCCAGCTTCCCCAAAGCACTTGACCCATAAGTCAACAGGACGGGCCCCAGACAGTTTCCTGGATGGTCCAGGAAAATACCAAGCCGCCCTATTTGTGGGGTGAGCAGGAGGGAGCTTCTAGGTCCCTAATTGAGAATCTTTCCTTAGAATGAGAATATTTCCATTGGAAATATTCCCTCTCTAATATTTCTCCCACTCCTGGGAGAAAAGTCTCCGCATTTGCCTCAAAATGCCAATTTAGCCAAAATCTGCTGCCAACCCCAATAAGAGCTTGAGAAAGTGAAGCAGCCATTGGCGTGTGCATGGCCATCAGAGTGCCCCCAGCTACCTAGAGAGCTATTCTCTATGCTGGAATCTGCACCTCTGTTTTCCACGGCCAAGTGTGTTTCCTTGGATCCCAGCTCCCCCTAGAAAAAAAATATGGATGAATCCCTCTACTTTTGGAGTCATTTTGCAACCATGGAGCCAGCAAAACGAACAGCTGTCCAGGAGATACCGTCCTCAGGGCAGCCAACCTCTGACAGCACTAAATTTAAAATGGAATGAAATGAATGGCTCCTTCTTTTATACGGCAAAAGCAAGCAGCTGAAAGTGCCCCAAGTATTTCGATGATGGAACCGCAACTGCATTTATTTGTTCGGCTTCCAGGCAGTGAGAACTTGGATGGATAACTTTTACGCGTTACATTTCCCCTTCAGTTATAATATTAATTAGAATCTATGTGTGGGAGGGTATTGATTGTGTTCCGCCATGTGCTGTCTCCACCTGCATCTTAATGTAGAGTTTAACCTGGTCATTGGGTAGCAGTGCCTGCACTCACTGCTTGCCAAAATTCACTCAGCCTGGAACTTTTCAAATGCTGGACTGCCAGGGAAATAGTTGGCACCAACAGCCAAAGTTAGTTATGACAAAGACCCTTTGAAAGCAAGGGACAGAGGGCTTTGGATGCTCCTGGAACACAGGAAGCTGACATATACTGAGTCAGACCATTGGTCCATCTCCAACTATGGTGCGACCACACTTGGAGTACTGCCTACAATTCTGGTCACCACATCTAAAAAGTGGCATTGTAGAACTGGAAAAGGTGCAGAAGATGGCAACCAAGATGATCGGGGGCCTAGAGCACCTTTCTTATGAGGCAAGGCTACAACACATGGGGCTTTTTAGTTTAGAAAAAAGACGGCTGCGGGGAGAAATGATAGAGGTCTATAAAATTATGCATGGTGTGGAGAAAGTGGATAGAGAGAAATTCTTCTCCCTCTCACATTATACTAGAAACAGAGGTCATCCCATGAAATTGATTGCCGGGAAATCTATGACCAACAAACAGAAGTACTTTTTCACACAATGCATAATCAACTCGTGGAATTCTCTGCCACAGGATGTGGTGACAGCCAACAACCTGGCTGGCTTTAAGAAGGGTTTGGATAATTTCATGGAGGAGAGGTCTATCAATGGCTGCTAGTCGAAGGGCTGTGGGCCACCTCCAGCCTCAAAGGCAGGATGCTTCTGAGTACCAGTTGCAGGGGAGTAACAGCAGAAGAGAGGACATGCCCTCAACTCCTGTCTGTGGCTTCCAGCGGCATCTGGTGGGCCACTGTGTGAAACAGGATGCTGGACTAGATGGGCCTTGGGCCTGATCCAGCAGGGCTGTTCTTATGTTTTTATGTTCTTAGTATTGTCTACACCAGGGATTCTCAAACTTGGGTCCTCAGGTGTTATTGGACTTCAACTCCCATAATCCCCAGCCTCAGTGGCCTTTGGTTGGGGATTATGGGAGTTGAAGTCCAATAACAAACTGGCAGTGGCTTCTCCAAGTTTATAGGCAGGAGTCTAGGCCCATTCACAAATTGGGGCTATTTATACAGTCATGACCCGGCCACACGGAGGGCCATTGGGCATGTGCGGCGGCCTTCAAAATGGCCGTTGCTATGGGGATGAGGCCTGGAACATAATGGAAGCACATAATGGAGGCCAGTGGGAGGAGGGGAAACTTCTGGAGACACACACACACCTGCGGCCGAATCTAAGCCCCTGGACCGGGTGGTGGTGAGTACAATTTATTTTTAAAAACTAAAAAAACAACCCACAAACCCCATCCCCTCAGCTATGAGCAAGGCTTCAGCATTGGGTTTAGCACCACAGTACCTCTGGGATCCATGTGCATACTGTCGGTTCTCATGGGAAGCCAATTCAGCCTGGGGGCTTGGTTGCTTGTGAGAACAGCCTCTTATAACAAGGGTACAGTATATAAAGGTACAGATCTGTACACAGGTACAGAAATTCACATGTTACCTTGAATGCAGGTGCAGAACTACTCTTCCTATCATGCATTTGAAGGACCTGTATCCAGGTTCACTTTTAAAATGAACACAGGTACAATCATTCACATCAACACATGTACAAATGTACATACATCGTACAACATTATGTCTGAACTGGGAATGTATTTTCCCAATATAACTCTTTCAGCCCCATCTGGACATGCCAGATAGGGCTGAGAATCAGCATGCAGGTTCTTTTCCCAGAGAGACCCCATCCCTTCAGGGAGAACATCTCACAAGTATTCACCCATTCCAATGCAAACCAGGGTGGCCCCTGCTTAGACAACCCTGCTTTCCTGGAGCACAGGCAATGTTTATGCAGTGGGCTGGTCTTTGCATGATGACAACAGTGTTACTAGGCATATGAATCAGATATGTGAAAGGCCTTGGAAGCCCCTGAGAAGGCCTGCACTATGCTCTTTGAGGACCCATTTCAGATATCCCACAATATCACCCAGATTCTGAAATGGCTCAGAACATTAACCTAATTAACCTAACATTAATCACATTTCTGGACACATCCACAGGGAAAGAGAGATCATCCCAAAGATAGTATTGTCCGACTCATTCCCATGAAGAGCCGACATCTGCATTCTACATTTCCTGAACTACTTCATGGAAGCTCACATGTTTGCAGGCTTTCCCTCATGCCAAAAACTCCACGCCCACAGAAAGTCAGTGTGTCAGAGACAAATCTGCCAAATATGCTACATGGCCCCTTTCTGATATGCTAGCTTTCTATATGCAGGAAATTTTGATATGTGGAAACCTTCTCACCACCCACCCACACTCCTCCATTGGGAAGTGGTATCATCCAGAAAGGGCTGTACCACATGAGATTTCTGAATGCCTTACACTGCCTCTAGTATTTCACTCAAAATTCCTCTTGAGTCTGAAACTTTAAATTTAAACATTAGATATAAACTATGTGGAAAATCCGTAAGGCTTGCTAATGGTAGTTGTGAATCAAGCTGCTTGCATTTATGTGTAGCTGATGGGATCTTCCCATGGTGGACAGAACAGAGGGGGGGAAATGCAATGCACAAAGTATCCTTGAAAGTGAATAGAAGATCTGGCTTATTACCCTGGGGGCCACCTTTCACCCATCATCTCTATCCACCCACTTCCTAAGAGTCTTTCTCTGGAGTCTAATACCACAAGAAGATGGAAGTGCTATCAGTTCTTCATGCTATTGATGCTTTAATGTAATACATGTCAGGAAAGGTTAAATTTTCTCTCCATATTTTCCTCCAAATTATGTCAAATCTCATCACGTAATGTGCCGTCAGCGCACGGCACAGCAATAGCCAATTTGATACGATGTGACATGTAGGGGCAGAGTTCGTTCCACAGCTTTCCCGTGCATCCCCTCATCCCTTGGCGTTTTCCCACCGATTTAAAAGCTGTTATAATGCACAAACCTACTGTTTTCTACCAAGTAAAGGACCCACACCGGGGGCCAGCAAGACAATGGCTTACTTCCTTTTTAAAAGATGTAATTTTTTTTTTGACATTTTGTATTTTACAGCGTCTTTCCCAGTTCCCCCCACCCCACCCCTGAGCCCAACCTTCCCTTCCCCTTTCAGCACTGGTTGGGGGGAGATGAGAAAAGAAAGGAGAGATGGAAAAAGAAAGAGGGAGAAAGAAAGCAGAAGGGGAGGGAGGGAAGAGGAGAAAGGATACTCACCATTGCACTACTAGGTGTGGGTAGATCAGAGGGGTTTCTATTCTAAGAACAGTTCAAGAAAGTTGTCCCAGATTTCTGACCATTTATCCAATTTATTTACTCTTATGAGGGCTCATTTTTCATATTCTGCCAGCTCAAGCAGGTCCTGCACCCAATCCTCACTCCTAGGGGGATTGGGAGATTTCCACTGGATTTTAGACCCCAGTCGGATGGGATATACTCCCCCCCCCCACACACACACTACATGCAGATCCTTCAGTGCAAGAGACAAATCCATCACTCAGTTACTCTACTGTCCCCTAAACACCTGACTCACCATTGCAACTGCACCAAGAAATGCCTTTTGTGGTTTGCTTCTCATAGACATAGAAGGGGACCATGATGAACTGTGAATAATATATGAACTTGTTCTATTGAAGGCCAAATAAAGCATGTTGTGTGGGATCTGTAATTGGAACTCCCTGCCCTACATTCTCTCCCCCCCTCCCATCACAGCTGTAGGGGAGGGCCTGGGATTTGAATTTGGGTTGTTGCACCAGGGAAGGGGAGAATCTAAGCCATTACCTCCATCTCAATTATTTATTATTTATTATTATTATTATTAAAACTTTTATACCGCCCTTCCAAAAGGCTCAGGGCGGTTTACATTTATTGCACCTTTCACCCCACCCACCCCATGAACCTGCTATTAGCCATGGGAAAACGTATGGCCATCATTTTTTCTGCCTGTAGGTTTTCTGATTGGTGGCTAATAGCAGCATTATGGAGGAGGCAATTGAAGTAAGGGAAATAGTGTGCTATACTCTTCTTCCCCTGCACCGTGGCCCCAAATTGCTCCCCCAGTCTTGAGATAGAAAAGACCTGTCGGAAGTTCCAGTTGTAAACTCCCATATAGTCTGACCCTAGGCCTGTACAGATGTGTTTCATAAAATGGGGATGCCATACTCATGTACAGTGTCCGCAAGAGCATGCTTGGAAGACATGCCCTCTTGCTGATGGGCACTGAACCTGCCCCCCCCCATACATAAAGAGACTAGCATGGTATTAATGGAGAGATTATTCCCATGATCAAAATCCTGGGGTGCCGCAATGTTCTACATTTGGAGAGGAAACTCTCTATGAGTATAATAAGAACATAAGAACAGCCCTGGTGGATCAGGCCAAAGGCCCACCTAGTCTAGCATCCCGTTTTGCACAGTGGCCCACCAGATGCTGCTGGAAGCCCCAGACAGGAGTTGAGGGCGTGCCCTCTCTCCTGCCATTACTCCCCTGCAACTGGTACTCAGAAGCACCCTGCCCTTGAGGCTGGAGGTGGCCCACAGCCCTCCGACTAGTAGCCATTGATAGACCTCTCCTCCATGAAATTATCCAAACCCCTCTTAAAGCCATCCAGGTTGTTGGCTGTCACCACTTCCTGTGGCAGAGAGTTCCACAAGTGGATAACGCATTGTGTGAAAAAGTACTTCCGTTTGTTGGTCCTAGACCTCCTGGCAATCAATTTCATGGAGTGACCCCTGATTCTAGTGTTGTGTGAGAGGGAAAAGAATCTCTCTCTCTCCACTTTCTCCACATCATGCATGACCTTATAGACCTCTATCATGTCTCCCCGCAGTTGTCTTTTTTCTAAACTAAAAAGCCCCAGGTGTTGCAGCCTTGCCTCATAAGAAAGGTGCTCTAGGCCCCCGATCATCTTGGTTGCCCTCTTCGGTACCTTCTCCTAATGTTTGCCTCTGCAGACAAATGTTGCATTTGGGAAAGGGGGGGGGGCTCAGAGTGCATCAGCACAGAGGCATTGAGGATGCAGTAGGTAGGTGTATATTTACATATACCATGTCTCGAGTATCATAATGAAAGGGAGAACAAGAACTCTGTTCATGCATGGAGGAGAGCTGGTCTTGTGGCAGCAAGCATAAATTTCCCCCTTTGCTAAGCAAGATCTGCCCTGAATTGCATTTGAATGGGAGACGACATGTGTGAGCACTGTAAGATATTTTCCCTTAGGAGATGGAGCTGTTCTGGGAAGAGCAGAACGTTCCAAGTTCCTTCCCTGGCAGCATCTTCAAGATAGGGCTGAGAGAGATTCCCTCCTGCAACCTTGTTGAAGCCGCTGCCAGTCTGTGTAGACCAGGGGTGGGGAACCTTGGCCCTCCAGCTGTTTTTGAACTACAACTCCCACCTTCCCCAGCCACAATTATTGTGGCTGGGGATGATGGGAGTTGTAGTTCTACAACAGCTGGAGGGCCAAGGTTCCCCACCCCTGGTGTAGACAATACTGAGCTTAATGGACCTGTCTGGCGAGGCCGGCTGTCCTTACCTCCGAGGACAGAGTGGTGAGAGGGCCCAAGGTGACAGGGACGGGTGGCAGATGGGGAGAAATGGAGGAAAGACTGCCAGTGGGCAGGGACACAGCTCCAGTGGAGGAGGAGCTGAGCCATGATAAGACGAAGGGGAGGCATGGAAGGATAACATCAGCAGCATGCCTCCCAAAGGGAGGGGGTCTGAGCAGGAGGAGGGAGGAGGGGGAGAGGCATTGGCAACAGCTGTAAGGGGTAATCAATTAAAGGGAATAAAGAGGGGCATTTGCCCCATAATTGGGGGCTGGTGGAGAGTGTCAGGGAGCCCTGGAGAGGGGCAGACACAAGGAACAAGGAGCCTGGGACAGAGGAGGCACAGGGTGGTGCTCAGTCCCCTCCCTGTCCCTGCTCTGAGGCTGGTCCCGATAAGCCTAGCCAGGCTGGGTAAAGGAGACAGAGGCCAAAGGCCTGAGGCAGTATAAGGCTGTTTCCTCTGTTCCATTATAGAAATGGGAGTGATAGGAGTAACACTGCAAGTAATGTTTGTTTGTTTGTTTGTTTGTTTGTTTGTTTGTTTGTTTGTTTGTTTGTAACATTTTCTACCCACCCCTCCAGTACTTTACTGCTTGGGGTGGCTCACAACATTTATAAAACAGTTACAATATAAAATCAGACTAATCCAATTAACCAAATTACACAAGTTAACAATCCAAGCTAAAACCACAATCTAAGTTAGCTTTTAAAATTCCAGATTAATATCTTAACGTTAAGAATTAAGCATTATAAAAACTAAAAACTAAAGAACCTACCAGAAATACACAACCGGTGAAACATTAAAACACCTCTTTAAAAAGATGTGTTTTTAGTTGTTTCTTAAAAACACTGAGAGAGGGAGCATGGCTGGCGAAGCTCTTCAGGGAGGCTGTTCCAAAGCCGAGGGGCCACAACCGAAAAGGCCCTGTGTCTAGTCCCTGTCAACTGGATCTTTGTTTGTGGCAGGGCCATGAGCAGAGCCTGAGATGACGAGCAAAGGGCCCTGGCAGGTTCATAGGGGCGAATGCAGCCCAACTGGTACTGTGGCCCCAAGCTGTGTTGAGCTTTAAAGGTCAATACCAGCACTTTGAATCTAGCCCGGAAGCGGACCAGTAACCAATGAAGGAGCCCTGCCTTTGGAAGTAGCACTGGCAGGGTTTGAAATGGTTCAGAAGCAGCCAGGCGTAAAGCCAGCCAAGTGGTGGCTTGGGTCCAACCCTCCCAGCTGCCCCTCTGACGATGTCCCATGCACATGACATCACATGCATGGGGCGTGCCTGAGCCCCAAGAGAATCCCCTCCCTGCCCAGGAGCGAGTGCTTGCTCGTCCTTCAGGCAGCATTTGCTGACTGAAAGCATCTAGTCCCCTTTCTCTCCATTCAGAAATGGAGAGAAAGGGAGAATAGATGCTTTCAGGCAGCAAGTGCTGCCTGAAATGCCAGAGAAGCGCTCGCTCCAACTCTTCAGAGCTCAAGGCCATGCCCCCTTAGTGTGTGATGTCATGTGCAAAGGGGGCATGGCCTTGAGCTCTGAAAAGCCCAAACTAGTGCTTCCCTGTCATTTCAGGCAGCGCTTGGTGACTGAAAGCATCTATTAGATGCTGTTAGATGCTATAGATGCTTTCAGGCAGCAAACGCTGCCTGAAAAGGACAGGCAAGCGCTAGCTTGGGGCTCTTAGTAGCCCAGACGTGGGCAGGGGGTTCGTTCAGGGCTCTTTGGGAACCTGAGCCACTCTCCCATGGGGGCTTCAGCGGCCCCTACCATTGGCATCCCGGGTTCTTTGAACCTGTCCACACAATGGTGGCTCCGCCCCTGGAAGCAGCAAGCACATCCCTTGCTTACATCAGTGGCTTGGAGCTCAGTATGTGGGACGTTGTACTTACCCTGAGCATCCCCGCTTTCTGTAATGCCTGCTATCCTTTTCATCATGGAACTCAAGACATAGCAATATAGGAAGCTGCCTTATATGCCGTCAAGCCACTGTTCCATCTAGCTCAGTATTGTCTGCACTGACTGGCAGCACCTCTCTAAGATTTCATGCAGGAGTCTCTCCCAGCCCTACCTGCAGATGTCAGGGAGCTATTCTTGTGGTAGCAAGCATGACTTGTCCCCTTAGCTAAGCAGGGTCCGCCCTGGTTGCATATGAATGAGAGACTAGAAGTGTGAACACTGTATATTCCCCTCAGGGGATGGAGCCGCTCTGGGAAGAGCATCTAGGTCCCAGGTTCCCTCCCTGGCAGCATCTCCTTGGAGAAGCCACTGCCAGTCTGTGTAAAGACAATACTGAGCTAGATGGACCAATGGTCTGACTCAGTAGGAGGCAGCTTCCTATGTTCCTATGTTCTGCATGCAAAGAAGATGCTCTGCCTGTGAGCTACGACCCCATCCCCCAAGACAGTGTGCATAAGGTTCTCAGACAGTCTCCCATCCAGACATAGACAAATCCCAGATGTGCTTAGCGGATCCTAGATGTGCTTAGCTGCTTTAGCTTGAGTCAGACCATTGGTCCCTGAAGCTCAGTATTATCTACACTTCTGGCAGCAACAGTTCTCTGGGATTTCAGGCCAGAGTTTTTCTGAGCCATATTATGAAGATGCCAGGGATTGAACATGGGACTTGATGCCGACAAAGCTGGTACTTGACCACTCCACCATCTGAGATTAGAGTTGCTCCATCCCTCTTGGCTTTTAGGAAACAACTAAAGATGCATCTCCTCAGTCAAGCTTTATAGCTATCTGGTAATTTTTATGGGTATTTTAATTTGATATTTTAATATGTTGTAATTGTTAATTGTTTGTTTTTATTGCTGTAAACCACCTAGATACTTTGGTAGTGGGTGGCATACAAATATGTGGAAGGAAGGAAGGAAGGAAGGAAGGAAGGAAGGAAGGAAGGAAGGAAGACGGCCTTTTTTGTTTTGGCTGCCATTTAAAAAAAAACAAAAATAGCCACCGCACATGTGCAAATGGCCTCTGTGAGGCCATGGGTCATGCCAGGCCTTGCAGGGGCCTTTTGTGCATGTGTGGCAGCTGCCATTTTGGCTGTCGCGCCATTTTTAGCAAGGCCCGAACGAGCCGAAAAGTGGGCCAAAAAGGCCCGAGGGGTACGTTCTGAAGGCCGGGGGGAGGGGGAACCTCCGCACACATCCCCTGCTGCCTCCATGATCATTTTAAAGGTAATAAAAATATTTTTAAGTATTTAAAATTCATGAAATCCCCCCCCCCCGAACCATCGGGGTGGTTTTGGTTCTGAGGGCTATCAAGCCGGATGGTGTTTGGTCCACGGGTTGAACCATCGAACCATCGAACCTCCGAACCAAAACCATGAACCTCGAACCCACAAACCTGTCTGCACATCCCGAACCATGAGCTAGCTAGTACAGGGTGCAGGCTTTCTATCTAAGTTTGTAACTTCTTAAAATAAGCCTTACTAGCTTTAGACCTTAAGCAATTGTCTCCAGAGCTCTGTCCTCTTCAAACTGGATTTCTCTGCTAAATAAAGGGTTGGCTCAACTTCTCCCCTACAATTTGTAAGCCAATAATACTTGGGGGTACCAGTTATACAATGTGTGGAAATAGAATGAGTTCTCATATTCCTACTTGAGAAATTTGAAGAGCACTTTATCTGCTGAGCAATTCAGCATGGATCTCCTGCTAGGCTGGGAACACCAAGCACATAAACTGCTACTGCAACCCACAGTTCCAGCAGCCAGGGCTAGATTTCTAGAATCTAGGACTCTGATGCTGAACTCTTCCTTCTAATCCCTGGATCAGGGCCACTAACACAGTGCGATATATCTTTGAGCTCTTTGTTGGGCAGTGCCACTCACCTGTTGCAGTTAGACTGAAGCCAAAACCTCCACCATATAGGAAGAACTCACCATCTACAAATACAACAAATATTTATATATCACTTTTCAATAACAGTTCTCAAAGCAGTTTACATAGAAATAAATAACTATATAAATGAGAAAGAAAAAAAGAAAGAAAGAGAAAGAAAGATGGCTCCCTGTCCCCAAAGGGTTCAAAATCTTAAAAAGTAATGTAAGATAGGCACCAGCAAAAGCCACCATAGAGATACTGTGCTGGGGATGGATAGGGCCAGTTGCTCTCCCCCTGCTAAGTAAAGAGAATCATGGCTCAATCATTTTTGTGTGTTCAGATTCCCCACCCTCATTCTACTGGAAAGCATTCAGCCATATAATCCGCTTCCTGAAGTATGAAACTGTACAGTCTAGGAAAAGTTTTAATACTGAGTGCAGGATTCATCATCCTGAGAATCCTGGCTTTCAGTTTTAAAAAGCAAGGCTCTAGTCCTTAATGGTTGTGAAGAGCGTTTGAAAGCAATTGCTCAATGCCAACTGAAATCAAAGAAGCCAGCCTGAATAGGATTTGCAGAGTTTGTGATTTGCAGTATTTGTGTGGGACTTAATTCTTTGTTTCTTGTCATGACATAAATTATGCCAACTACATAACAATTATGCAGAAATAAGATAAAAATATTGTCCGTTTAATACTTGTACTTTAAATGTAAATTACCACGGCAAGTCAGGCAATGCGTAACTTGTCCTTTTAATGATGACAGGACTGCTTTGAGAAATTTCCCTCATCATGTCAGCCGTTCAGATTTTCTTCACCTGAAAAATACATATAGGTTGCATTAACGATGCCACTTTTCTTGGTGTGGAATCTGGATCACTCAGATGCTGAATTTTAAGTGTGTGGGGGCATACATATAGTACTGTCCATGCTCTGTGAAATTATGATGGCTGTGGGTTAATTCCCTGCTGTATCTCTTCTTTCTCACCACTCCACCATTTTCCAAGTTGCAGTCCATGTCAGGTGAATACATGAATTTGCCTGATTTTCTGTTCTCATTATGGGTTTTGTCATGAGTAGTGAATTATTGTGGGATTTTATTGCCTGATATATTTGGAGAATTATGAGAGTGCCAAGGACATTTCAGTTCTTGTTTGGTATTATTGGATTTTTCTGACTTCACTTTTTAACCTTTCCTCACCCCTCATGCATGTAAGAACTTAGCAGGGCAAAATTATCACCCAAAGTCTTAATGCAGAGATGGTGAGCTCACCCAACCACATGAGAGGGTCAGGTGTTTGCATACTGGCTTAATAATATACAGAGCAACATTTTAATGAATGAAGGGCCACTGCGTGAAACAGGATGCTGGACTAGATGGGCCTTGGGCCTGATCCAGCAGTGCTGTTCTTAAGAGAACGTTGTGAATGACATTGAGCCAGGTCTCATGATCAGTGAGACCCGGTTTGTGCAGCAGAGCGGGGAGAGCGGGCGAAGCCTGCTCTCCCTACACACGATCAGGACGGGAGCCCTGGGCAGCCATATCAGCTGCCCACACCATTGCCAGCTCCATGACGGAGCCGATGGGGGCTGGAGGGGAGTGGGGGCCGATTGGCCCCTGGAAGCTCCAGCATGCCTTGTGTGAGCACGCAGGGCATACTGGCGAGAGCCCTGGAGCTCGGAGGTGGCTTTTCACCTCCCTTCCAGGGGTCTCCTCGTGAGTAGCCGCCATGCCACAGCTACTCACGATGAAAAAAACCAGGTTTGCGGAGCGCTCACTCTGCAAACCCGGTTTTAGGGGAGGGGTACTTAGGCGGGTTAACCACCTGGGAGCCACCAGGCTCACCAGCGAACCCGGTGGCTCCCACAATCAGGCAAAATTGGGCTAGGCTCCTTTCTTTCCAGAAAGAAAACAGTGCTTGTATGAATCTGCAACACCACCATAGAAGAGCCTGGTTAGAAGCAAAGATACTGTGAAAGATTGCAAAATTCAACATTCTATTTAGCGCTTAATCCAATGCTGGCGTTAATTTTTATTTTACCACTCAGGGTGATTCCACACAGAGAACCTGGAAGACAAGTTCAGCCGCCCCAGGTACCAACTCAATGGAGCGCGGAGAAGCATGCAAACAGCCCTTGCTCACATTAAGTGAAATAATTGATCTCACTGGGCTCTGACTGACCTATGTTGTGTAGTGGGATCAGCTGGAGACAACACCATCTGAAGCGTTCTGCCTCTGGCTAGCATGGGTCAGCAGGAGCCCATGAGATTGATGTGATGACCTTTGTTACTTGCAAGCCTTGCTAAGAGTCAATGGAAGGACAAAAAGGAGACATGATTAGAAGGTTTCCTGAGCTCCTCAGTGGCCCTTCAGGCACACTTGACATCAACCATGTCTCCTTCTTCCCTCCTTGGAAGTGCAAAGGGAATGGGAGAAAGGTGCTACACAACCACAGGATTGTCAGGACTTTTCTTCAGAGGGACAGGAAGGCCCCAACAACAGAAGAGCAGGACACACAAAATGAGGCCTCATTCTCACATAATGTGGTTCCGCTCCCCCCTCCACCCACTCTCCCACCCAAATATGGATATCACTGAGAGCTCCCTCTCCTCAGTCTCGCTGACTGCAGAGAGGAGGGGGATTTGGCTTCCTGGGCCTCCTTGACTGAAGGACAGCCTCGACAGCCAATAGCGGCTGGAATAAGGGAGGAGCTTCCTCCCTCAACTCCGGTTGCTGAACTGCAAGACTGCTGTGCTGCATTCGGATTTGATGCTGGCACCACAGAACCGGAGGTCCAGGCAGTGAAACTCACTACAATCTGAAGGTACAAATTGGAGTCCAGGGGTGTAGTTGGCACATGGCAGTTGACAGTTGGCACTGTCCAATGACAGTCAAACTGAACAGAAGAAATGAAGGTGTGCAATGAATCCTCACAGGGATTCATTATGAGAAGATGTTATTATATACCAAATAATCAAAAAACTTGAAAAATATTGATTGGACATTTTGCTCCATAACTCCATTTCCACAAGGGCTAGAGCTTAGCTCTCTCTCTCTTTTTAAAAAAGTAAAGCTGGGGATCCATGTTAGAGTTAGGATAGGGCAACTTTGAATCCCCATTATTTCCTATGGTGAAAATATACAAAATCAGTACAAACTAAAAAAAAAAATCAACCTAGTGCTCCACTGCCTTGAAATTTGGGGAGTAGGTGGCACCCTTGGGGATCTACCCACCCCCCCAAATTTGGTGACCTTATGACCTTTATAAATGGCCTGAATCTGAATCAAATCAAATCAAAATTGAATCTGGGGTGATCCAGGTAGGCAGATTCAGACACAAAACAAATCAGGGGTGATTTGATTTGGGCATAAATTGAATCAAAAAAATCAATTCATGAACATCCGTAGTGGAAAATGCAAGGATTTGGAATCCGGAAGCTGCCTTTTCATGGGGTTATGATCAGGCGCGGCTTGTGAACACGCCTCTGGGGGGCTGGCGGGCAGCTTCTTTAAGGTAAACGGAGCTGGTGCTCCATGCCGCCCAGCACCCCCGTGGCGGAGAATCGCCTCCGCCACACCTGGCTCTCGCGGAGGCAAGCCCCTTCTTTTATTTTTGTGGAAGCTATTTGAGCACATCCATAGTTTTCCAGGGAAAAGCAATGGAACAAAATGTGGTAAACTGTAATCTGGATATTTTATATCTCTATCTCTGTCTCTAACTCTATATATTTATCTATCTATACACACACACACACACACACACAGAGTACATAGGAACATACGGCGCTACCTTATACCTCAGACTATTGGTCCATCTAGCTCAGTATTATCTGCACAGACTGGCAGCGGCTTCTCCAAGGTTGCAGGCAAGAGTCTCTCTCAGCCCTGTCTTGGAGAAGCCAGGGAGGGAACTTGGAACCTTCTGCACGCAAGCATGCAGATGTTCTTCCCAGAGCAGCCTCATCATATATCATAGTGCTCACACATGTAGTCTCCCATTGACATGTTGTCTCCCATTCACATGCAACCAGGGCAGACCCTGCTTAGCAAAGAGGATGTGCATGTGTATATGTGTAAGCTGTTGCCCCTGAACAAAGTGGGAAGATGAATGGGACTGCAGGAGTTCTGCAGGCACAATTACATGATGGATTCCTGAGGCAGCCTTAAGCTATTCCTAGATCACTGAACAGAAAGTACGGATGGAAGTTTCAACAGGTGTGAAGCACAAGTCACAACTGGCTTATTCAAACAGGGCTCATTCACATTATGCCCTGCCAATTGCACCTTGTGCAGTGATATAAACAAATGATGCGTAAAGGCCATTATCACATTCATTATGGAAGCGAAAGGCCTGGAACTAGATTGATGGCTAGTCAAACCATTATTTCTTACAATATTGTCCATTAGTTGTGCACAAACATGTTCAAGCCATTTAGATAATGTAGGTAATCGTGGGTCAAATGCCCAGGAGCAAAATGATTCAGAAAATAGTGTCATTCTCCTATTCATGTCCAGATGCAAGCCAATGGATTGTGACAATTCATCACTAAAAGGCTCCAAGCAGGTGGGAAGGGAAGCAACAGCAATTGTTACACTTGTAAAGTGCAAGAACATTGTCCAGTGGTCTAGCAGTTATGCAACCTTAATGAAGATCTTCACTAAGGTTGCATGAGGCTCTTCTGGCTGGAGGAACCACCTGTTCAATCGCCAGGGCGCAGTGGTCAACCTTGCGTAAGATCTAGTCATCCAATTTTCCCCTTCTGTAAAATGGGAATAATGCATTTTACATGGTGTTGTGAACTAATTATCTGATCCAGGGATTTCTCATGGAAGATGAAGCTCTAATGCATGTCACTCTTTGTAAACAAATGGTCACCACAACCATGACAGCAGAGGCCATATATTATCCACATCTGCAAGATCACCTGCTTCCATTGAAGGTAATGGAGTAGGCTGCATATGCTACAGCTCAGCTGGCAGAGCCGAGCATAGATGTGGTACTGTAATTGGCTTTCTGTGTAGTGGCAATTGTAATTGGTGGCAGCGGTGTTGCTGGTCAGGCTTTGACCTAGGAGGCCTTAATGGCTAATTTGCAAGATATGTCAGTTTATATTCTACTGATAGTAGTAAGACAGTGGTTGACATCCTGACTACCAAATGTGCTTGGGGGGAAATGTTGTGCTTGTGCGACATGCGATCCAGTTCATCAAGAAGCTCCATGGGAACACAGGAAGCTGCCTTCTGCTGAGTCAGAACATTGGTCCATCTAGCTCAGTGTTGTAAGACTGACAGCTGCTTCGCCAAGGTTGCAGGCAGGATCACTCTCAGCCCTACCTTGGAGATGCCAGGGAGCAATATTGGAACCTTTTGCATGCAAGCATGCAGGTGCTCTTCCCATAAGAACGTAAGAACAGCTCTGCTGTATCAGGCCCAAGGCCCATCTAGTCCAGCATCCTGTCTCACACAGTGGCCCATCAGATGCTGCTGGATGCCTACAGGCAGGAGGACATGCCCTCTATCCTGCTGTTACTCCCCTGCAACTGGTACTCAGGGGCATCCTGCCATTGAGGCTGGAGGTGGACTGTAGCTGTCAGACTAGTAGCCATTGATAGACCTCTTCTCCATGAAGTTATCCAAACCCCTCTTAAAGCCATCCAAACTAGTAGCCAACACCACATCTTGTCGCACAGAATTCCACAAGGTGATTATGGGTTGTGTGAAAAAAGTACTTCCGTTTGTTGGTCCTAAATTTCTTGGCAATCAATTTCATGGGATGACCCCTGGTTCTAGTGTTATGTGAGTGAGAGAGACATTTCTCTCAATCCACTTTCTCTACACCATGCATGATTTTATAGACCTCTATCATGTCTCCCCACAGTCGTCTTTTTTCCAAACTAAAAAGCCCCAGGTATTGTAGTCTTGCCTCAGAAGAAAGGTGCTGCAGGCCCCTGATCATCTTGGTTGCCCTCTTCTGCACCTTTTCCAGTTCTACAATGTCCTTTTTTAGATGTGGTGCCCAGAATTGTATGCAGTACTCCAGGTCTGGCCGCACAATAATTTTGTATAAGGGCATTATAATATTAGCAGTTTTATTTTCAATCCCCTTCCTAATGATCCCTAGCATGGAATTGGCCTTTTCCACAGCTGCCGCACATTGAGTCGACACTTTCAATGAGCTGTCCACCATGACCCCAAGATCCCTCTCCTGGTCAGTCACTGACATCTCAGATCCCATCAACATATACTTGAAGTTGGGTTTTTTTTGTCTCAATGTGCATCACTTCACACTTGCCAACATTGAACTCAGGGGTGTAGCAAGGCTGGAGTGGGCCCAGAGACAAGATTTTAAAATGCCCCCACCCCCTGAACCTCAGCTCATGAAGTAAATAAATCCTAAATGAGGCTGAATAGTGCTAACAAAAAGCATTTTGTGTGTGTGTGTGTGTGTGTGTGTGTGTGTGTGTGTGTGTGTGTATATATATATATATATATATATATATATATATATATATATATATATGAGAAACCTATGTGCCACAATAAAACATCATCCTAAATTATTTCTTAAAAGGTATTGTAAATTGTGGACAATGCAAGTCATTTAATGGTACTAGAGAAAGACATGCTGTTCTAGTAGCTCCAGGTCTTAACACCCACATCAATTTGGAAGATGAATACAACTGAAGGAAGCCCAGGCAGGCGCATGGCTGGGGGAGTCAGTCATGTGACTTGCCTCTGGGGGGCAATGCAGTGGGCCCCAGACAATTGTCTCCCCTTGCGCTATTATAGTTACGCCCCTGATTGAACTGCATTTGCCACTTTGTCGCCCATTCACCCAGTTTGGATAGATCCTTTTGGAGCTCCTCACAATCCATTTTGGATTTTACTACCCGAAAGAGTTTGATATCATCTGCAAATCTGGCCACCTCGCTGCTTACCCCTACTTCTAGATCATTTATGAATAAATTAAAAAGCACCAGCCCCAGTACAGATCCCTGGGGGACCCCACTTCTTACTTCCCTCCATTGTGAAAACTCTCCATTTATACCTACCCTCTGTTTCCTGTCTTTCAACAAGTTAGCAATCCACACATGTACTTGTCCCCTTATCCCATGACTGCTAAGTTTTCTCAGGAGTCTTTGATGAGGAACTTTTTCGAAAGCTTTTTGGAAGTCCAGGTAGACTATGTCAACTGGATCACCTTGATCCACACACTTGTTGACACTCTCAAAGAACTCCAAAAGGTTTGTAAGGCAAGATTTCCCTTTGCAGAAGCCTTGCTGGTTCTCTCCCAGCAGGCCCTGTTCTATGTGCTTTAAAATTTTATCCCTGAGGAAGCCTCCTCCCCAGGCTTTCAACTGGTTCTATGTATATTTGAATTGGTTCCATGTATAACTTATTTTATTTTTATATAGAAAACCCCTAAAAGTTTGGACTATCCATACATGCTGCCCCTTCTTGCTTTATGGTTGACATGACCTCAGTTCATGAGATACCTCTTGAACTGATAATCTCTGTGCCAGATTAGGAAAGCAAACACATGTCAAAAGGAATTTCTTGTCTAACCCATGCAACTAGACATAATACTTAACTCCATCATTTCTTGGTTCAGAAGGAAAATCATAGTGGCTTGAAATGTTCCCCTCAAATACTGACAAGTTCATGGATAGGCCAGGGTCTGGAGGCTCATGGACAGTGGAGAACCAGCCATTAGGACTCTATTGTGAACCCAAATGCGGTGCAGCGGGGATCTGTTTCAACTCGAATTGGCTTGAAATAAGCTGAGGTACAAGAGGCTCTCATTATCCATGGATTTGAACATTGCAGTTTCATATATTCATGGTTGTATATACCCAACCTCATTATTCATGGCTCATGATTTTGCATATCCATGGTTTTCTCGGGCATGTTTTTGCCTGTTTATGTTCATGCTTTTGCTACACATGCCTGTGGGTTTAGAGAGGAATTCGGAGGAGGATGTTGCGTGTTCCCATGAGGTGTTGTTGTTGTTGTTGTTGTTGTCATTTTGGTTGGTGTTTTTGGAGCTTCTTAAAGCCATTTTGGGAATCCTTTGGTAGCCTTTGGTATTCTTTGGGAGCCATTGCTCTGAAGCTTATTTAATCTCTTTTGAATTTTTGAAGCCATTCCTGAAGCAGAAGAGCTGAGGTGGCCAAGGTACAGTGCTGTGCTCCTTCCTTATTTTGGCTTTTGCACTGTTTGTAGGGTAATTTGGTCATTTTCCTGGGCTCGGGAACCTAACCCCCCAATTCCCATAACTTCCATTATTCACAGTTTTGTTATCCATGATTGTAGGCCAGTATGGAACCCCACGAATAATGAGGGCCTCCTGTATTTACTAATTTGGGGGGAGGGGGAGTCTGTTTTATTCTGAGCCAGTCCAGGGAAAAGCAGGGGCAGGAAGGGGTCACTCATCACTATCTGCAATCCTTCACCTGAAAATTCACCATAGTCCAGAATCTCAGTATTGCATAGGAGGTGATATTCTGTTCTCCCCCTTTTCCTTCTAGACTCTAATGTTTATTGATTACTTTTTCTTTTATCACTTTCTATTGATTACTTGTGTCCATAGTTATTCATAAGACATATCGATCATGTAGTAATTACCCTCTAATGGGGGTCAACTAAGGTCAATACTGTGGCCTGCCCTTCTCGATTTTTGTTAATTTGTGTTTATTGGGATTTTGTTTTTCTCATGTTCGGTTTTGGAATTGATTGTGTGTGTGGTTTTTTTTCGCATGGGCCTCTTTTATATGCCATGCAATATTCACATTGTTTGCAAGCTGTGTTGCATTGTCTGCTACATCATGTTCTTGGATGATATCTCTTCCAATTGCTGTTATAGGCTGGATTACTTTACTGGATGGTGCTTTGTTTCATTAGCTAAGTCCCAAGTAGTGGCCTCATTGGAGTTTTGCCTAAAGTGAAATGTGAAATGAATTGGATTTTTTCCTTTATTTGAGAAATCTAAAGGAAAACCATTAGGACATATGAACAGCCCTGCTGGATAAGGCCCAAGGTATTTCCAGTCCACTATTTAGGGATGTGCACAGAACCAGCCAGCCCGGTTAGGTTTGAATCCAAACTAGATTCAAACTGGATTCAAACTGCCCCCGGGAAGTTCAGTTCCAGCTTGAATGAGCCCTGACCAGGTCTGGTTTGGCTGTCGAGCCTGTTCAATGACTCAATGGCCATATTTGTGGAGGGGAAATCTGGCAAAGATTCCCCTTTACAAGTTCAGGGCTGTGGCGGGGATAGAGGGAGGAGGGGGGAATTCTCCCCCTTTAGTCTTAAAAGTATGCCTCTGCATGTTGGGATGGAGAAGTGTTAACCGCTGAGGGGAGGGTGGTGATGGTGGTGGCGGGGGGGGGGCAGAGGAAAGCTCCCCTTTTACTCCTTAAGCTGCAGTGGAGGTGGGATGGGAAAGCTCCCCTTTTACCTCTCAAAGCGGAATGGTAGCAAGAGCTCCTTCCTTGCTGCCCTTCTGCTTCCCAAGTGGAGCCCAGGCTGGACTGCAGCCAGTTTGGGGCCATTGTTTTGTGGAATCAAAATGTGCATATATGGGTATTTAGGACCAACTGGTATGATTTGGTGGGTGTCTGTAAAGAAATAGCTGCCACCTGCTGCATTGGTATAACAAAGTTAGCTTGCTGTTCTGTACTGGAATCTCAGTGTCCATTTGTGCTATGAGTCCCTGAACATGGCACCTGAGCTTTTGAGGAAAAACTACCAAGAACCTCCTAAAAAACAACAGGGTGCCCTGTTGACATGAGCTGTGACCCTTTAGGTACATAACTCGTAAGGTACACACAAGGGTCTAGAAATGCACCATGAGATTTCCTCAAATGTTTCCCGCTGAGAAACTCTTAAGCTGTCTCAGAGACCTCGTCTTTGCATTGGGGGCGTGGGTCATCCAGTGATTCTCAGGGCTGTTTCTTGACAAGTGATAGAGGCCCCGTGGAACAATTATTCAGCCATTGCATCATGCTCAATACTTGATATGGAAGCAGAGGACATAGAGAATCACAAAATCATATACTTGGAAGAATAGTACTACTGGTGTCCAGAAGTCCCTGAGAAACTCCACCAGTCTTATCAGAACTTTTCTTCTTCTCTCAAGATCCTTCAGATGTTCTCCAGAGGAGGAACCTACAAGTCTACCTTGACATCTTATCCCTGGATTGCCCTCTTTTTGTTGATACAAGCAACAAAAACAAGAAGTGTGATTTCCCCAACAACTTTTATTGGTGCAAAAAGGCCCACAAACTTCAAAGAACTCCAAAGCATGAAAGATTGAACCCTAAATTTGGACCACTCGGTTCTGCTTGACTGAGAAACATAATGCTTTGTGCTTCTCTCTCCTCATAATTCTTTCCCTTCTTTCAGTTACTGATGGACTAAGGACAGCTAGAGGACTCTTATCAGGCCAGCTCATTCAGCAATATTAAGTGAACTTTGTTTTATGTTCAGACAGTTTAGCAATGATGCCTTTTATATGACTAATTTATGTCGGACATGTCAGAAGTGCTTTTTTTCAGATTCATAGCTTTCACTACGGCGTCAGCAGGCTTCCTTCCTACCCAATGCACAGGGATGTATTTAATTGGAGAAAGGATGCAACGGAAGAGACACCACTTAGAAGGGCCCACTAGAGGAAATGCCTTGAAATAAAATTTAATCTTGTAGGTGGTGTCTACAACAGCAAATATCTTTACAATCTTTGGGGCTGTGTTATTCCTGCTATTGGTCTATAGGTTTGCACAGCCTTTTGACGTATGTCTGCAAAGACTTAAAATTTCCTCAGGATCCTGATCTTCAAGGAGGTACTACTTACACACACACACACACACACACACACACACACACACACACACTTGTGAAGTTCCATAGATGGCAGATCTGTAATCAGGAAAATCTTACACGACAAATTTCACTTTTATTTTAATCAAATTTTCTTAATTTTACTGTAGATATGAAAATGTTCCACTGCTCATCTCATATTGACTTGAGTTGACCCAACTTCTTCCCAAACAAATTGGGAAGAAGCTGGATCATGTCCGAGCCAATTAGAAGCTAGGCAAATGCACTCTCCTTCCATTGCTCAAGCATGTGGTATGCCAAGAGAAAAATGAACAGCATGCAAAAGGCTTTGTGTTCTCCTGCCTTTTCCCTCCAGGACTGCTGACAAGGAAGAAGAAAAGGTGTGAGGGGTGACAGGAATTGTAGTCTTTGTAAGGACTACTCTCACAGACTCTGAAAAGACTACAACTCCCAGCCTGCATGTTTTTCTTCCCAATTAGCAGATCCTAACTGGGACTTTCAGACCCAAGAACGTTCAGACCCAACACCAGCCTTTTTACTAAGGATGTGACCTAATAGTTTCAAAAGGATTTGGGTGGCCTCAGCCAAAACATTTCAATGTGGGGTGCATGATAGCTTTAAGAAGGAGATACACAGGTCCTTACCTGCTCCTCTGCCATGCTGCTGCTGTTCCGGTCACACCACTGTCTTTCCCAAAAGGCTGTGGGCGGCTGCGTCATGGCAGTGGCATACCATGCTGGCCATTCAAATGGCTGTTGTGCATGTGAAGCAGCCATGGACGTGCTGCCACTGTGATGCAGCCATGCACAGCCTTTTGGGAAGGACCCCCACACACACACACACACAACTGCCTGGTGATTCAGGCACATCCCTACTTTTGTCAAGCTTAGCGCTTTGTAGACAATTAGGACAACACAGCACCCTTTCAGGGCATTTCCCCCCACAACAAAGAGTATTCAAAGGATTTGGCACGTGTCATTTTTTGTCTCCATCTCATTTCTCTCTCTTTCTCTCTATCTAATTTTAAAAAGGGATGAACTTAAAAGTAGCTATAGCTGGAGGTTAGCCTTGGAAAGTAATTTAATGTGAATATCATTATTAAAACCCTACTGCTTCCAATAGGTTTTTCAGAAGGATAAATCTGCAGAGATATAAAATGACTTGAATTATAACGATGTATTAGTCGATGGAGATGTCAGTTATCTTCCCTTTCTCAAACGCGTTGGATTTGTCATATAATTTTATGCATCTTCTAGAACAGGCTCAAATGTCTCAGACTGGAATGAGAATCTCTCTGCAAATATAAGAATTAGAACTTCAGCCTGAGGGTTAAGAGATAAGGAGCCCATCTCCCCATACAAGGACGCAAGGAAGATATCATAGTGTCCATAATTGGCATGGCAAATAGTTTCATTTAAAGAAGCCATTTCTTGGTTAGTAGAGCTTGATGACTGTGTTGATTGGGATGAATTTACAACAGGACTGTCTGCTGTAGATTGGGTCATATGCCGCTGAGGAAAGAACAGTGATGCACCAACAATACAACTTCGTGGGTGGGGTTTTGTGTATTCGTGCCAATGTGCACTCACACAACACAGTGTAAATCTGTACACTCATATAGCATAATGTCTGAATTGGGCTACTGTTTTCCATTCCTCAGTTTGCAGATCCAGCTGCCAGTTTTCAGATTCAGCTGCTGTAATTAAATGTATTAAAAACTGATATATAAATGGACGTGTGAACTGGTCCAGTTGCTGAATCCAACCTTGGGTCCACAGATTTTGTTGGGCTACAGCTCCCATATGCCTTATGGGGAAGCAGTGGCATGATAGCCAATCAGCGGCCATAGCAGACCATGCCCACGAGAGCAGGGGGGATGAAGGGACTGAGAAGGCTGAGACACCAAGTTGGGTAGAAATGCCTGGATTGGTGATGCAGGGTGGGTCCGATGAGCAGCAGGCAAAGCAGGATGGGAGAGGCATGTTGGAGCTTCTGCAAGAAGACAGGATCTCATAGTGCAGGAGATTGACCTCAGACCTGTAGGGGATGTATTGCATGTATAGTGTTGGCATTTCTATTTACATGGGGTTTTCAGCATGATATCAAGCAATATCACAATGGAGGGATGCAAGAAGTGGGGTCCTCCAGGGATCAGTACTGGGACCTGTGTTCTTTAACTTGTTCATAAAGGACCTAGAAGTTGGGGTAAGCAGCCAAGTGGCCAAGTTTGCAGATGACACCAAACTATTTAGGGTAGCAAAATCCAAAAGAGATTGCGAGGAGCTCCAAAGGGATCTCTCCAAAGTGGGTGAGTGGGTGACAAAATGGCCAATGTGATTCAATGTAAGCAAGTGTAAAGTGATGCATATTGGGGGGGAAAAAAAAACTGAAAAAAACCACCCAATTTCACATGGGGTCTGAGCTCTCAGTGACTGACCAGAGAAAGATCTGGGGTACATGATGGACAGCTTGCTGAAAGTGGCAACCATGTGTGTGGCAGCTGTGAAAAAGGCCAGTTCCATACTAGGGATCAATAGGAAGGGAACTGAAAATTAAAATGCTAATATTATAATGCCCATATACAAATCTATGGTGAAGCCACATTTGTAGTACTGTGTACCGTTTTGGTCGCCATAATTTAAGAGGCACATTGTAGAACTGAAAAAGGTGCAGAAGAGAGCAACCAAGTTGATAAGGGATCTGGAGCACCTTCCTTATGAGTCAAGGCTACAACACCTGGGGCTTTTTAGTTTGGAAAAGAGGCAACTATGGGGAGTCATGGTCGAGGTGTATAAAATTATGCATGGTGTGGAGAGAATGGAGTGAGAAACATTTTTCTCTGTCCACTCATGAAACTGATGGCCAGGAAATTTGGGACCGACAATAGGAAGTGTTTTTTCACTCAGCACATAATTAATCTATAGAATTCTCTGCCATGAGATGTGGCTACTAGCCTGGATGGCTTTAAAAGGAACTTAGACAAATTAATGGGGCACAGGTCTATAAATGGCCATATGCCACCTCCAGCCTCAGAGCACAACGCCTCTAAATACCAATTGCAGGGGGAGCAACAGCAGGAGAGGGGGCATGCCCTCCCCTCTGGCCTGTGGGCTTCTCTGGTGGGCCACTGTGTGAAACAGGATGCTGGACTAGATAGGCCTTGGGCCTGATCCAGCAGGGCTGTTCTTATGTTCTTATCTTTTCATAAAACTGTTGGGATTTTCATTCAATTTCAGTAGTTTAACTAATTCTAGATTATCACTAATCTAACTAGTATAACTAATATAATAATTAATTCTTATTATCAGCATAATAAGTTGGGAGTAAGTGTTACAGATCAGATAGTATGGGTGAAAATATATCACTAGGCTCAAAGTTTCTAGGAACAGAGATGCCTTTAAAGAATGCACATTATTCACAGTGTAGCAATTAGAGGCTGAATCTGGCTATGACTATGAGAGAGCTAGCCTTGATTTTTATTTCTTATGGGGGAAGAGAGATGGTCTTCCATGGGAGGAGACCTGGTCTTCTGGGAGTGAGCATCAATTGTCCCATTTGCTAAGCAGGGTCTACCCTGGTTTGCATTTCAATGGATGACATGTGAGCATTGGCTTTTGTAAAATATTCCCCTTAAGGGACAGGAATAAGAAAGACCCAGTCTTAAGATGCTCAGAAATATAGACAAGAGATCTCCATTTAAAAAGAGCACTGCTTCTTCAAGAAGCAGCCCTCTTTTAAAAAGGAAATCTCTAATAAGAATATTGTCACTTTAAGTGGTGCAGCGGGGAAATGCTTGTCTAACAAGCAGAAGATTGCCGGTTTGAATTCCCACTGCTACTATATCGGGCAGCAGCCATATAGGAAGATGCTGAAAGGCATCATTTCACACTGTGCAGGAGGAGGCAATGGTAAACCCCTCCTGTATTCCACCAAAGAAAACCACAGGGCTCAGTGGGCACCAGGAGTCAAAATCAACTTGACGGCACACTTTACCTTTAATAAGAATATTGGATAAATGCCCCTGAAGAAAGCTTACAGCTGAAACGTGCTGGGCACATCTACTCATCTTAATAAAGAAGCATGGCTGCATCTCAGAGCATCTTAAGACTGGGTCTTTCTTACTGCCATTGTATCAGAGGCTTCCTGGGTTTGTTTTTTATTTTATTTTTTTTGTTCTTTTCCTTAGGGGACGGGGCCATAGCTCAGTGGTAGAGCATCTCTAGCATGCAGAAGGTCCCAGATTCACTCCCTGGCATCACCAGGTAGGGCTGAGAGAGACTCCTGCCTGAAACCTTGGAGAGCCACTGCCAATCAGCATAGACTATACTGAGCTAGATGGACGAATGGTCTGATTCAATATAGGGAAGCTCCCTATGTCCCTATGTATACATTCCAGTATATATGGAATTTTGTGCAGAGAGCTGATTAAAATTGCACTAAACGTGTGCAAACATGTTGCTCTAGCTCAAGGATGTTTTGCTCAACAGATGCACTATACCAGGAGCTTGCATTCCAGTCTAGTGTTGTGCTAGTGCAGCAGAGTGTGCAATCTGTGGAGAAGGAGATGCCCACATCCTGGTCTGCTCCCCTTGTTCTGCAAAAGCAACCCATGTTCAAGTGCAACTTGGAGCATCCACAGATCCTTCTTGAATGTGCATATGTTTGTCTGTTTAGCAAGCACAGAGTTAACCTTGATGGGCCAGCTCAGATGATACTTTTAAATATGTGATTAGTATATCTGTGTGGTGTTTTTGTTTTTTTAAATGACCACTTGGAAAACCAATTCAGACCACCAGGCCAATGTGTGTAGAGTGAATGATCCTACCCTAGGCTTTGTTGTGTTTATGAACATTTATTTATTTGTTTGTTTGTTTAACATATTTTTATACCACCCAAAACTTACATCTTGGGGAGGTTTACAACAAAATAAAAACAACATTAAAACATTAGTTAAAATCAAAAACAAGAAATTTAAAATATGACAATTTAAAAATTTAAAAACAATATTCTAAAACAACATTTAAAACAATCAAAACAGTATCAGCTAAATATGGCAAAAATGTATATACCGCCTTTCAACCCAAGTCCCAAAGTGGTTTACAAAGATATAAATAAATAAATAAATAAATAAATAAATAAATAAATAAATAAATAAATAAGGCTCCCTGTCCCCCAAAGGGTTCACAATCTAAAAAAAAGAAGTATAAGATAGACACAACAGTGACTGGGGGGGATGCTGTGCAGGGGATGGATGGAGCCAGTGGCTCATTAAAGAGCGTCATCACTTTTAAAAGTTGCCTCTTTGCTCTTTTAGCAGGGGTCATTCAAATTCAAACTCAATGGTTGGGTGGGGGGAAACCCAGTTAGCTATCCAAACCATCGTCTAATCACATGACAGTAACTACATTTTAAAACCTACATTATATTTAGTATTTAAATCCTGGGTAGAGAATGTAAGGCTCTTCATACGATCAGTGTGTAGATTCGAAAGGGGTTCTGTAGGGAGAGTGGGCTTGAAATGCTCTCTCCGAAGATGAGCACTCACCCCTCCTCGGACGGGCAGATTGCCCAACCAGACAAACGGCGGCTTTGCTCTGGTGCTCCCAAACCTGGCTGCAGCTTGGGTGCGTTCCTGGGATCCCCCTGCCCCATAGAGACAAGTAATCTGAATGACCACACACATTTTCAGGGAGAGAGTTCTTATTTTCAGCTTTAATTCGATGGGGCTATTTTCATGAGCAACAAAAATCGGGCTAGGAAAGCCTAGCCCAATTTTTGCTGCTCGTGTAAACCACTGGGCTCGCAGGCAAGCCCGGTGGCTTACAAGCAGCTAGCCCGCTTTTGCAGCCCTCCCCTAAGCCCGGGTTTGCGAGCGAGCACTCCGCAAACCAAGGCATCCCGATCGTGAGTTGCCGTGGCGGGGCTCTGCTCTGCAGCTACTCACAAGTAGATCCCTGGCATGGAGGTGAAAAGCCGCCTCCTGGCTCCGGGGGTCTCCCTAGTATGCCCTGCACGCTCGCGCAGGGCATACTGGAGCTTCCGGGGGCCGCACGGACCCGGAGCTCCCTAGCCCCCGCCGGCTCTGTCACGGAGCCGGCAATTGTGCGGGCAGCCGATCCAGCCACCCAGGGCTCCTGCTCTGATTGTGAGCTTTGCTGCAGAAACCAGGTCTCACTGATCATGAGACCCGGCTCCTTGACGGGATTATTGTGAGGAAAATAAGGGAGGCATCAGCCCCAGCAAATCTTAGAAAGTCTGACCGTTATTTAAGCATGTATGGATGGAACTCACCATGAATGGAGATGTATCCTCGGCCCCTCATGCCTGGTGAGGGGCTAAAATCTCTAAAGTCCAGAGTGGTGTAGAGCTTTGGACTTGAACTGGAAAGTCCTGGGTTCAAGTCATTCAGCCATGGAACTCACTGAATGATCTTGGGCTCACTGAGTTATTTCATTCACGCTCTCTCAGCTTAGTCTACCTCACAGGGATGCTGAGCTTGTGAGATAGCCCGCCCTGAGACCTTGGATTAGGGCGGTATAAAAATGCACTAAATGAATAATAAATAAATACATGAATAAATAGCCCCCCTGTACGCTGCCCTGAACTCCTTGGAGGTAGGGTGGGAAATAAATGTAAGAAATAAAATTGTCTATGAAAGGTTGGTGAGATGATAAACATTCACGTTTGTATTTTCTTTTCCTGGGGATTTCATTTCACAACATTCTTGAAGGGTTCTATTTTTCTACTGAGTCTCCAGAGATAGACAAATTTCCCCCCTCTCAGCCACAACTCTCCCTCATTGCAATAAGACCTCCTTAGCAGACACAAAGAATCTAGCCTCATCTAATCAAATCCTCCAGGCTGCTGCATTTTTCCTTGGTTGATGTCATAACATGAACAGACTTCTTCAGCTGACAAGTTTCTCTGCTAATCAGCTTCGCCCACTCATTTTCGCAGGAGATGTGAGAGAGTTATTTCTTGCACTGTGCTGTTCGTACCACTTGTCCAACATTTGTTTCTGGAGCATGTTCACCTATCTTCTACCCCATGCCCAATCCATCACCTTTCAGTCTACAGCTCAGAGTCAATTCCATTTACAAATAAACAATTGGGATGAATCACATCCTTGTACTTGGAGACCTGGTGTTTTTTTATTCTTCCTCTGCATCTTATTGTCTTTAACTGTATGACATTTGACTGATTACTTTAACTTGGAAGCAGCTACTTTGCTAGACATCCAGGCTTTTCATGTGATCATATGGAGGTGGTTTGCTGGTTTCTACAGACAAGCAGAACCTCCATTTGGATCTGCCAACCCAGCACCCAAATGAGCAAAGCGGCTGTGGTCTCTATTTTTGAAATCAAGAGCTAGGTCCTCTGAGGAATGAAAGAGCTATCCCAGCATTCATTGCACTGCCAGGAGACAGGGAGCCCTCATTACATCATCAGCTGTCCCCTGATTGGCCCTGAAGGAGCAGTAGATGGGACCAGCAGGCATTGCAGATAAAAGATAATCGATACGAGTCACAGATACGAGCCATTGCAGCCACAGCACTCTATTACAATCATGGCTGCTGCTTCCGGAGACCTGCTACCAAAGACAAATGCATCCAGATGATCAAACCTTTGTGGTAGGCGTATAAACATCACTATTTGGAGTCTAAGGAATATAAGAATTGTCTTGGTGGGTCAGGTCAAAGGTTGATTTTCATGGATTTAACATTTGCAGAATTTCCCTGGAACATTACCTCTGTAATATTTAAGGGTCCCCTTTATTATCACTGATGAGATGCCAGGAGTTCTGTCGTAGTGAAAGGGAGGTTTCCCCAGAAGAGCCTTTCAGGGAACTGGGGCCCAGGAAGGTCTGCACATCCAGTATTTATCATTTATTGATTCTGTTTGGGGGATTTGCTTGCCCCAGGAGCGGCCCTTCCATGAGTCTGTGTAAGGCAGTTGCCTTGGGTGTGGATGCAAAGAGACATGCAAAGTCAACAGGTTCCATCACCAACACCACCAAAGATACTACCTTGCTGTCCTTAGGACTTCATGAGGGTATTCTCATGATTAGTGGAAAGCAGGCTAAGGGAGCTTAGCCCACTTTCCACGGATCATGGGAACCACTGGGATCACAGGTGAGCCCAGTTTCCCCAAAGCGGGTCACCCACTTAACTACCCCTCCCCTTAGCCCTGGAGTGAGCACTCTGCTAACCCGGGTTTTTTGTTTGTGTATTGCCACAGTGCAGCTCCATGCCACAGAAACACATGAGGAGACCCTGGCCGGGAGGCTGCAAGCAGCCTCCCAGGCTTGGGGGTCTCTCCAGCATGCCCCACACACTTGTGCAGGGCATCCTGGAACTTCCGGGGGCCACATGGCCCCTGATCCCTGCAGCCCCCGCTGGCTCCATGATGGAGTTGGAAGTTGTGTGGGTGGCCGATCCGATTACCCAGGGCTGCCTGAATGATCGGCTAAGCCCGCACTCCCCGCAAACCCTCTCTCGGCAAGTCTCACCAATTGTGAGACTTGCCTCCATGTCTTGTTAGGGATCCAGGAGTAGCATCATGTCATAATTTGCAAATATTCCTCAAAACATGATTACAGATCCAGGCTTACTGGCCATTTATCAGGCGGTGTCATTTCAGACTTCATGGCAACTCACAGGCTCGCCTTGGTCTCCTTTGGACATAGTGTAAAATCTGCAGTTAATCTGTGAGCCCAGGAAACATCCCACAGATGATTGTCAAGCAGCAGTCTCATGGCCTCTGGCTTGTGGGCAGAGAGTACCCTCCCTCTTCCCAGTCCGCTGAGGCTGCATCCCAGCAAATTCCGTAGCACCCGCATCTCCAGTCTGTGGGCAAGGCGTCAGGACGTTGGTAGAGTAGCAACCATTGGCCAGAATCTTTAAGGGGGCATGCCCAGCGCGATGGTGCCTTTTTGGCATCTATCAGCCACCTTCAGAAGGGAAAAGGCAATTAAATCTGTTTCTCTCACCACTTGCACCACTGCTCTTTGAAGGGCCCCACAGCCATACAATCTCGCACTAGCACAACTTCTGGTATTGGGAGATGCAGAGGGGCACTAGTTTTCTTTTACTTCTAGAAGGGGCCATGATGACTTCCTAGGAGGGAACGTGTATATGAGGGTGGGCAAAGGATCCTGGGGTGTGGTCCACTGTGGCAAAGGATGCTCTTTGAATGATAGACCTGGGCCAAGCAGTCCAGGAAGACCCAACACATTCCTGCCCCCATGTTGGCTTGCCGGCCAGGAATTAACCTTCTCATGAGAGGACCAGTCCACTGGGGAGGATCAGAGGCTCCATGAGCTTCAGGTCTCCATTGGACTGCGCTTTTGTGAGGTAGGCCTTCCAGCTCTAGAGGGCCCTCCTAATGTGGGACCCCCATTATATCTGGTTAATAATAGAACTCATACCCCATACCTTCTCCTCTCCTCTCAACCCTTCCAGACTACCAAGGAGTCCAGGCCACTCCATGTGTCTGGGCAGTCTTGGGCGGGAAGAGTAGAGAAACACTGGGGATAGATCATAACCCACCTTCAAATGTCCCAGGCTGGGACAGGCATTGCTGTGTATGTAGATCGGCTGCTGTGGGCCATCCCAGGGCAGGGCACGCTTGGATTAGAGCAACCCCTGGCAAGCTAGCTGGCCATGTGGGGCAAACAACAACAACATGGGTATGTGTTGTAGAGAGACCAGACTGTCAGAGGGGGGACCTGGACTCCTGGTTCACGGCAGTTTCTGGGACTGGGAAAGCTGCCGTTAGGGTACCCTTCCCCGGGGCTTGCAGAAATCTAGCAACTGGGCTGGGTGGCAACAGCCCTCTGGTCCACATGCGCGTCTCTATGGCCTGTCACTCTCATGAGAGAGCAGTCCTTGGGAGTACATCTAGTGAATGTTTTGTTGTCACATTGGGCCCTCAAGCCCGCTGCTGTAACCATCGTCACTGTCACTGCACACACTTCTGCAGCCCTTTAATGCTGGAAACCTCTCCCGCTGTGTCCATCTTGTCATCTCATACTTTTTGTGTGGCTTGACAAAGGCGGGGGGGGAGCGACTACAAGATGCCATGGAAAGTGGGATGTCCCCACTGTTGTTCTCTCCCTTTAAATGCATTGAAGTTTGGAACACTGCAACATGGCGTCCCTGTTGCCGGGCAATGGCAGGAGGAATGTGGAGACTGTGCAACTGATCGGAGAGGCAGCCAGAGAGAAGCATGGCAGCCATAGAGCTGACACATTTCTAGGCTGGTCTGAGCTGCCCTCTCTATGGTTCGGGGAACAGCCACAGCACAAAACCCAGGTTATGACAGTGGCAGAATTCATACAACACATTGAGGCGAGTCTCACGATTAGTGAGACTCACCTTTAGGGAGTTTGCAGGGAGAGCAGGCTTAGTCCGCTCTCCCTGCAGACGATCGGAAGGGAAGCCCTGGGCGGCCGGATCAGCCGCCCACATGACTACTGGCTCCGTCACGGAGCCAGCGGGGGCTGCGGGGATTGGGGGCCGTGTGGCCCTAGGAAGTTCCAGGATGCCCCATGCAAGTGCGTGGGGCATCCTGGAGAGACCCCCAGGGTCGGGAGGCTTGTTTCAGCCTCCCAGCAGGGGTCTCCTTATGTGTTGCCGTGGCGCGGAGCCACACCGCAGCAATATATGACCAAAAAGACAAGGATAGCGGAGCGCTCGCTCTGCTAACCTCAACTAAGGGGAGGGGGGATTAGGAGGGTTTGCTACCGGGAGCCACACAGCTCCTGTGGCAGCAGCTGAGCAGCAAAAAGCAGGCCAGGCTCCCTTACTGTAGGCTGCTATTTGCTGATTATGACAACTTCCTCAATGCCACCTTCAAACCTGAGGTTTCTGTAGTAAAACTCACTACAGACCAAAGGGTCAGATTTCAGTTTGGGGTCAAAAACCTTGGGTCACTTTTGTAATGAAACCACAGTTTCAAGCATTCAGGTGACCACAAATCTCAATCTCTGGCATGGTTGCCTCCAGTTTGGTGTTGTGTCTGAACCAGACATAAAGTGGCCTTTATGTCTGAACCATCCCACTGACACTGAAGAGGCGAAGCTCTTCCCACTATTTGTCTTCATGTGAGCAAAACCTGTTAAATGTCTGTGTGTCCTGCTGCTGTTCAAGGCACAGGGAAGCAGCTAAGAGGAAATGTAATGGCTTTACATTAAAACATAGCAACTCTCATTCATCAATGCTTGTGTGAATTAAGTCTCATCAGATTACCATGGAACGTAGAAGTGCTCAAAATATCAGTTCAGAAAATAACACTGTGATCATACGGTAGCAGAGTGTTCGACTAGGACCGGGAAGACCTGAGTTCAAATCCCCATTCAACCATGAAACTCACTGGGTGACTCTGGGCCAGTTATGTATCTCTCAGTCTAACCTACCTCACATGGTTGTTGTGAGGATAAAAATAAGCATGAGCACCACTCTCAGCTCCTCGGAGGAAAAGCAGGATATAAATGTAAAAAATAATCATATGTATGTATGTATTATTAGGGCAAGGTCTGTTTTGATATCTAGCTAGTCTTTGTGCAGAAAGAATGAATTCTTGTGACATTATTATTGTTCCTAGGGCAAAATGATTAAAACTCTGTGCAAATTATCATTTGTGAAATATTCCTCAAATATTAATGAAAATCCCAGTTACTCAGAGATTCAGTCCAGAAGAGATCTGGGGGGGAAGCGGAAATTTAGAGAATACCTTGAGCCATATTTTTGAACAAAATTTGCTGCAGGTGGGTTTTTGTTTTTGTTTTTGTTTTTTTAGTAGCAAGTTAAGACCATCCAGAAGACAACATTGCTTTGGTACAACTGTTGCCCACCTCACCCTCCCCAAAAGCAGATCAAACGTAATTCCTCTCATAAAGCTGAATCTGTCGTTTTCTGGTTCCTGTGGGCCCTGCTAGCAGATGGCTCCTTCTACCAGTTCTGGCTCCAATTCAGGCTGTAGCTTCCATTTGGCTCTTTCTTTGTTTCAGCTCAGGGTTTTTATGTTGCAACTGCTCAGAGCGGTCAAATAATTATTTGAAAAGACTGTTTATTGGCATAAATTGGCTTCCTTCCACCAAATAATTGTTTGCAAATATTTTATTGTCACCATAAAGCCAATTAGTGTATGTATGTTTTTGTCCGGTACCTTCCTAATGTAATGGGCTATTTTCTTAACTCTCAATGATTTTAAAACTGTTTTCATTGATCTGGTGGGATTAAAAACACTGGTTTGCTCTGCATTTCTGAAGAGATGGAAGGTTCACAACCCTGTCTGACATCCAGACAGTGAGGTCATTCACACAATCAAAAACTGTATTCTATCTGGGTTTGGGAGCTGTTTGTGCACCCAATTTTCAATTATGTGGAAGCAAGCTAAGATGATGGGTAGAAGTGGTTGTGGGGAAGCAAGGTAGGAGGACAACCTGGGTAGCTTTTCTCCTACCTTACTTCCACACAATGGAAAAGTGGGAGCACACACAGCTCCCAAACCCACGTATTGGGTTTTGGATTGTGTGAATGACCTATGTGTATGTAAACCAGTTGCCTGCTTTTATACTCAAAGGCTATTCACACGGTTGTAGAAAATCGGGCTAGCCTCTGCGGCTAGCTTCTTTGGGTCAAGTGAAAATTGGGGGCTCTTAATTTTATTATCCTGATATTCTACATTTCTTCTGTGCTGGAACTCCATCAGTTTCCCAGGCACGCTTGCGCAGGGCATACTGGGGCTTCCGGGGGCCGCATGGCCCCCCAAACTCCCCAGCCCCCGCCGGCTCTGTCACAGAGCTGGAAGTCGTGTGGGCGGCCAATCCGGCTGCCCAGGGCTCCTGCCCTGCTCGTGTGCAGGGAGAGCGGGCTTAGCCACTGATTGTGATACCCGGCTCTCTGTGTTACTGTAACTTTACACATGAGTAGTTCTCAACCTACAAGTAGTATTAATACAGTCATTACAGAGCCAACCCCATTTCCACAGATTATTTTCTTGGGGATTTTTGTGACTTTTTTGGGAAAATGCTTATTTCTGTGTCTAAGACTAGGGTTGGGGTGGCGGAGGGAGGGGAGAGAGACTTACTCAATCCATCACAATAGCAGGATTGGCAACTCTTCAATCTCAATAGTCTTGAACTGAGAAACTTAGATTTGACCAATCAACTTGCTGCTGTTAATATCACCTTATCCTTAATCTGGAAGACTTCTTCAGTGTCCTCTCCTATTAGGTACATTCTGTTGAGCTCCATCAATTCCTCTTGACCTTGTCTTGGCCACTAGCTTTGATGGCTCTAAGAAGGGCTTAGACAAATTCATGGAGGACAGGTCTATCAATGGCTACTAACCTGGTGGCTATAGGCCTCCTCCAGCCTCAGAGGCAAGGACGCTCTAAATGACAGTTTCAGGGGATCAACGGCGGGAGAGAGGGTGTGCCCTCAGCTCTAAGCTGTGGGTACACAGCTAGGGGCATCTAGAGGTGCATCTCAGGGGCATCTAGTTGGCCATTGTGAAAAACAGTCTGCTGGATTGGATGGGCCTTGGGCCTGATCCAGCAGGGCTATTCTTTTTTAAAAATAATAATAATTTTTTATATCCCGCTTTTCCTCCAAGGAGCCCAGAGCGGTTTACTGCATACTTAAGTTTCTCATCACAACAATCCTGTGAAGTAGGTTAGGCTGAGAGAGAAGTGACTGGCCCAGAGTCACCCAGCTAGTTTCATGGCTGAATGGGGACTTGAACTGGGGTCTCCCTGGTCCTACTCCAACACTCTAACCACTACACCACACTGGCTCTTTTGTTCTTATGTTCTCTTTGTTCAAGGACTCCTGCTGACCTTGATTCCTTATACATAATTCCAACTAGCCTTTTAACCTTAAGAAGCAAGTGAACTTTATCTGTGGGGCTTTGATTCAGTCTCAGTTTCCTTCTCCTTTCTATCTTCCTGCTTCATTGCATGTTCTGGTTTCTTTGGTTCACAGCTCTTTTTGCCCCCCGGCAATCATTGAAGTCTAATTCTGCCACAAATTCCCACTCTGTTTCCCCTGGCTAACTTCCCCCAGGATCAAATAATCTTAGAACTTTCCAGACTGATACTTTCTTTTCCAAAATATGCCAGTTTCAAATTATATATTCAGGCTGACACCTGCAGCTCCCATATTCGATTATCAGGAATTCCTTCCCGTTTCGTAAGGCTAGCTTCCCAGGCATTTGGAAAGCGCTCTCTCTCTCTCTCTCTCTCTCTCTCTTTGTGAATTGGCCACTTAATTAGCCTAAGTTGTTTTCATTAATTAGTTGGCCACACCTTGAAAAACCTTGGCTTAAAATATGAGCAGGTGATGAGTTAGTGCTATTAATAGTCTGTCCAGTCATTAGGGTATTTCCACAAGCATTGGGGAAATGAAATTTGATACTCATGCATTCCAAGACATTATGAAGTCTACAGTTCTAGCATACTGTGAAATTTACACAGAAGCATTTGTACATTTGCCTTAAAAGGCAGGAATGAATTTAGTATAATTTTGGACTGTCATCTCTGTTGATTGCCTTGGAATGTGTGCTTCTATTTTATGCCTTTCTGATATTTTTTGATGGAATATTAACTTTCTTTCTTTCTTTATTTATTTATTTATTTATTTATTTATTTATTTATTTATTTATTTATTTATTTATTTAGTAGATGCTTTGATCATGGTTTTATAGAAATGTTAGTTATGAATATGAGATGACTTCCAGACTAGACGCTTGAGTAGTCCTATTGAAATTGAGCAGTCTTTTAGAGTAACTTTTGAGTTACTTTAAGTATTGAGTAACTTAGTCTGGATGTCAGTCACAGTAAATAAAAAAGGTAATATGCCTAGTCCAAAGTGCACTGGTGACTGGAAATATGGAATAATGGTAATGAAATTTGGAAGCGGCATATCTTCTATATACAGGTGAAACTCGAAAAATTAGAATATCATGCAAAAGTCCATTAATTCCAGTAATGTAAATTTAAAGGTGAAACTGATATATGAGATAGACGCATTACATGCAAAGCGAGATAAGTCAAGCCTTAATTTGTTATAATTGTGATGATCATGGCGTACAGCTCATGAGAACCCCAAATCCACAATCCCAGAAAATTAGAATATTGTGAAAAGATTCAACAGTCTAGGCTCCAGGTGTCCCACTCCAATCAGCTAATCAATCCATAACACCTGCAAAGGGTTCCTGAGCCTTTAAATGGTCTCTCAGTCTGGTTCATTAGGAATCACAATCATGGGAAAGACTGCTGACTTGACAGTTGTGCAGAAAACCATCATTGACACCCTCCATAAGGAGGGAAAGCCTCAAAGGGTAATTGCAAAAGAAGTTGGATGTTCCCAAAGTGCTGTATCAAAGCAGTACCAAAACCTGGTTCAATGACCATGGGATTACTGTGCTTGATTGGCCAGCAAACTCGCCTGACCTGAACCCCATAGAGAATCTATGGGGCATTGCCAAGAGAAGGATGAGAGACATGAGACCAAACAATGCAGAAGAGCTGAAGGCCGCTATTGAAGCATCCTGGTCTTCCATAACACCTCAGCAGTGCCACAGGCTGATAGCATCCATGCCACGCCGCATTGAGGCAGTAATTGCTGCAAAAGGGGCCCAAACCAAGTACTGAATACATATGCATGCTTATACTTTTCAGAGGTCCGATATTGTTCTATTGACAATCCTTGTTTTATTGGTTTCATGTAATATTCTAATTTTCTGGGATTGTGGATTTGGGTTTCTCATGAGCTGTACGCCATTATCATCACAATTATAACAAATTAAGGCTTGACTTATCTCGCTTTGCATGTAATGCGTCTATCTCATATATCAGTTTCACCTTTTAATTTGCATTACTGAAATTAATGGACTTTTGCACGATATTCTAATTTTTCGAGTTTCACCTATAATTCATTCCTGTGGAGGGGATGTGTGGGGATGTGGCAAGCTCCACCCCCACTGCAGCCACAACCAATGGAGGGCCCAAAGGAGGTGAAACGTGCAAGGGCGGGAGGGAGGAGCGCACGCCAGGAGGCAGTTGGGGTGGCGGGAAAGAGGATGACGGGAGGCGGGAGGAGGATGGGTGGCGGGCAAAGCTCTGCCACCCTGAGGAGGAGGAGGATGGCAAGGAGGAGGGAGGCAGTGGCGCCATCCTGGAGAGGAGGGCAAGAGGACAACAGGTGGCAGGAGGAGGACAGCGAGGTGGAGGGAGGCGGTGGCGGCGAGATGGCCTGGCTCTGGCCCCCCGGGGTGAGATGGAAGCAATGGCACAGGGGTGGGGGATGGCTGTGATGTATTGGGGTAGCCTTGACCCCAATAGGGGAGGTTCGTTCCTGGGCAGATGGAGTCAATAATCAGCCCAGATGAGAGGACTTAAAATCAAAGCTTTATTATGCTCTTAAGTAGCAGAGGTACTGCTCGACTCATGCCAAAGAGCAGGACAAACAGCTGGGTCCAACTATAGGCACAGATGCTCTGTGCCCGGGCCCACTAGTATCTCATAAAAGAGGGAAGTATTCCAGCAGTGAGAAGGAAGGGGGAGTGTATTATGAGGTCGTAATTCCATTATGTAGTCACACATTTTCACTTTGAAGCTCTTCTCACAGTCAGTGAGAAGAGCTTCTGGAGGATCTGCGGGGAGACCGGTGATTCCAGCAATCAGTAGAAAGTGGACTAGGTTCCCTTAGCCCACTTTCTGCTGATCATTGGAATAGCTTCTTTGGGTCAAGTGAAAATTGTGGGCTCTTATTATCCTGATATTCTGCATTTCTTCTGTGCTGGAACTCCATCAGTTTCCCAGGCACCCATCCAGGCATTGGCCAGACACAGACCAAGTGGCTGTATCAGGTACGGGTGTGCACGGAATCGGCTAGCCCAGTTTGGTTCTAGTGCGAACTGCACTCGAACCTGACTGGGCCAGTTCTGTCTGGCCCCCATTGACAACCCCCCCCCCGGTTCGGATCATTTGGGGGGGGGTCGCAATTTTTTTAATTTTTTAAAAAATAGTACCTCCTAGCCCCTTCAGGGGGCTTCCTAAAGGCCACAGGAGTGAGGGGGGGTCCGCGAAGTTTCCCCCTCCCCTGCCGGCCTCGTTTATCACCACTGCAGCCCGTAAAATAATCCTTTTTGGCCCATTTGGGCCTCTGTTTTTCGGCACAGCAGCCATTTTGCCTGCCTCTGCCCATGCTCAAATGGCCTCTGTGAATTTGCGAACTGGTGTGGGGGTTTGGTTCCAGTCCAGACAGAACTGGGGGGGGTCAACCCCAAACCCCCAAACCGAACTCCCAAACCCCCAAACCAGTTCGCACATCCTTAGTATCAGGTGCATTCAGATCACATCTTCCTGCTATTCCTGTGTTTCTATATTAGCCGACAATGTGGACCTGTACTAGAAAGTTGCCAACTAAATTTACTAGTCTTTTAAATCCATGATGATTTGTGAGCAATTTTCTCTTTCCCCTGCCCCTGCATGGTCCCTTCTTTTATTAACAAGGCAGCTCATATTGATACAATTAAACTGGCAACTTTGCTTTATTCATTTTAACATTCTCAGAAATATAACTTTGATCTTGTCCTGGTGACATTCATGAAATATTTAGGGAGGAAAAAAGTCTCTCCACATCATTGTCGTATTTCACGTATGAAACATGCTCCCTTACTGTCCCTTTGCGGGATATTTATAAAATGGACCTCTAAGCCCTTCTTGTCTGGACATGCAGGCATTATAAAGTTATTCTTTCACTTTGTCTCCAATCTTCTATATGGCATTGATTTGCCAACTGCCTTTGGCTGAGAAACATTTTCTTCCCAAGATTCCTGCAGAAGTTAACATTATGGTATGGTGCACACAGATGTTTGAGTAGATCTGTAGCTCTTTAGACTGTTCATCCATTTGGGTGAGATAGACTGGACCATAGATTGATTGGACACAAGTTCACAAGGGGATGGGGCCATAGTTCAGTGGTAGAGCATCTGCTTTGCATGCAGAAGGTCCCAGTTTCAATCCCTGGCGGCATCTCCAGGTAGGGCTGGGAAAGACCCCTGCCTGGAAACTTGGAGAGCTGCTGCCAGTCAGGGTAGACAGAACTGAGTTAGATGGACCAATGATCTGTCTTGATATAAAGCAGCTTCCTATGGCTCAGCTTCAACCCCTGACATATCTGTTTATGAAGATAGCAGGGCTGGAAAAGCTGCTGCCAGGCTGAGCAGGTAATCCTGGACTAGATTGACCAATGATCTGACTTGCTTTAGGCATACATGTTGTGCTGGCCCAAGAACAGGAAAATGATGAAGGCTGATGTTGGTCCAAGTAGACAAAATGGGGTTAATTTGAATAAGGAACTATGTCTGTATTATGTTTTGGCAAGAACACTAACCAAACATAAAGGAGGAGTTTCTAGCTGATTAAACTCCACTGTGATCATGTGAAGAATATAAAGATGGAATCTGTTGCCACGGGATGTGGTGATGGCTACCAGCTTAGTTTTGAAAGGGACTTAGACAAATTAATGGAGAACAAGAAGCTATTCACACGTGCAGCAAAAATTGGGCTAGGGAAGCCCAGCCCCTCTTTTGCTGTGCATGTGAACCGCCAGGAGCCGCGTGGCTTCCGGAGGCAAGCTCTGTGAAGTAGCCTGCTGCTTAACCCAGGTTTTGAGTGCAAGCATGCTGAAAAACTGGGCTGATTGGTAATGTGTCACAGTACCACGTGTGCTTTGCATGGCACTGACACATGAGTAGCCTCCCAACCAGTGTCTGGAAGCTCTGTAAAGTAGCCTGCTGCTTAATCCAGGTTTTGGGTGCAAGCATGGCGAAAAAACGGGCTACTTGGTCATGTGTCACCGCTGCACAGCTTTGCACAGCACTGACACATGAGTAGCCTCCCAACTGGTGTCGGGAAGCTCCCCATATTGCACTGTGTACTCACACTGTGCATTATGGAGCTGCCAGCAGGCCTCCAAACCTCCCGGCTCCCAACTGACTCCGAGAAGGAGACATTAATCATCTGGGTGGTCGATCCTCTGTGGGGAGGGGTAAGTTAACCTGCTCTCCCCACAGACCCACCCGAAGCTCTTTATGCAGATCGTGTGAAGAGCTTCAATGTCTATCAATGGCTCCTAGTCTTGATAGCCATAGGTTACCTCCGGGTTCAGAGGCAGAATATCTTTGAATACCAGTTGCAGGGGAGCAGTGTGAGGAGAGGAGGCATGGTTCCATTACCTGCTTGTGGGCTTCCCAGAAACTTCTGCTGCCACAGAATTCTTCTGCTGCCTGGTTCCTTTGCTAGACCAAGCATGTGCATCAACACCATATAAGATTTTGATCAACAAGTGGGATTCATGTGACTACCATTCATCAGTAATGTTCAAAGAGTTTGCACTGAATAGCAAATCGGCTGAAGTAATCACATAGATCCATTACCATGTTCCAAACTCTGCACAGATCTACTCAAGTCATATTTTCAGTGCCCCAGTTTGGTCATGTAACTCACAATATGTGGAAAGACTGACTCAGATATAATATGAGCAGGCTCAACCAAATATTTTAATGAGTTCACAAAATAAGTCTTTCCAGTGATTTGGGCAGCTGATACAAATAGCAATTTTCCAGCCAAGGGTGAGGCACTAATGAGCATGCCTTACCTAGATTACACATCACATTCATCAGAGAGATCAGATGATATTGTAAAACCACAATAAGTAATTTCTCAAGCCTTGCCACAAAAACATCTCTGATTCTTTTTCAAATGTACTTTTTAGGAGAGTAGTATTGTAAACTGGGGAGAAGAATGAGCACATATATTTCTTTTCATTTCTTTGGGGAATGGGGCTTACTTTAATTATAGAGACTAACACTACATAGTTAGGGGTTGGGTGGTTGTTGTTGTTTTTTACCAACAAAGGAAAGACTCTGTGGTCCTACCCACTATCTTGTTTTTAAAATAGAGAATATTAGGACTGCACAATGTTGGGTTGAGAAAATTGGAAATGGACCGATATGGGCCATTTCAGAGGAAAATAGAGAGGTTCACGATCCGAACTTAGGAAGCTGATTTTGGTTTCGACTTCTCCTGCTAACTGGGCAAAAAGCAGTTTTTTTTAACGTGGTGGTGATTCTCTTTGGACCGGGTCTCACGATCAGTGAGACCCAGTTTAGGGCGCTGAGCGGGAAGAGTGGGCTAAGCCTGCTCTGCTTGCTCATGAGTGGGCAGGGAGCCCTGGGCAGCCGATGGCTGGCCCCGAGACGGAGCTGGTGGGGGCTGGGGAGTTCGGGGCCATGCGGCCCCCTGAAGCCCCAGTATGCCCTGTTTGAGCATGCAGGGCATACTGGAGAGACCCCGAGCCGGGAGGCTGCTCTACTTGAAAGTAGCCGTGGCGTGGAGCCACACAACGGCTACTCACGAGCAGATAGCCCGGGTTTGTGGAGCGCTTGCTCCGCAAACCCGGGCTAAGGGGCGGGCTACAGGAGTGGGGTAGCCGCTCCAGAACCACCGGGCTCGGCTGCGAGCCCAGTAGTTCTTACGATCACAAAAATCGGGCTAGGATTTTCCTAGCCCAATTTTTGTGATTGTAAGAATAGCCCCTTTATTTAGCAGGGGGAGAGCAACTGCCCTTATCCACCCCCAGCACAGTACCTCCAGTTACGGTTGCTGGCATCCATCTTATGTTTCTTTTTTTATGTTGTGAGCTATTTGGGGGACGGGGATCCATCTTATTTTTTTTAATTATCTCTCTTTGTAAACCACATTGGAAACTTTTGTTGAAAATGGTATATAAATATTTGTTGTTGTTGCATTGAACCTGTGATAGGCAAGGTTTTAGACCACTTTTTGCCATTTCTGCTTTTCATGGCATCACAAATGCCAAATTGCATCACAAGTAATTTAAGGTTTGATGACAGAGCCACACAACAGGAGAGAAGACTGATTGCCAAGCTGGTGCCACTAGAGGTATCTGGGCCTTGTTTGTGCAGCAGCTGCAACAGTGTTATATTCCTGGTTCTGACGTAACAGTTGACGAGCAGCTGTTAGGTTTCTGAGATGCTGTCCCTTCTGGCAATACATGCCCAGCAAGCCAAAGAAGTACAGCTTGAAAATATGGTGGTGATGTGATGCAGAAACATCCTAGCCACTAACAGGTGCTGTTGACCTTGTGAAGAAAACTGGAGGCGGACTGAAACAAAGAAAAGTAAACCTGCAAGTTGAAGTTGCTTCAGGAGAATTGCTCTTCTACTTGAACTCCAAAACTCTGTTGGAGCACATGTAGAAGAGCAATTAAAATTAGCATCCCTCTCACAAGATTGAAGGATGTGCCAAGAGCGGGTCAGCACATCCACCGGTGACATCGGGGCAGATGCCTTCTTGCCATGGCTTTGATGTCATCACATGTGCAGGGCTGTGTTTGTCTGAACCTGCCCTCAGATAATTGTAGTGGGGGGTAACATTTTTCCCAGTGCACAGCTGGCAGAGGATCCCCTGAGGAAGGAGTTGACCTATGTAGCCACTATGAGACACTACAAGCCAGACATACCCCCAGAGATGCAACCATATCCACAAAAGGAAGCACTGTCATCTGTGTTTGGCTTGGATGGACAGCAGATCATGGTCATGTGTGTGCCCAAGAACTGTGTGTCCAAGGACAGCTGACAAAAAGCCAAGCAAAGGATGAGATGATGGTGGGAGACTGGCCTGCAGAAGGCACTTGACCAGCTCCCAGATCCATGACGATTGCCTTTAGCTCAGTCACAGAGCGTCCTTCCATCTGAAATGCTGAGAACTGAGCTGTTGAAGTATGGATCTTTATTACTGTGGGGTTTGAAGTGTTCATTTTTCTTAGCTGAGAACTCTCATTCCTAGCGAGTCATACAATCACACAGGGCACCGTGCTGGGGATGTGGGGGTCACTGCTGCAGTCCCCTGGAGTGAATTGTTAAATTATGGTGGGTTCTGTGTCCTGAAATAATTAGGGGGCATCCAGTGTATCCAATGAGACTACTAGTACTCATGTCCTACTCACGTGTTAAACAATCATGACTCCAGATGAGGGTTAAGAAAATGTTGACCAAGCAAAAGGCATCTCCAAATGGATGGCTTATATAGTCGCCAGGATTTCAAGCCAGCCCTAATCCAAAGCCTGTGCCTGAACTGTCCTTCCCTCTTCCTGAGTAGACTCATTGGGAGGGAGGCTACAATCAGCCAAATAAGTACTCTGCCTTCCCAGAAGGAGCTTGGCCCTGGAACTGCATTGCTTCTGCTCCTGGGATGCTGGGGTGATGGAGGGAGTTCTACAGGTAGCGTAAGAGAGCGGTGGGAGGAGTGTCAATCGAGGGTGTGTCAAGAAGCTCTGGCTGCTCAGAATCTGATGATGCACTAGGAGGTTTTTGTTGGGGCTGGGGGGTGCTCTTCCTCCTCCAAGAGGGTCTTCTGTGGGTCATAATCTGGGTGGGTCCTAACAGAAGCGTACCTAGGGAAAATAGGGCCTAGGGCAAGCACTGAAATTGCTCCCCCTGTCCAAACATCTGACACCCATCTTTCAGATAACTGTACCATAATATCAGCTCAAAAATACAAGTCAAGCTTGTTAATCTTTTAATATTTCAAAAACTATTTAGCAGTGGACGTAGCCAGACCAAAAATTGCTGGAAAACTACAAATTTCAGTATGGTGGGGCTCATGAAATACCCAAAGACTATGTGGAGGTATACTTGGAAAACTAAACAGAAGTGCATGTCTAATTCTCTACTATGCATTGTACCATCACTATTACATAAGTTTCAAAAATAAATGGAGAATTGGACTTTTGCCAGATACTCTGAAATTAATTAAAGGATATGCAGAGTAAACTGTGTCACTGCTTGGAATATATTCTAGTATTTCAGAAAGACAGTTAAAATGAGGTAAAGAGAGCAAAAAACTGCCAGTGGGCCTTAATACTAAGGATTTCACACTGATTCAAAGACAAACTCACCATTAATAGCCATATTATTAAGACATCACATTTAACTCACTTATCACGAGAAGCAAAGTAAGAGCAAATGAATACAATCCTAGCTCATAAGCTTCAGCTCAGTATTCACAAGCCCTGATTCTCTGTACATAGTGCCAAACTGAATATGTGTACAGTGACTTATATTATATTTTTTATTTTATTTTAAATTACCTGCAGCCCCTTCAGGGGGCTTCCTAAATGCCGTGGGGATGGGTCTGCAAAGGTTCCCCCTCCCCCATTGGCCTCTACAGCCTCACAGGGACCATTAGAGCATGTGTGGTGGCCATTTTTAAAAAATAAAATAAAAAATGGCTTCTGAAAACAAAATGGCCACCGTGCATGCTCAAATGGCCTCTGTGAGGCCTGGCATGGCCTAGGGCCTCACAGAGGCCATTTGAGCATGCGCGGTGGCCGTTTTGTTTTTGGCAGCCATTTAAATAATAATAATTTCAAAAAATGGCGTCCCCTTCAAGTGGCGCCTGGGGCACGTGCCCTGCCTGCCCTACCCTAGATACACCCCTGGGTCCTGATGCTTGGTCCCAGAGTGGCCAACCAGATCTTTCCAAGAAGCTCACAAGCAGAGCATGAAAATGACAGCTCCTCCTCTTTTGTTCTCCCCTCATCAATACTGCCACTGAACATGAAAGTTCCACAGAGCAATCATGACAGCTTCCTCCATGAATTTGCCTAATCTCTTGTTAAAGCCATCTAAGCTCATAAGGACAGAAGCTCTGGGGGAAAGAAACACAGCTGAAAGTAGTAAAAATGAAGTGCTTCAAATGTAACCTACTGTTACATATTAAAGATGCATAGTTATTTGTCCAGCATCCTGTCTCTATGCAACCAAGCTAGGAGTCATAGGTGACCGCAGATTTCACCACACAGTGCAGTGTGTGATTGTCCTATATTGCATCTATAAACTTGCCTTAAGAATTAGGAATGGGTGGAAGCTGTAGATGAACTGACTTAATAAGCACAATGTGTTTCAAGTAATCTGTCTTCATCAAGGTATTCCATTCTTTTTTAAAAAGAGGAATCATTACTCGATCTTCTACAGACACCATTCTTCATGCAAATTCACCCACACCCACATTTTTGGTGTGCAATTGGATTTGCCTCAAGCAAGGACTCAAATTGCAAACAGCCAGGAGTAATAAAAGGCTACCCTTCTGTTTGCATTACATGGAGGATATGCATCCCTATTTATATTCAAAAAGTTAGAAGGAATTTTACATTAACCTTGTAAAAAATGAAATATTCAACTGCAGTAATGTTTGTCCTTTCCATTGCTCATAACTTTCCCATGGGCTCCCAACACTGGATCCTCAGATACTGTGAGATGATGGGATTTGTAGTCCACAATGGGATGATGGGAGCTGTAGTCCAACAATATCTGGGGACTCAAGCTTGAGAATGCTTGTGCAGTCCAATCAAAACAGAACATGTGTCTGTGCAAGTGTGCATTTTGAACATGACCCACACAAACTTTTGAGCACTGTCCAATATGACCCATTAACATTTCTGCCAGTGTAGTACAAAATTTAGCACTGCTGCAGCCAGGATGGTAATTCAAAGGTTGCCATGGTGACAGCCCTTAATTTCTCCTCTCAAACAAAACAAAGGATAGTTTATAGGACAATTAATATGGGCTGCGCTCTATAGTCCTCTGGCTTTCCACTGCCCGGGGTGACGACCATTAGAAGAGCTATAAACTATGCAATGATCTGCATCACTGGGTTTCAAATAAAGACATTTGTTTTAAATTTTCATTCTGGACAATTCAGTTAAAAAAAAAAAAAAGATTGTCAGGCATATCCTGCAGGCTGTAATGAATGGTTGCTATATATGAGAAAGCTAACAATGAGCTAAAAGAGACAGCTCAGACATTGTTTTAGGTGGATGTCTGTAAACCTAAGAGAAGACAGCCGCTGGAAGCCAGAGTTCAAAGCAAGAGCTGTGGAACCAGCAAAGGCTGGCTACCAAAGGCTAGCTGGAGTTATGTAGGAGCCAGGAACCTTGCTCCTTCCTGGAGCTGAGGCGGGACCTGATCCAGAGTATAGGCCTGAACTGCCCTCCCCTCTTCTCTCTCAATAGGCTCACAGGGAGCCTTGGGCAGATAGGCAAGCACTTCACTGCTGGAGTTGGCGTTTAGCTTTGGCATGGCATTAGCTCTACCTCCGAGGTCCCTAGGTGATGGATGGGTTGTAGAGCCAAGACAGCATCCTCGCTGGGAGGCACCTGATCTCCTTTGAGGAGGCAATTGTAGGAGGGACAAGAAATCCTGGCTGCTCAGGATCTCTGATCTAGGGGGCTTTCATAGGGATCAGGGGTCTCAGCTGAAGCATGTTCCTGAGACCTGAGAGGGTCTCTTCTAGGTTGGAGTTTGGGTTGGTCTTGACACTGGAGTGCTTAATGGCATGGGCACAGGAAACGGGTCCAAACTGGAGCTGAACGTGTGGTTTATTTGGAGGATGAATTCTGCCAATGGTCTTCTCTTCAAGTTATATTTGTATTGGCTTTGGTATACCTGAGTCAGTTGATGAACAAATAAGCTGCAGTCTACTTTGTTTTAGTTGCACACCTCAAGTTTGCACACCAAAGGACCCCCCACCTCCACCCCCCAGCAACTGGTACTTGGAGCAAGCTGCCTCTTAAATCAGGGATCCATTCAGCTGTTGGGTCCACAGCTGTTTTAAGGCTTTTCATTCATGAATTAGGAAAAGGTTTGCTGAGCACAGGGTCATCCCAAGTGGTCTTGGGCCTGCTGAAATAACCCAAATATGCAGAGGGCCCATCTCATTTCATCTCATCTCATTCATTCATTCATCTCTATGGAATCTGGGCCATCAAGTCTCAGCACAGGAGACATGTAAAGTCATCCATTAAGAAAAGGCTTGCTGAGCACAGGGTCATCCCAAGTGGTCTTGGGCCTGCTGAAATAACCCAAATAACCCAAATATGCAGAGGGCCCATCTCAATGGAATCTGGGCCATCAAGTCTCAGCACAGGAGCCATGTAAAGGCCCACTGTAAAGTCATCTCTGGTGACATCTATTTCTTGTGGGTACTTAATTTTGGTCTCTCTCTGGCTGCTATGCTGTTGGGTGCCTGCCTTTAAAAAAATAACAAAAAAACAACACTTCATTGTTCGTCACCAGGTTCTGTTTCTTCTTTCTCAGACTGTGACTAACAGATGGGATTCGGGGACTGACATACAGCAGCACAACTTGGGCAAAAAGTATTGGGAGAACCTGCATCATAACTAATGAGCAGGGTTGCAAAAACCCTGGGACGTGGCCTGCAGATAACATATTTATGTAAAGCAGACAAAGAGAGATTTAGGAGGTGAGCCTGTAAGTGATATCTAAAGGGAAACAAGTTTCAAAATTGACCTAAGTGGGATAAATTGCAGCATTACTCTGGCGATGCACATATAAAAATGGATTATCTTAGAGGAAAGCAATAATACAGAGGAGATTCTTATTTAATAAACTTTCAGGGCTCGGCTTAGTATTTTGCACTAAATAACAATAATGAACAACCAGGAGAATAGTAACTGTCCTTAGATCTTTATAAATGTCACTGTTTGATTTACTTTCCATTTCACTTTTTCTTTATTAATTTTCTATTTCATTATGAACTGAGATGTCACGGCCCAGTCCTATGGCTTTCTCAGCAAAAAGACAGAGGCATCAGCTACAGTATATCTATCGCTCTTCTAGCGTGACATTTTAACCAGGATATTGTTCCATTGTTAGGCTTATGGCCCTTGCTGCTGATGTCTCCCAAGCCCAGGTCCTAATGTGAAGAACAGGAGTCCCCTCGTTTAGGGGTAAAATCAGCAGCCAAACAACATAGATCTTGAAATGAGTAGGGGTGTGCAATTCGGATTTTCGGTGTTTCGATTCAGATCCAAACTGAAACACCCCTGTTCTATTTTGTATCCGAATATGGCCCATCCGAATCACTCCTGTTTCGATTCGGATCTGAATTAATCTGAACCCGAATCTGAATAGATTTGGATTAAAAAACAGGTCCCAGGGGCAAAATAGTGGGGTGGGGTGGTAGTGCCTAATGGGTGGAGGTTATCACCCCAATTGCAGAGGGATTGGGCAAAGGGCTGATTTTTGGTGAATTTCTGAATTTTTAGTGTCTTTGGGGCAGATAGGGGGCATAATGTGGGATCTGGGCCAAAAGAGTGGGGTGGGGTGGTAGTGCCTAATGGGTGGAGACTACCACCCCAATTGCAGAGTGATTGGGCAGAGGGCTGATTTTTGGTGAATTGTTGAAGTTTACGCATCTTTAAGGTTTTCCCCCATTAAGTATAATGGAGGGTGTATCGCTTCACGTCGGGGGGAAAGGGGTGGCCTAGAGTGGTGTGGGGTTGGTGGTAGTGCCGGGTAGGGGCAAGGAAACTACCTGAATTTTTTCAAAGGATTTGGGCAGAGGGCTGATTTTTGGTTAATTGTTGAAGTTTACATGTCTTTAAGGTTTTTCCTCATAAGTTATAATATAATGGAGCTTTCAGCAGCCCCATAAATGCACTTGGGGAGTGCTGGGGTGGCCCAGAGCATGTGGTGGTGTAGTGCACATAGGGTGCCAACCACCCCCATGGGTTTCTAGCCCATGGCATACAGGGTTCTCTTGTTTCTGAGGTATTGAGTGTGGATTCTATGATAGCAAATGAGATTTTCAATGAGACACCATGAATCCACTCTAATTTGCTATCATACAATCCACACAATCCTCAGAAACAACATGTGCACATACAATGATCAGCAGTTCAACAGACTGAGTATGCAACTCCCCACTCCATTCCTCAGGAGAGTTCACACTTATACAGTTGTGGTGTGTGTGTGTGTGTGTGTGTGTGTTTTGGGAGTAACCCCTTCCCCAACACCAAGAGCTTTAATCTGTCAAACCCCTTCTCCTCAGAAACACAGAGCTGTGGAATGGCTGGGGAGAAAATAAGAGTTTTAGGTACCATTCCCCTGCAGAAGCAGAAGGGGTGTGGCTGCCTTGAAGGAGTATTCTTCAAGTTGAGAAATGTCCCACTCTTTCTGTTCAAGCACTCTTTCCCTTACTCCTCACCACTGAGTTCTATTATCTTTGCCTAATTGTCTTTCTGAGTCTATGAACATTCCACTCCATTGAGATACATTGAGGCAATTTTGGATTCTTTTGCCCCTCTTAAGTGTCAGCATCATCTGTGAGTTACGCAGGGTCTGCCCGTACCTCCCTCTCACCTTCAGGTGCTCCGGTAATGTGTCCATAAGAATCATAATATTCTCAGCTCTTTCAGAGATAGATATAAGATAATCCATTAAATGAAAAAGAAGACTTTTTCTGGAGAGTTCCCATGTAAGACAGAGATTCCCAAAGGGGTTGGGATGGGAATTTGAGAAGGAGCTTGTTCACATGCACATATCCATTATTTGATTACTCGGAACATGTCCTATGCAGAGCTTCATGCATGGGCAGGGTAGAAACATAGGAACATAGGAAGCTGCCATACTGAGTCAGACCCTTGGTCCATCTAGGTCAGTATCCCCATACAGATTCTGCTGAGACTTACCACTGCTTGTTGGCTCTTAACCAGTGCTGTGATAACAATAAGCGCTATTCACATGTTATGTTCAACTTATGTCTAATCTGTGTACACATGTAAGGAGGCCATGTACGTGCTGGTGTCACACGGGGACAGCTGGGAGAGATAGCTGGGAGGAGCACCACCAATTCAGGAACTGACAGCAAGCGGAGAAGGAGCAAGCATGCATCTGAACTCCTCCATTTTAAAGGGGCAGGGAATTTGTTCCAAATTGTGGTTCGAATCACGATTCATCCACATCTCTACTCTTGCAGACACTTATCACAAAACTTTTCTGCATGATTGCATCAATTTCCTTTCTATTGGAAAACATTATTCATGGATCAATATGCAAAATGATCCACAAGCTACTGGAACTTAAGAACAGAGGTATGAGTTCAAATGTCCGTTGCATTGAAAGTGATGCAGAATATCTACAGTAGGATGTTGTACCAGGTGTGCATCCAATTCATGCCCGTATTTCCAAAAAATGATGCTATCTGGGACACTCCATGTGGACATCTGACAGTTGGAGAGGAACAGGTTTTGCACATCCCAAATTATGCTGGATTTTGTGTGACATTTTTGAACAATATTTATTTCTGTTGTACAGTTACTCTGCATTTAGATTCCTTTCACCATTCCCTCTGCTCATTATAGAAAGTACTGTAAGCAAAACACCATCCAAATCTGAGAATTACTATATACATATCTTCTAGCAGAAACCGTCAAGGTGTCATATTTTCACAACGTATCCATTTGTAAATGCTTTGACAATTATTTCCCCCATTATTATTTATCATGCCTTACCTCTCATAATGTTGAAAGAAGGGTCTCTTTGCTGGTTAACAAGGTATAATAGCAAGACTTTTTTTGATAAATGACAGGGTATAAATCAAGCTATGCCGCACACAGCGAAATGGTTTTCCATAATAAAAAGGGCAACAAATAATAACACCATACGCTTTATTGGATTTCAGTTCTTACCAGAGTTGTTCACATTGATATGCAACCATGGATGTTTCTCAGTAGCAGTGGAAATCAGTGATGCTGTAAACTACAGATCCCCAATCCCCCATCCTGTATCGCACATGAAAGAGCTGGCATGTCAGTTATTTCCTTCAACAAATCATCTCAAGTGAAGAAAACAACCAGAATTGTTTACATGGACCTTTGGGGATAATAGTACAGTTTGGACTAGATTGTGGCCTAGTGCTCGCAAAGAGCTGATAAGGTGGTAAGTCTGAGTTTGGACTGTACCCATGTAGGAAGCCGGCGACTGCATCGGTACAACCCTCTTGCAGTGGCCCCTAGGCACCCTAGCCATGCCTCCTGCAGGGTGTGTGGACATATGCAGGGGGTGTGACAGAAGCAGGGGGCATGACCATATGCAGAAATGGGCCCGGGGAGCCCCATTCGCAGGGCACTTCAGTCAGTGCTGAGTTCCCGGACATTCTGGGAACACATCTCTTTGCCTTTCGAGGCAGGGAAAAGTGCTCCCCAGTGCTGGCTGAAAAGACAGAGAGATGTGTTCCCAGACTGGCTGGAAACCCAGCACTGGCTGAAGCTTCTCACAAAGCTGGGCTGGGAATGCATCTCTCTGCTTTTTGAGGCAGGGAAAGGTACTCCTTATCAGGCTGGAAACCCAGTGCGGTCTGAAGTACTTTGCAAACAGGTGCTGCACGACCCCATTTCCACATGTGGCCACCCCCCCCTGCATCTGTTGTCAGACACAGTGGGAGTGGTTAGGTTGGATGGGGCAGCTCTACAGGGAGTAGCGTCTAGGTTCTTTGGACCCATCCACACAATGGTGGCTCCACCCCTGACTGTCCCACTTCAGGTAGGGGTTCACACCCATGAATGTCCCTTTCTGCAAAGGAAAGTTCCTCTGCATGGAATGATTAGATGTCAGGGAGAAAGATTCCAGTCAAATCTTTTCCCTACACTGTTGCTTTATTTATTTATTTCCCCGTTTCTATCCTGCTCTTCCTCCAAGGAGCCCAGAGCAGTGTACATGGTTACAGGAACACAGGAATATAGGAAGCTGCCTTATACCAAGTCAGGCCATGGGTCCACCTAGGTCAGTACAGCCTACAGAGACTGGCAGCAGCTTCTCCAAGGTTACAGGCAGGAGTCTCTCTCAGTCCTGTCCGGAGATGCTGCCAGGGAGGGAACTTGGAATCTTGTGCATGCAAGCATACAGATGCTCTTCCCAGAGTGTCCCCATCCCCTACGGGGAATATCTTACAGGGCTCACATGTAGTCTCCCATTCAAATGCAAACCAGGTTGGATTCTGCTTAGCAAAGGGGTCACTTCATGCCTGCTACTACAGGACCAGCTCTCCTCTTACCTCATAGCAACTGTGCGAGGTAGGTTAGGCCAAGAGATAAGTGATTGACTCAGAGTCACCCAGTGAGTTTCATGACTGAAGGGGGATTTGAAATCAGGTTTCCCCAGTCCTAGTCCAACACTCTTATCCAATACACCACACTGGCCCTTTACGCTCTTTTCTCCCAGGCTTTGAACTGGGTTGCCAGAAAATTATCTGAAAGACAGGAGGATTCAGCAAAGAGGAGATTTCCACTTCACTCTGTGGCACTGTGTTTCCATGTTAAAATGGTTTGTATTTGTATTTACTATATATATTTACTGCCAATTGTCATATTGTGAGGCAGTTTGCAGACAGCAATCAATATATACAGCTTAAAACAACTGAAACAGTTAAAAGCAATTAAACACATGGGCTGACATGGTCCATGTGCCAGACCTGCCTGTGCTGTCCGTGCTGTGCCAGAGGGCAGCACTGGAACTATGGACTCTTCCACAATCTCTGGTCACACACTTCTTCCATTATTCCCAGTGGAAACAGCATGCAATGTGCTAGAGATATGCATGAAATGGATGTTTTGGTTTGTTTGGGATTCAAATTGAATTCTATAAATTTGTTCTGAATTCAAATCAAATTGGTATCTGGTCTTGCAAATTTGATTCGGATTCAAATCAAATTAAAATTGATTTGGCCTAGGACCAGGGAGACCCGAGTTCAAATCCCCATTCAGCCATGATACTTGCTGGGTGACTCTGGGCCAGTCACTTCTCTCTCAGCCTAACCTACTTCACAGGGTTGTGGTGAAAGAGAAATTCGAGTATGTAGTACACCGCTCAGGGCTCCTTGGAGGAAGAGCGGGATATAAATGTAATAATAATAATAATAATAATAATAATAATAATAATAATAATAATATAACCCACCAACCAGGTTCCTGAATGGTTTTTAAAAGATGCCAAGGATTCGGAATCAAATTCAAATCAAAATTCAAACACTCATTTCAAATTTGAATTGAACTGCCTTTTAAAGGAGTGATTCAATTTGAATTCGAATCACTTAAATCACCCAGATTTGAGTCAAATTGATTTGAATTGAATTGATTTGCACATCCCTACAATGTACTATCACACAAGAGTCAGCAGTTTAGGTACCAGTACTACTCTCTTGTAGAGCAGCATTGCTGCATGCATTAAAGCCCAACTGCGGCACAGGCAGATCTGGAATCACCACATTATGTTGTGGGACAACTAAAAGCCTGGCCAAATAAATATGTTTTCAAGGCCTTCTCAAAGGCCACCAATGATATTAACCTTCATCCATCAACAATGAGCACATTCTAAAACTCAGGGGTGGCTGAAGAGAAGGCCTGATCCTGAGTCACTGCCAGACAAGCCAGTGGCAACTGCAGGTGGACATTAGGGATGGGCAGACCGGTCCGGCAGTTTGGTCTGGGGATTCGGGGGTTTGTGGTCAAACTGAACCACCCCCCTCCCGGTCCCGTCAGGCCGGGTCCAGACCACCGGGTCCGGTCCGGCAGGTCGGTGAATTTTTTTTAAAAAATTAAGTCAAGGAAGTACCTATAGCCCCTTCGGGGGGCTTGCTGAAGCCGTCGGGGTGGTGGTGTTCCATGCGGGTTCCCTCTCCCCCTGCCGGCCTTGCTCATCACCGCCACAGCCAGGTAAGTGAAGCATTTTCGGCCCTTTCGAGCCTCCGTAAGAGCGAGCGGCTGCCATTTTGGTGGCCGCAGCGCATGCGCAAATTGCCCTCTGCGAGGCCATGGCCATGCAGAGGGCATTTGTGCATGCATGGCGGCTGCCAAAATAGTGTCCTCTCGCTCTTATGGAGGCCCGAAAGGGCCAAAAATGCTTCACTTACCCGGTCACGGCAATGATGAGGAAGGCCGGCGGGGGGGGGGAGGGAACCCGCGCAGACACACACACACCCCCACGGCTTCAGCAAGCCCCCAGAAGGGGCTACAGGTACTTCCTTGACTTATTTTTTAAAAAAAAAAAAAAATTCACGGACTGGTCTGGGACTGGACCGGACCAGACCGGGGGGGCGGGTTCAATGGGGGGGCCGGACCGAACTGGCCCAGTTCTGTTTGAGGCTGGTCCGGCCTTGAACTGAACCAGGCCAGACGGTTCTGTGCACACCCCTTGTGGACATCTCCAGCTGACCTTATGCATTGTGGGGATCATACAGAAGCAGCCATTCATGCCTGCATACACCCTGCTTTATACATCGATGGGGAAGATGGCTCCCTCTTAGGAGAGAAGAGCATGGCTCCCTCTTAGGAGAGAAGAGCTGGTCTTGTGGTAGCAAGCATGATGCTTCTCCCCTTAGCTAAGCAGGGTCTGCCCTGATTGAATATGAATGGGAGACTAGAAGTGTGATGACTGTAAGATATTCCCCTCAGGGGATGGAGCTGCTCTGGGAAGAGTAGAAGGTTCCACATTCCCTCCCTGGCATCTCCAGGATAGGGCTGAGAGAGATTCCCACCTGCAACCTTGGAGAAGCCACTGCCAGTCTGTGTAGATGATACTGAGCTAGATGGACGTATGGTCTGACTCAGTATATGGCAGCTACCTATGATCCACAGTGAGGCTATTCACAGAATTGGATAAATCAAACTAGCAGAGGCGAGCCCGATTTGCTCCCATCGTGAGAACCACTGGGCTCAGCTGCGAGCCCGGTGGTTCTTCAGCGGGTCACCCGCTTAAGTAGCCCGGCACTTAAACCCGGTTTGGGGAGCGAGCGCTCCGCAAACCTGGTTTTTCTGATCGTGAGTTGCCACGGCACTGCTCCGTGCTGCAGCAACTCATGAGGAGACTCCTGGAGGGGAGGCGAAAAGCTGCCTCCCAGCTCGGGGATCTCTACAGCATGCCCTGTGCGCTCGCGCAGGGCATGCTGGAGCTTCCGGGGGCTGCACGGCCCCTGATCCCCACAGCCCTTGCCAGCTCCGTAACAGATTCGGCCGCCCGGAGCAGACTGCTGGGTCATCTGCGGGGAGAGTGGGCTAAGCCCGCTCTTCTCGCTAACCCTCTCCAGGCGGCTCGCACTGATCATGGGAACCACCTCAGTATCTCGTCTGCTGCAATTAATGCTACAATAGGAACATTGGAAGCTGCCTTATACCAAGTCAGAATGTTGGCCCATCTAGTTAAGTACTGTCTACACAGACTGTCAGTGACTTCTCCAAGACTGCAGGCAGGAGTCTTTCTCAGACCTATCTTGGAGATTCAAAGGAGGGAACTGGGAACCTTCCGCATGCAAGCATGCTGGTGCTCTTCCTAGAGTAGTCCCACCCCCTAAGGGGAATATCTTACAGTGCTCACACGTGTTGTCTCCCATTCAAATGCAAAACAGGGTGGATCTTTCTTAGCAAAGGGGACAATTCATGCTTGCAACCACAAGACCAGCTCTCCTCCCTTACAATCTAAATGCAATATTCAAATGAACATGAGAAACGAGTCAGAAATTCCTACGCTCATGAAAGCTGAATATCCACTATTGTAGATAGCTATTCTGAATGAATTGTCACATTTGGGTGATGCAAAAAATGTACAGAGAAATATAAAAGGCAGCTTTCTCAGATCCCTAATGATATTGGTGTGTTCAGTACATACAGATGAAGACAGGGACACCCAGAGCTGTTCTCTCTGGTCATCACCTGGTCTCCTCTACCTACCTCCTACCTTCCTTTGCATCAAGTGTCTCTCCTTACACTCTTTGTAAAACCTGCAAGACACACAAGAGAAAAGCAGAATTGTGATTGCAACCACTCTCTCTCCTCCCTGCTCCTCTGCTCCACTTTCAAAGTTTACAAGGGTCACTTTTGAAAGGGGACTTGGCTCCACCAGGGGCACGGGATAAGGCGGCAGGCACCACAATATCTTGGACACCCCTGTCCCAAAATTGGAGAAAAGTCTTCTCCACCTACAGTTTGTTAAACTACAGTTTGTTAAACTTTGTTAACAGTAAGTAAGTATCCTATATAATAAAACCCTAAGGTACCTGTGTCCGTGTCTCTTGCAGGTGTTCTGCGCATGCGTGGCACGCACGCCGCTCCGCTGGTGAGGAGGCCGCTCGGATCCCCGGCAGCAGGGCTTAAGAGCCCTCCGCCGCCGCTACAGCCCCCAAGAGCAGCCACTCAGATTGGGCCGCGTCTGTGGCGCCGCCCGGAGCAGCCACTCCGGTGGTGGGGAGGCCGCTCGCCGCCCTGGATCCCCGGCGGCAGGGCTTAAGAGCCCTCCGCCACCACTACAGCCCCTGGGAGTGGCCACTCGATTATGCCGCGTCCGCGGCACTGCTGAAGGAGGCCGCACTCATGGCCTCTAAGCAGGGGGCCGCCCTTGATTCTCGGCGGGGGGTGGGCTTAAGAGCCCTCTGCCGCTGCTACAGCCCCCAGCACAGCCGCTCCTATTAGGCCTGGCCACGTGCTCCTGACCGGCCTAGGAGCTGCTACGGACGTCCTCTCTCCAGCGAGTCAGAGAGAGGACTGAACCGGCGCAGGCGCGCAGCCGGCTCCCCTGTTCACAACTCTTCTAGCGTCCGTTAATGTAACGGGCTTAACAGTCACTAGTATTTAATAGAATGCTTTAATCTCGAAAATAAATTTGGTTGTGCATCTGTTATTGAAGCAACAGTGGTGTGCAGATGCAGGATGGGACATACAGGTTTCTGAGACTTACGAACCCCATGTATTGTTACCCTGGCTTGCTTATCCACATGGGAACAAATGACACTACCAGGCACAGCTATGAACATGCTGATCACAGCTGATCAGAGAGCTCTGGGACAGAAGGGGAAGGACTGTGAAGCTCAGACAGTGTCAAATCGTCCTATAAAAGGTATAGGACTACAAAGGGAGAGAAGGACATCTCAGCTGAGTAACTGGTTACACAGATGGTGTCAATGAGAGAGATTCCATTTGTGGGGCCATGGTCTAAGGTTCAGTAATGAAGGTCTACTGGTGGGAGATAGGCTGCACCTCATGAGATCGAGGGGAAATGTGTGTGGCATAGGCCTGATGAACCTGAACAACAGGGCTTTGAAACTGATTCCTCTAGGAAGGGGTAGACCACTTCTGGCACACCAGCTGCTGTTGAACTACAATCCCATCATCTCCAGCCACACTGGGGATGATAGGATTATAGTTCAACAGCAGCTGGTGTGCCAAAGATTGCTTACCCCTAGGGGACAAAGAACAAAGCCCAAAGGTAAGTACAAAGGTAAGTACTAAAGAGAGAGACTTAGGTGTTACATGGGATATTGGGGAGTTTGTGGGGTTGCCTAGCAAACTCCACAGTAAAACAGTAGCAGAGATATTAAAGCATAATATCCATGGCTTGTAATATCTATACCCTAATGCACAAAATATGGAAAGTATTAGGGTTGTGCACGAAATTCGCGCGAATGGATTCAAATTCAAATCAAATTCAAATTGATTCGATTTGGAACCATTGAACAGAGTGGAGATTCATGCGAATCAATTTGAACGAATCTGTTCAATAGTTCCAAACTGAACTGATTCAAATCCAATTCAAATGCTTGCCGACCCAAATTGTAACTGCCACCCTTCCCTTATTTCTAGTGTTAGAACTACCAAGTAGACTTCCAGATCCAGACATTTACCCTTGCCCTAGTCCTGAGCATCTCGGGAGTGCCTTCAGGATAGACTTGACTCCGTCAAGGCCACCTTTGCCCTGAACGTTAACAACCTGGTAGAAGCTATCATCGCTTTTTGAAAGCAATGGCACTAGATGCCGAGCATCTGGCTAAAAACCTCAAGAACAGTTTCAGCTTTCAGGTACTTTGGGCAGCCCCATGACCTCATAAAGCAAAGAAATATTTATTGGCTCCCGAGTCGCATTTGTTCACCCTATTAAAATTCTGGTTGTGGCTTTTGCCAGCCTCCCCTCAGAAAATTACAAGTGAGATTAAATGGAACGCTGACAGCATGCGGAGGCAGTGATGGATGACCTGCCATCTTTAAAGACAGCCAGCGCAATGCTAAGGTCAGCTGCCGTGCACCAAAAGGACACAGAGGAGGGGGAAACGGCCAGGAGTGGGGTGCAGCTCAGCAGGCACCGCCAATCTCTGGGTCCCATCTGACAGGGATTTTTGTTTTTTCTATATCACCTCAGGAGGAAGCCAGCAAGCCAACAAATCAATAGTCTAACTGTGCCTTTGGGATATTATTACTAAGAAACACTTTTCCATCCCCAGTCGCCCCCGACCGTGTTTACCACTCCTTCAAACTTTGTCCGAACAGCGTCAAACTCACGCCGTAAGTGTGTTTTTGCTCAGAGAGTTATCATTAACTAAAGCAGCTAAATCAGCCTGGCAGATCTGGAGGTTGGTCTCCCAAGCAGGCAAGTGATAAATCTCTCCCCACGCGCCGCACACCTGCAGCCGCGGCAATCAGCGCTCTCAGCTCCAGACAGGCTGCCACTCATTAGAGCCGGAGGGTTGCCATGACGAGGCTGCGTAGGCCACAGGTGGAATGGTAATTGGTACAACGCTTCTCTTAAAGTTACACTTTCAACCTGGCTGCCTTTCATTACTTATAAAACCAAGCGGGCTAACTTTATGGCATTTATTGTTGAGATCTATGTCCTGCCTAGCCCTGGATTGGGGAATGGAGACAAAAGTTGGGAGTATCAGGGTGAGGGGAGAGTCAGCTAGACTAGGGAGGGCGTTCAGGGCAGATGAGATTTGGTGTCCTTAACATCTCCATCACAGAAAAGAAATCCCAGGGATAAATAACTGAGTGATGGGGAAATCTGCCCCTGCAGGGCAGCTTATGCTTGCTCCCTTATACTGACGTGAGGTAACATGTTTGCCCTAGACTCGGTGGTTGCTCCCTTGTCACTTCTGGGGCAGTATAAACATTCCAGCCCATACATTTAGGCTTCTTTGTCTGTTTACAGAAACCAATATCTGGCCCCTTGGGAGGTCTAACACTTTAAGAAAATAAGAACAGCCCTGCTGGATCAGGCCCAAAGAGGCCCCTCTAGTCCAGCATCCTGTTTCACACAGTGGCCCACCAGATGCTGGTGGAAGCCTACAGGCAGGAGTTGAGGGCGTGCCCTCTCTCCCGCCATTACTCCGCAGCAACTGGTACTCAGAGGCATCCTACCTCTGAGGCTGGAGGTGGCCTTTATCCCTCCGACTGGTAGCCATTGATAGACCTCTCCTCCATGAAGTTATCCAAACCCCTCTTAAAGCCACCCAGGTTGTTGGCTGTCACCACATCTCATGGCAGAGAATCCCACAAGCTGATTTCATGCCATGTCACGTGATGCAGCCTAAAAATGTGGGGAAATGTTTTTGTATATTCCTGAGAGGGATATTGTGGGGGCACCTGTGGAGATGGTGTCAACCATGCCACCCCCCAAGTATGAACAGTAGCATGGTGTGGTGAGGTGTTTGGACGTTAACTATTTTTTTTTAAAAAAGCTTTTGTTTTTAGTCCAGTAAGTGCCCATGAACGAGGATACATTGGTTTTGTCCCAGCTCCTGCACCCTTTTCAGCACCGCTGATTGGTCTGCTCTGTCGGGCAGCCCCGCTCTGCCATAAGGGCTCTGTGAATGCAGTTGTGTGAAGCAACATCAACGATTTCCAGATGCCTGTGATTTCTGTTATTTATGAAGATGCAAAAGACACAAAGAGGTTGTTCACAAAACCGAACTGGGTAGGGGTGGATAGGGGGAATATTTCCAAAATGTTGGTGGGAGCACCTTCCACACTACCATACAATCCGTGTTCGGAGAGCTAGGACAACATTTACCAGCCTCCGGGAATCCCACAATGCACTGTGAGCCAAGAAGCAACCTCAGGTTAACGGAGTGCTCGTTCCCTTAACCTCGGCTAATGGCTGGGCTAATTAGTCAGGCTAGGCAGCATTGCCCCACCGGGATGGAATCCAATCCTGGTGGTTATCACGCACAGTCTAACCTAGGCTGGGCTTTCCTAGGCTAGGTTGGGCTGCATCTGGGAACAGCCACATAGTCTTATTATCTCATCTACCTTGAGCCATTATCTGAAACTCGTCAGGCTCAGTAAATAATTCTCTGGCACCTGAGGTTTGCTCTTTGTTTTTTCTGTGGTGCATCTGCCCCCAAGGCAAGACGTGAGCCTTTGGGGGCATCACTGGAACTGTGTACCGTGGCACCTGTCCCTCCCTGCTGACACACTACACAACCTCTCTCCCACCTCCCCCTGACCACAAGCATAGCATCATCCTACCATGCGTGTCTCTTCAGACAAACACTGTACACATGGTCAGTGGGGGGACGGCTGAGGTAGTGTGACCCTGTGGGAATGAGGCTTCCCAGCTGGCACTGTCTCCATGTACTCTACATGGTTATGATCCCTGTATAGGCCATGGAAGAATGACGACCCAGAAACAAGAAGCACAGTCAGATTTGCCAACAGCCTCTTCGTATTAGTCACAATAGGTACCTGGAACCTCCTGTGTAGGGACAATTGCTGACATTCGGTGTGCTTGTGAAAACATGGCGCAGGAGCGCCAGTATGTTGCACTAGTTCTTCTAAGTCTAGAGTTTGCAGTCCAAACTAGTGTTGCACTAGTGCAAGGGAGCTGTGCAAAGAAAGGATTGAGGCCATGTGCACGAGCAGCCCTACCCAGGTGAGGCAGCCCTGCCTAGGTAGGGCTGCTTGTGTGCAGCACTGGGACTGAAGCCAATCCCAGTGCTGCTGCCCCTGTTAGCCTGAGTTTTCAACCCAGCACGGATCGTATGGGTGTGTGAGCCGTGCATCCCGTACATGGACAGTGATAATCTGGGGGAAGGGAAGTTCAATCTTTCCTTGCACACTGTATCCTCTGTATCCAACGCAGAAGCCTCCTAGTTCCTACTAAGAGGGGCTACAAGAGATGAGCAAGAGATGGCTTCAGGGAGAGAGGCCAGAGAGTGACAAAGACATAGCAAGGAAGGTTGTCGTGAAGAGACGGTTCAAGGGAAGTGCCAGCAACCATGAGTCTAGGGAGGTTCAAAGGGGCTTTAATGGAGGGAAAGGGTCCCAATTGTGCACATCCTTTCCTGATAAACTTCACCATTCTTCTTGTAATTCTTTTAGCTTCCTGTCCCATTCCTACTAAGGGCAGGTATTCTGGGGAATATAATTCAGTAGGGCTCCTGGCACTCTAAAGTAGCAGCATTCTAGGTCCCAGGAAAGTGGGGAGGAGAGGAGGAGGAGGAGAGAGAGAGTGACCTCTCCCCACAATCAACACAGAGATGGAGGAGGAGGAGGAGGAGGAGGAGGAGGAGGAGGAGGAGGAGGAGGAGGAGGATAGAGAGTGACCTCTCCCCACAATCAACACAGAGATGATGGAGGAGGAGGAGGAGGGAGGAGGAGGAGGGAGGAAGAGGAGGAGGAACATCACTAATGCATGGGTAGCCATCACAGCAGCAGCAGGACACAGGTAGGTATATGGGTGGGAGGGCTTCCCTGCTGCCCCAGAAGCCAGATAGGAGGGACAATGAAAAAGCTTCTGCTTTGTATGCAGAATCATGTTTTGTATGCAGAAAGGGGCTAGGAAATGCCCCTTTGTGATACCTTTTCCTAGTCAGAGATAGGGGTGTGCAGAACCAGTTCAAATAGAACCTGGTTCAATTCAAACCAGTCTGGTTTGGCTGGCAGCAGCTCCTCCCCTTTCGGTCCTGTCAGCAGCAGCCCCCTCCCCCCCCCCCACACACACACTGTGCAAGTCAGTGGGTGGCCCACGTCCGGCCTCTGCACATGCGCGGAGGCCATTTGCATCACCACCAATTTGTGTAGTGATGTAAATGGCAAAGCAAATGGCTTCTGCGCATGCACAGAGGCTGGAACCAGACCACCCGCCAGCCTGCAATGTGGGGTGAGTGCCAGTGGGGCCGAGATGGGCCAGCACCACTGCTATGGGGGAGCTGCCACCACAGCTGCTGCCACAGCATGTAAGGTGCCCTCTCTCCGACCCCCGAACAACTTATTAGATGGTGAATCCCCCTTTGCTTGTAAAAGGGAATCCTAAAAGCAAAGCACTCCAGCTGGGTCGACTTGGGTAGACCCAGTTCAGCAGCACTAACTGAAACCGCTGCCAGTTCTAATGAACCACTTCACGGATTGGGCAGTTTTGTTCAAATCCAGTTAGAATTCGGACTGAACCACCAATGCCGGTTCTGTGCCCACTTCTAGTCAGAGTGGACATTACAATACGGAACTAGATGGACTAATGGTTGACAATATAAAGTGATTTCATATGCTCTTGGTTTCCGAATACTTCTTTCCTTCCTCTTGTTCTCATTAGAAGTGACCACCAATCACCAAACCTATTCTTCTGGAAGAAACAGCACCCTCTCTACCAAAACAAGCAAATTGCCATCTCTTTTGGATAGAACACTGTAATTCTTATTTTATGTGCAAAGCAAGAAAACGGTGTCCCTCCAATTATCAGCGGCATGCACCAACACTCATGAACTTAGCACTGTTTATACAGAGCAGGTATTAAAACCACTAAATCAATCTGCAGTTTAACACAGCAAAGATTAGAGAGACGCAGACATGTCTGCTGACTTGGCTCTGAAGTGACACTTGGACTCTTCACATTTTATTCCTCAAAGCTTCTTCCTGTCGAGGTCAGGATTGATGGGGGAGTTTAAAGCAACATTATACTAAAAAAAAGTTTCAGAAACGATGGCTTCAGGGCTCAAACGCATAAGACACTCCGATCACCTTGCAGCATCCCTGGGTAACTCTGTGTCTAACATGGGCTGTGGAGGTTTCAGCATCAATCATGGAGGAGAGTGATTAAAGGTCGATTCCACCCCCCCCACCAAAGCATTTTGCACAGTTTCGAAATTATCTGTAATCTATAATGCTGTGCTGATTGCAATGTCTTCACTAACATTATTGATGAGAGGAAGACAGCTGCAAAAAATTTTTTAAAGCACACACATTCCTACATGCATACCTATGAGAAAGTAAGCAAGAGTATTTGAAAGTTTAGTCGTATAGATGTATGATATCAAATTCCTTTGTAGTATTTCATGAAGAGGACACTTTTTTGCAAAATGCAGATTTTGCAATTGAGCTTCAAATCCCCATTGCCTATTGCATGCATATTATCTATAATTCTGTTCTTCATCCAAAAGCCCAGGCACCTCTCTAGGCAGTACAATTCACTTCAGTACAGTTCCGAACCATTATTGTGCATCACAAGTTTAATTAAGCTACAAATACTACTATTTGTATAATTATCATCTGGCCGATCCAGAAGCTATTTTCTTTTTGTTGTTCTTGGGTTTTTAAAAACAGATCTAATGATAATGCTACTGGTATCACAACATTTCTCTGCAACTGTGCTTGTGTGGCTCTTTGCACTGAGAAAAAAGAATATCCGGGGTATTGCTAGCATCTTGATCTTGAAGCATCAGTAAGCTTCAGTTTTCTTGAGTTCCACCTTGGTTCAGTCTTCTTCCCTATAGCAGCTCACCTGTTACTGACAGATGACTAAAAGAAAGATAGACACATATTTATAAATGGTGCATATCTTAGTATGTCTGTAAAGGCCTTTCCGCAGTGATTGGATGCCCTCATATGCATGCCACGTGAACCAAGAGTTTTAGGTTTTCAACTACATCCACTCCAGTCATTTTCCATAATAAGTGGACCGTGAATGGCTGAACTGTGTGAATGGGGGGCTAAATGGAAAACGGGATGGGGACTAGGCACCACCATAAAGAAAGAAGATAGGGACGTAGGAAGCTGCCACATACTGAGTCAGACCATTGGTCCATCAACCTCAGTATGGTCTTTCCAGACTGGCAGCAGCTTTTCCAAGGTTGCAGGCAGGAGTCCTTCTCAGCCCTGTCTTGGAGATGTCAGGGAGGGAACTTGGAACCTTCTTCATGCAAGCATGTAGGTGCTCCTCCACTGAGCTATGGGCCCATCCCCTAAGAGGAATAACTTACAGTGTTCATATGTAGTCTCCCTCTCAAATGCAAATCAGGGCAGCCCCTGCTTAGCAAAGGGGGCAATTCATGCTTGATACCACAAGACCAGCTCTCTTTGCCTCATGAATTGCTCCCTTGGGACTAGATCATCTCTTCCAAGATGATCAGGGGCCTACAGTGCCTTTCTTATGAGGCAAGACTACAACACCTGGGGCTTTTTAGTTTAGAAAAAAAGACGACTGCGGGGAGACATGATAGAGGTCTATAAAATCATGCATGGTGTGGAGAAAGTGGATAGACAGAAATTCTTCTCCCTTTCCCATAACACTAGAACCAGGGGTCCTCCTATGAAATTGATTGCCAGGAAATCTAGGACCAACAAATGGAGGTACTTTTTCCACACAATGCATAATCAACTTGTGGAATTCTTTGCCATGGGATGTGGTGACAGCCAACAACCTGGATGGCTTTAAGAGGTGCTTGGATAACTTCATGGAGGAGAGGTCTAGCAACAGCTACTAGTCGGAGGGCTATAGGACACCTCCAGCCTCAGAGCCAGGATGCCTCTGAGTACCAGTTGAAGGGGAGCAACAGCAGGAGAGAAGGCATGCCCTCAACTCCTGCCTGTGGCTTCCAGTGGCATCTGGTGGGCCACCGTGCGAAACAGGATGCTGGACTAGATGGGCCTTGGGCCCGATGCAGCAGGGCTGTTCTTGTGTTCCCATGATCATAGAAACAGGCTGTAAGAGACGGAACAAATCCCTCTTTTGCTATCATTACATTGGCCAGGAACCAAAGACACATGCAACTAGTTTCACATGCCTAAATAAGATTTGCACTTGCAAATTCCAGTTGTCCCAAGGCCTTGGGAACAGGTAATGCCCCAGAAGTCCTTTGGATGCTGGTCATGCATTGTATGCACAGAGGTTATCATTCGTAGTCATACTAACCATGGAGGAGAGAAGGGAAAGGAATTTGGAGCATGGAACTGGAGAGCAATGGGAAAATATAACATGAAATAAGAAGACTTTTAAGGAGAATGTATTTTTAAAAACCCATACACAAAATGCATAACTTAATTTTGGAATTTTTAAATGTCAAGCACAAGCATTTATTGAGGACGTTGGCCCATTTCATTAAGTGCAAGACTGAACAGTATCTTCATTTAACTAATGTCTTTAATGTTCTCTATGATGCTGCTAGTTAAAGCAAAATGTCACACACTGGCAAGATAGAAATTGACAGAGAAAGATGAATGCACAGCTGGTTGAGGTTCTTCTCAGTAGACTTGTGCAAGCCGGCTTGAATTGAGCCAGGCTTCAGTTCAAGCCGAAGCAAACTAAGCACGGTTCGGTCTGAGATTGAACCGAACCCGACCTGGTTCGACCACAGCCAGCTCGGATACCCCTTTACCATGAAAGAAGGGGGCAAGGGAGATTCCATAAAAGTAGAGGGGGTGGGAGGGAAGTAAAAATGTACCTCAGAAGTACTGCCACTGGTTGTTGCAGTGGCCTCTAAGTGGGGACAGTGAGGACAGCACCAGCCTCCCCCTGAGTAGCCCAGGCTGGTTCAGGTCCATTGCAGCCCCATTTGGGGCCTCTGAGTAGGCAAGGAGGTCACTAAAATGGCCTCCTCACATGCACAGAGGCCATTTGCATGACCACACAAATTGCATGGTAATGCACATGGCCTCTGTGCATGCATGGAGGCCATTTTAGTGACTTCCACACCTGCATAGAGGCCTGAACTGGGCCTGAACTGGGCATGAACCAGGCCCAAATCAGCCTGGGCTACTCAGGGGTAGGCTGGCAGGGGGCGTGTGGAGCTGCCAATGTGAACTCCAATGTGAACCCAATATGGTTGTAGTGAGTATCCGCGTCACAACTCAAGGTTCCGGGCAGCCTGTGATATGTCTGAATTCAGAACCACAGCCACAGGCTGCTTCCCCTGTAACCAGAGTTGAGGGTAGAAGCTCCTCCCTCAACCCTGGCATGATTGGCTGTGCAGGCAGTCCTTCAGTAAAGCCAATTCCACCCAGTTCCACCCAGCCAGTTCCCCGACCTCTCTGCAGAGAGACTGCTCTCCTGAACGCCCAAATTCAGACAGGAGAGCGGGGGAGGCGCCATGGCCACAAACTGTAACTCACTTCAAACCCCAGGTTTAAGACCTGGTTTTATTTCAAGTAAGTAAGATAGAATTAACCAGAATATCTTGGTCCAGACATTACAACAAACTTGGTTTATTTTAACCTAAGTCAAAGCAAGCATGACTTGTCCCATAGCTAAGCAGGGTCTGCCCTGGTTGCATCTGAATGGGAGACTTGATGTGTGAGCACTGCAAGATATTCCCCTCAGGGGATGAAGCCGCTCTGGGAAGAGCAGAAGGTTCCAAGTTCCCTCCCTGGCAGCATTTCCAAGATAGGGCTGACAGAGATTCCTGCCTGCAACCTTGGAGAAGCCACTGCCAGTCTGTGAGGACAATACTGAGCTAGATAGACCAAAGGTCTGACTCAGTATATGGCAGCTTCCTATGTTCCTGTGTTCCTATGTAGACTCCCGCATGGGTCTCGGAGGGGAGACCATGTGCTCCTGAGGCCCAGGAACATTGTGCAGAGTCAGGCTATAACTGAGGTTCCATGTGACATCTGAACCAGCTCAATATCTTTTCCAAAGGGGCTACCATCCCTCACCCTCAGAAGTCCACGCTAAAATGATGCCCCGTCCTTATGCAGTGTCATTCTACATGAAGCCCGGGTTTTTAAATGGTGGCATCTGCTACGAGGAGAGCTGATACTGCTGCTATGAAACAAGCAACAGCAAAACGTAAGCCAGGGGAGCGGGTCCAGTTCACATTTCACCCACCCAACCACCTCAGATATACCCAATGTCTTAATGAGAAAACTTGTAGTTCATAATACTGAAACTCTTTCCTTGGGAGTCCTCACTCCTTGGAAGTCCTCACTCAACAGGTACTTTCACATTTGCACTGAATTTTGCTTTAACCGAATGCAGAACTTGGTGGAAATTTGGTCTAATCGTGTTAGCATATATGCATATTGTTATATATAAGATTCAAGATTATGACTGTTAATAAGACTTTACTGAAGTATCCCCCAAGTTTCAAGGTTTTGAGAGCTATATCATTCTATGAGCAGGAGAGACGGGGGGGGGACGGGACGTGGATTTGACTGTTGGAAGGAGAAAGCAAGTTGGACGCCAGGGATAGGAGGAGCAGGGCGGGGGGAGTGCTGTGAATGACAAGGTTTGTTTGTTTGCTTTGAGTTGCCACCTGCCAAATTCCCTGCTTCTGATCTCTTTTGAGTCAGCTGCAACAGCCTCGGTTGGGGAGATCACAGAGATGCTCAGGGCAATCTGTCAGAAACCAGGTTGTCACATTTTCCAGCATTAGTGCTCTCAATTCCCCCAGAAATAGACAGAGCATTTTCACACTACCATTTCTCCAGCAGCTCAGAACTCCACTTTTCACACACAAGCGGCGACAAACACCATCTACAACACTGGCTCTGATGCTATTTCGTATTCACATAGTACTTGAGAACAGGGTCTGCAAACCTTGGATCCCCAGATGTTGCTGGACTACAACTCCCATCACCCACAGCCACAATGCAGCGCATTTCACATACATGATCAAAGGAATAATCACCAACATCCTGTAAGGCAGGCCAGTATTACTGCTTGTGATGTTATCCAAGTTCATACTTCCCTGGCTTAGAATATTAATTTTCAGCCATTTGAAATGCTTGCCTGAAAAATGAGACAGGCATTATGACCTCTGAATTCTTCCCAGCCTGGATTTTAATCACAGGGGATGGAGGAGGCCAGGGCTGTCCTTGGAGAGCCCTGGTGGGGTGTGGGCCCTGGGGCAAATCATCCAGTGGGGGCCCCCTTTCCAGTTAATTCTAATGGGGGTCAAAAGAGTGGGGCCGGAGGCAGTCACCCTGCTTGCCATGCCCTAAGGACAGCCCTGGAGGAGGCATCTCTATGGGGGGGATCTTGGGGACATTATTTTCCTGTTACTCAGGAAAGGAAAATGAATATGATAACTTCTTAGGAAGGGATATGCGTATGAGAGAGAGCAAAGGATCCTGGGGTCTGGCCCACTGTGACCAAGGATGCTCTTGAGAGGGTTCACCCCGGCAAAGCACTAAATGGAAATCAACACACACTCCTGTCCCCATGGTGGCTTGCCACCAGGGGCCTAATACATTCACAAGTGGCACAGTCTACTGGGGAGGAATTTAGGTGCAACAAAACCTTCAGTCTTCCATCAGACTGTGTGCTCATGAGTTGAGCTAACCCAGCAAAGGGCCCCCCATTTGTGTGGGGGCCCCGCTCTCTCTGGTCAAAAATAGAACATTTGTGCAGATCCCCCCTCCTCTCCAGGGAAGGCTTTTGTGCATTCAAAGGAGATTTTGATACTCCAGGTTTAGCTGGGTGTGCAGACTGGGGACACACCAGATCTTTACTCATTCAAATGTCCCAGATTTGGGCTGGCATTGTGCCGTATGCAGTTCTGCCACTGTGGGGAATTGTGGGAGAGGGGAGCCCCAATTTTCAGCAATCTCAGTCATCCCAGAGTGGGGGGTCACCATTCTGGGGGAGAGAGAGAGAGAGAGAGAGAGAGATGGACATGTTCGACATGTTCAAATGGTCAGATTGGCTGGCAGAGTGCACGCTTTGACAGCTGTAGTAGCCAAGACAGGCAGAGCTGTTGGCGAGTAACCCATCTGCATGGCTTGCTTCTATAGAGCAACCTGGCTGGGCAACATCTGCCATCCAGCCCCCATGGCCTGACACTCTCATGAGAGAGCGGTCCATGGAAGGAGGGGATTGTCATCACACATTATTAGAGATTCTGCCTGACACCCCTGTCCCCACAGATGGTTCTTCGCATGAGTTGTGAAGGTGTATCCCCATGACCTTACACTCTCATGAGTAGACAGTCTGCTCAAGAGCAGCATCCATCATCATCACATATGTCTAATTGCTCCTTTCACTGGGGCAATGCTGATCCTTCTTCCTGGACCTTCTCATGAGAAACCCTGCACAGGTAGCCCCAAGTGTGCCCCCCCTTTCCCAACATCATTTTACAAAAAATAGACCTTAGCCATCAGTAATTCCTGGTTGAGAATGCCTTATAGACCCAACCCTGGTATCACTGCCACGCCATATGTCACCATGCCAGTGCTCTAATGGGGTTGCCCTGCCGGTGTTGCCATCTAGAAGGAATGTGCTTGTGAACATACATCTCTGTTGCTTCATTGACCCTCCTGCCATTCTATCCCCTTTATCTCCTGATTGCCAAGAGGGGTGAGCAAGGACCGAGTGGAAGAGGGCATGCTCATGTGTGTCTCTGCCATTTGACAGACTGCCAAGTTTTGGATGGGACAACACATCATGCCTGTTGCTGGGTAACTGCTTTGTTGGGTCGGAAACAAGGGGGCAGGATAAGTGCTTGGAGAGGCAGTCAGTGCGAAGTGCCGCTGGCATGGGGCAAGCAAAATCCCGGGCAGGTATGAGCTGCCGTCTCTATGATTACGGCACCAGAAACTGAACAAAACTACGGTTGTGGTGCCGTCTGCATTAGGACATCATGCTGCTGCCCTAAAACCTCATACTATGGTGGCAAAACTCGCTACAAATCAGAGTTCAAACTGCAGGCTGCAAACCTCAGGTCGCTTTTGCCACCAAACCGCGGTTGTACTTATTTGGACGTAATAGAATTCCAACCTCTGCCCTGTTTTCATCTGGTTTCACACTCCATGCTAATGCAGCCGCTGTGTGTTTCACTGCTCAAATGTGAGATTTGAAGGCGGCATCATTTCGTTCAGATTCTGTCTCTGCCATAACCTGGGTTTTTTACTGTGGCTCAGACCAGCCCAGAAACGTGCCAGTTCTATCCATGCATAACTTCTAAGCCCCCTGAAGCTCCCACTAGTTTGTGTAGACAATACTGAGCTAGAAAGACCAATGATCTGACTCAGTAGAAGGCAGGTTCCTATGTTCCTGTGTTCCTATCACTCTGTGCACCAGCAATCATCAACTTAACCTTGACGGATATTCCTACAGAACTCCAGCTTGAAATGTACATTCACCCCAAACAAGGTTTCTTTTCCCTGGTCCTTTCTGTGTGTGGCACAAATGACAACCATAGTTAGACAGCAGTATGATTATCTGCCTTTTATCAGAAAACGTTTCATCATTACAGTGTTTTCTCTGCCCACCCATCTCTTTGTGTTATCTCCATAGTGTGCTCTACAACAGACCACTTTGATTTCTCCCTTTATTTTTCTCTTAATATGCGGAAAGGAACAGAGCCCAAGGAGAAAGGAGGGAGGATTCTATTGGAGGAAGTGATGTGTATCTCCCAGGTACATTTGCTCTTCTCTCTGTAGCTAGCAAGATCTGGTCGCACGTGAGCACGGCATGCGGCATTTCCTGTTGTAAGTCATTATATTTATCAGATAGAAGAGCCATCAAAAGGCCTTTTGTGAGCCATTGAATTTCTATCAAGCAGGCAACATCTTTGTTCCTGAAAAGGGAATTACTATCAACAGTTTTTATACTATTTTCCAGACACGCTGCTGTTCCTTTGACATCCTGATGGCCCTGTACAATTCTTTCCTTGCAATGCATGTATCTCTTCTCCACATAGCCAAATTTTCTACCTTAAATCAACATACTAAATGCTAGTTGCATCAATATTTTAACAACATATGACTTTTACATGAACATACCCTCCAACTGTCTCTCTTTACAGGAGACAGACAGGTGAAATTTTCTGACACGTTGCCTTCATAATACAATGGCCCTGTTTTTGTTTCTCAGGAAGAAACATGATATCCCTTCTTAAAATACTGTTACTAGAGTTCTTTAGGTTTCAACCCAGTTTTCTAGGTTAGGAGTGTGCAAGAAATACATAATTTTCACGTCTATATTTATTTTTATGTTCATTTGTTAAACTTTCCATAAATTTGATTTTTTAATATATATTTTTGGTTCTTTTAAAATTGGAGGGTGTTGGTTTTGTTTGTTTGTTTGTTGGGATGTGACTCCATAGGCATCAGTTCTTAACATCTATATTCCTATTGACCACTAGGGACATTAGGTGTGGAAGCAGAGCATATAGGACTGGTGCCTTGTTCTCTCTCATTTATGTCTCTCTGCACTAAGTCTCTTCTGATTGGTAGACTGATATTCTTAGGACAGTCCCATCTTCTAGGTTCTCTGTTCTTTTTCTTCTTCCTTCCCCTGTCCTTGTTTTAGCCCTTAAGCTATTGTCTTCAGATCTCAACTGTGAGCTCTCTTCTCATCAAAGGCAGGATGCCTCTGAGTACCAGTTGCAGGGGAGTAACAGCTGGAGAGAGAGCATGCCCTCCACTCCTGCCTGTAGGCTTCCAGTGGCATCTGGTGGGTTACTGTACGAAACAGGGTGCTGGACTAGATGGGCCTCCTTCGGCCTGATCCAGCAGGGCTGTTCTTATGTTCTTATCAAACTGGGTTTCTCCATTAAGTAAGGAGTTGATTCAAGTTATCCCCTACATTTTAAAATAAAGGCTGACCCAGACTAATGCTGCATTAGTGCACATAGGTTGCACTAGTGGAAATATGTTGCATTAGCTAGTACTGCTAAGCTAGTACAGTACGACATTCCAGACTAGTGTTGTGCCGATGCAACAGGGTGTTCTTGGGCAACTCATGGCATTCTTCCTGCTGTGCAATCTCTTTCTCAGTCCACATATGTTGCCAGGAAAGATGCAAAGCCCATGTGTATTTCTGACTTGTAAAAGGAGCTCCCAGCAGCAGCTCCACTACCTTCTCCTTGTGGTGGCTATTTTAATTGCTCACACTTTCCTGGGACAATGTAGGGCAATTCCGGGGCATGTGGGTAATTCAAATGGCCACCACATTGTCTAAAAACAGAGAATCTGGAACAAAAACAAATGGCATTTTCAAATATGGACCCTGCACAGCAAATTTGTTTTAGAACAAATCATGTCCCATCTGTTCTGAAAATCAAAGCACATCCTTTCGTTGTTAAACTGCCTGTGAGGAGGGGCTGATACATCTTGATTTTTGTGCACAATCATGCATGTAAATGCATGGATTTTATGTTTGTCTCTGTTGAATTTTATTTTTTTAGCTTCAGCCCAGTTTTCCATTCTATCAAGGTCCTGCTGAGTTTTATTCCTGCCTTCTAAGGTGTTGGCTATACCTCTCAGTTCTGTTTCATATGTAAGTTTGAAGAGAATCCACTCTATTCCTTCACCTTAGTTAGGGGTAGGGCAACATGTCTCTCCAGCTGTTGCTGAGCTACACCGTCAGTCATCCCCAGCCAGAATTGCAGCTGGGAATGATGGGAGTTGCAGTTCAGCAACCTCTGAACTGTTGGATAAAAGTGGTGAGGAGTACCACGTACCCCAGCATCCTGCCACATAGCACTGGAAACATCCCTTCTTTTATGGGGAATCATAGAGGAGTGCTCTTTGAGAAAATGGTTTTCCAGTTAGTTGTGAATCCTTCTAACAATATCATCACACATATAACACCAATTTTGAAAGAATTTCACTGGCTGCCAATATGTGTACGGGCGAAATACAAAGTTGTGGTTATTACCTACAAAGCCCTCAATGGCTTGGGTCCAGGCTATGTAAGAGAGCATCTTCTTTGTCATCAACCCTGTCACCTATTAAGATAATCTAAGGGGGACCAGTTACAGTTGCCACTGGCTCATTTGATGGTGACTTGGGGCCTGGCCTTCTCTGTCATGGGTGTAGCAAGGTTGGAGTGGGCCCAGAGACAAGATTTAAAAAGGTTTTGTAAACTGTGGATGATGCATGTCATTTAATGGTACTAGAGAAAGACATGTTGTTCTGGTAGCTCCAGGTCTTAACACTCAGATCAATTTTGGAGGGTGAATACAACTGAAGGAAGCCTGGGCGGGTTCGCGGCTGGGGGAGTCAGTCATGTGACTTGCCTCTGGGGCCCCCACCCCGTAAGGCAGTGAGCCTCCAGACAACTGTCTCCCCTTGCCCTATTATAGTTACGCCCCTGTTCTCTGTAGCTGCCCCAAGCTTTGGAATATGCTCCCTGTTTAAATAAGAGCATTTATCTGTGATCTTGTTTTAGTTTTGTGAATTTTAACTGTTTTATGCTGTTTTTAAGTATTTGTTATATTTTCTAATGTGTAAACCATCTAGAGCTGTATATACCAGGCGGTATAGAAATATGGTAGATAAATAAAAATAAATAAATATATTATTTGCCTGCTTTGCTAACCAAAATACCATGGGGAGCTAAAGCCCTCTTCAGACTGTGTAAAGAGGAAAAATAATGTACATGATTACAGTGTGCAAAGCAGGTCCGTAGGTCCCATCCTTGGCACATCACCAGAGCATCACTCACCCTCCTGCCCACGGTCTTCATGCTTACAGCATTCATCTGAAGAGGCTAACACCATAAGTGTGATCACACCCATAGCCGTGATGAGCAGGCTGGGGTGCCCCCACCTGCTGATCACGGAAACAGGTGCATTCACCTGTGGGACTTCCATACCCACTTTGCACACTGTAATTGTGTACAGCGTCTCCCCCACCCCAAGCCTGAACAGTGAACAGTGCTTTGGTTGAACATTTTCTTGCCAGGAAGATAAATTATGGCCACAGCATTCTCATATTCCACCCTTGAACTTGCGTTTGGGCTTTTGTCTCCATCCTCCAAAGGATTTAATTTCAAGCTCTCATTTTCAAATTTGTCAGGCGCCTGCCAAACACAGTTCACCATTTTCCCCAGAGCTTATGAGGCACCCCCTGCAATCTCCTGCAGGTAGTCCTTCATCATGAAAACTTAGACTGTGGTTCCAGAACCCAAATCTCTCTTGCTGCCGTCATCTGTGTACCCAAACAATTAGGGCAAAATTGCAGTCATTATTTTCATAGAGGAAGGGGCTATGGTCAGGGTTAGGGCAACAATGAACAAATTCTTGTATTCTCCCTATGGAATATTCTTTGGAGGACATTCCTGCCTATTCTTCTGACAACCTCGTTTGAAATTTTATAGCAGCTTTTGTGTTTTTAATACTTTTTAAAGCTTCTAAAACACTATTCCCACTGCAGGCTTGATGGTCAGGACAATAAAAGCATGATGTTATCCTGAAAAGCTGAAAATATTGCAACGCGATCACCTATTTGCCAACTCTAGGGGTATAGACCTTGTCAAGAAGCACAATGAGCATTCATTCCCCCAGATGGTACTGATCACCTCAACTGGCTCCTGTGCTAACAGTTCTTTAACCTAAAATATTGACACTGCTGACATTGATCATTCACACACACACCCTTTATGCCATTTGAAGGTGTTCCCATTTATATGTATATTTCTAACATTTATAGCCCACCTTCCTTCTCTTATGGAACTCAAGGCTGCATGCATACATAGGTTGTCTCCTATCCAAGTATTGGCCAGCTCAATTCCTGCTGAGCTTCAGTCAGTTCAGTGCTCAAGTGCTATTAGACCATGATGTGTGTTCCAATCATTTATTTACTGTATTTATTGAGAGAGTGCTATCAATATGCATGTGCTTTCTGGATCCACATCAAAAAGACAGGCCATTGCTTTGTATAGTTTACTGTTTAAAAATTAAAAAGGGGAGACAAAAGAGGGATAAAAGGAAGATTGAGGCAAGGATAAACAAGGGAATTACACAGGAACATAGGAGCATAGGAAGCTGCCTTATAATGAGTCAGACCATTGGTCCATCTAGCTCAATACTGTCTACTCAGACTGGCAGCAGCTTCTCTGAGGTTACACTCAGGAGTCTCTCTCAGCTCCATCTTGGAGATGCCAGAGAGGAAACTTTGAGCCTTCTGCTTCATGCTAGCATGCAAGTACTCTTCCCAGAGCAGACCCATCCCCTAAAGGGAATATCTTACAGTGTGCTCACACATGTAGTCTCCCATTCAGATGCTTAGCAAAGGGGACCATTCATGTTTGCTAGCAGAAGGCCAGCTCCCCTCTCCAGTATATGCATTATGTTCCCAACCTTGGGTCCCCAGATGCTGTTGTGCTAAAGCCTCAGCCACAATGGCCAAAAGCTGAAGACTTAGTTATAAAATATATAATTATATACACAACACATTGGCCACATTCACATATAACACATAACTGTAGTTCAATGAGCCAGCGGTTCCATGGATGTTATGTCCGAATGCGGACAAATGGTGTCAGATGCAGCAATGAAACCAAGGGTTCACTTTTGGAACTCCAGTCTGAACCTTCAGGTTGTAGTGAGTTTTGTCACTGCAACCTGAGTTTCCAGGCAGCCTGTGGTATGTCTGAAATCAGAACCACAGGCTGCTTCCCCTGGAACCAGAATTAAGGGAAGAAGCTCCTCCCTCAGCTTCGGTGTGATTGACTGTGCGGGCTGTCCATCAGTCAAGAAGGAAGCCCACACAGCCAGCTCCCCCTCCTCACTGCAGTCTCACTGACTGCAGAGACTCCAGTATGTCTGAATTTGGATGAGAGAGCGTATGGGGTCTGTGTGCAGAACCATGGGCCCATTGAACTCCTGGTTCTGCATTTTATGAAAATGTGGCCATTAACTCTGAAACAGTGGGATTAAAGAGCATTCTTATTTATTTCCCAAGGTTTCTATGATAACCTCTACAGCACAATATAAATGCTAAGTCCCCAAGTATGAAATGTTATCTACAAATTAAGACCACAAATATTATGTATGGGCCACCATCCTGGCAGGCATATTTCAATGGCATTTGTTTGGGATCTGACCTACCAAAGCTCATAGGCAATCCTTGGTTATGACCTACTACTGTTAAAAAGGCCTTCTTGATTTGTGTTGTAGGTCTCCAAAGAAGAAGGTACAAATCTAGCCAGAGAGTATGCTTGCCCCTTCTATGAAACCTCGGCAGCCCTGCATTTCTATATCGATGATGTTTTCCACAGACTAGTAAGGGATATCCGCAAGAGGGAGAAGTCTCTGCTATCTGCAGAAGGGAAGCTGAAGAGCAAGGACAGTCTATGGCAGAAACTAAAAGGATCTTTGAAGAAGAAAAAGGAAAGCCCTTCCTGATAGAGCTGTCCATCTGGCTAATGACAGAATTGCTTGGAACTCGCAGTCTGCAGCAATTCCGAAAGGCATCCTCCTTTGCGGTCTTATTTTTCAGGGTCCTTTCAACACAGGGCCATTCTTCTAATTAGGGGTGAGCTATGTGCCAAGTGGAAACTCATTAGTAAAGAGAAGGTTAAAACGTATTTAATGTGTTTATTGCAATGATTCTTGAAAATGTATTTTATTTCAAAGACAATAATGTTAAGTTCAAAGCATAATGGAAGGACTCATTAATTCTGATATGAAAAACAAACTAAACATCTCCAGTCCAGAACACTATGGGCACCCAACAGTTGTATTGCCAGCCATTATATCTTTATTTTATGGTTATTTATTTATTTTTTATTACACATCACTTGACATGGACAGGCCTGTACATGACTGAAAAAATATAATTTGGATTGGATTGGGTCAGATCTGGAATGAGAAATATCACTTTAGGTCCTTTTGGACTCTTCAGAAGGTTCAGGTCAGTAAAATCAGGGTCGCCAAAATAGTCAAAAATCGTCAAAAGTCAATGAGAAAGGGAAGAACTGCCCCAAAAAATCACCCCCCAAAAACCCAACTAGCCCAGGAGCTCTCAAAGCTGGCACACAAGAAGGTAAAGATGGTTGGACTCTGTATATTTAATTGAATCCAGCCGCCTTTGATTTTAAATTAGTTTTTTAAAGTAACCAAGAAATTGTACTCACAGAGAATGTGGAAGAAAGTGACCCAAGATCCGAGATCCAAATCTCAGGAGAAGTGATCAAACATCCAAGAATCTTCTGTTTTTGCTTTTAAGTTGTGTGTACAATTAAAGGTTAAATACTTTTTTAAAATTAAGAAATAAATGCATGGGCAGTCTGGCAGACAGGCAGGTGGGCAGAGAGCTGCCAGAAGGTGACTTTCCCCCCACTCAGTCGTGATTGGGGGGGGGTGAGGAGGGAAGCATATTCCTGCCACCATTTGGAGCTTTCAAATGCTCTGATTTTTATTTATTTTTTCTGAATGGGATTGGAAATGACCAACCCAAACTGGGCTGTGCACATTTGGGTTCGGATTCTCTCCAAACCCCTCCAATTTGGGTAAAATGGGACCATTTCCAATTTTACCGATCCAATTTTGCATAGGCCCAATGGACATGCCTTCATAGAAAAGTATTGGCTTGGAGCTAAAGGATTCCTTGGTCAAGAGGAAAACACTTTCATTCACGCAAGGGGGTGTTTTCAGTCTCTGACTATTCGCACCCCAGTTGCATCGTCCTTATGGCTGAAGTTCAGGAGTGGTATGCAAGGGGATTAAAAGGAGCTGCAGGAGAAGAAGCTTCATTAAAGAAAGAGAATTCATCCTGTAGTTCTTTGGAGCCCAGCCCTGGTTTTATGGGAGGTAAAAACTCTGGCTGGCGTCCACACTAATGCTGCACTAGTATAATGAACAAAGATGCATAAATGCAAGAAGGTTGCCTCCCTAAGTGAGGGCTCAAAGTTACACCTGCTTGTGCAGTAAGAACATCCGAACAGGATCTGGGTGTCTTCTTCTACAACACGTAATGTGCTTTGTTGCACTACGACAACACTAGTCTGGAACACAAGCGCCTGACTGAACACACCTGGCTTGCGTTCAACTGAACACACCCTTGCACTAGCACAACATGTTTGTACAAGGGTAGCATTAGTCTGGAGGTCAGCTCTTTCCTCTGCATTGTTTCAGGTCATGCAGGTCATTGTTAAGCTATGGAATGATAAACAAGCATGTGTGGACTCTTGCTTGATCACAAGCACTCAACTGCCGAGTTTCAAGTTCATCTTACAGCCAGAACTTTCTTCCAGATCAATGGGTCCTATCATGTAGGGCAGGGGTTCTCAAACATGGGTTTGCATATGTTGTTGGACTTCAGTTCCCATAATCTCCAAAAGGCCATTGTTGGTGGGGATCATGGGAGTTAAAGGCCAACAACATCTGGGGATCCACGTTAGAGAAATCCCTGATATAGAGGAAGCTAACACCCATCAGTGTTCACACCAGCATATCACACATGAACATGGAACTTTTTCTGTGTATGTATGACACCCCTCTTCTTGCACCAAGGTTCATTGCCTGAATCCCTCACTACACATTCATTCATTCATTCATTCATTCATTCATTTATACATTTGTATCCTGCTCTTCCTCTGAGGAGCCCAGAGCAGTGTGCATGGTTATGTTTATCCTCACAAGAACTCTGTGAGGTAGGTTAGGTTGAGAGATACATGACTGGCCCAGAGTCACCCATGGAGTTTCATGGTTGAATGGGGATTTGAACTCAGTGCTTCCTGGTCCTCGTCCAGCACTCTAACCACTGCTCTATGCTGGCTCTCTGAAGGCTCCTATCCACTCATCATACAGTGCTTTCATTCACCCTGTGATAGCCTGTCCTACACAAATTTTAAAAGAGGGTCAGAGAAACATTGAATTTTAGAGTTGGAAGAGATCTTGGGTATCTTCGAGCCCAACTTCTTGCTCAGTGCAGGTGTGTGTTCTTTTGGGTGAAGATATATTAGGAAACATCACTGGCTGACATCCAGAATGGCGTCCTGCATGCAGGAGGAGATGTCCGAGTGCAAAGCTATTGTGCTAGCCAATTTCACTGGATCTGGAGCATGTGTTCCAGACTAGTGCTGAGCAAGGCTGCCTGTGATTGTGCAACAGTTGTGCGGTTGCACATACCTCATTTGTCTTAATGAGAACTTTTGCACAAGAGTCAAGTGCCATAGTGCATAGCACTCTTGCATGATCCCCACTTTTTGCTTCACTAAGATATCCTCTTGCTCTAGTGCAACAGTGGTTGTGGCACATGCGGTGCACTGCTCCAGATGTCAGCCACCATCTAATAAAATCAACAACTAAAAAGGGACTGCACCAGTTGCATCGTCCTTAATAAGATACTTTAATGCAACTGTCAAGTGTTTATATGCATATATAAAGGTAAAGTGTGCTGTCAAGTCGATTTTGACTCCTGACGTCCACAGAGTCCTGTGGTTTCCTTTTGGTGGAATACAGGAGGAGTTTACCATTGCCTCCTCCCGCGCAGTCTGAGATGATGCCTTTCAGCATCTTCCTATATCGTTGCTGCCTGATATAGGTGCTTTCCCCATAGGCTAAGAAACATACCAGCAGGGATTCAAACCGGCAACCTTCTGCTTGTTAGTCAAGCATTTCCACGCTCTGTCACTTAAGGTGGGTGATTATATGCATCTGTACTAAAGATAAAACATTCCTGCCTCTCACTCAGATATCTAACTTTTAGTATAAAAGTTAATTCTGATTGTGGTTTTAGCTTGGATTTTTCACTTGTTTAATTGGGTTCATTTTATTAGTCTGGTTTTATATTGTAACTATTTTATACCTGTTGTGAGCTGCCCCAAGCAGTAATGTACTGGAAGGGTGGGGTATAAATATTTTAAATAAATAAATAAATAGAGCCCTGGGGGAGATGACAGTGAAATGGTCAGGTGTACTTCTTTCTTGTTCCATATCCTGGGTGTCACAACCCCAAAGGCCCTCTCCTAGGCACCCACATGCCTTATCTCATCCAGCAGAGGACCAATGAAGGCCTTTGAAATGGAATGCAGATTCCAGGTGGGCTCATTATATGGGTGTGTGTGTGCGCAGTTTCTGATATATTCTAGTCCCAAACTGTCTAGGCTAAGATCACAGCCAACGTCTTGAAATTGAGTCCCGAAGCAAAGTGGTAGATGGTCAAGCTGTGAGAAGAAGGGTGTAATGTCTGGCAGCCGGAATGTATGCACTGAATGTTCAGTGGGTGGGGGAATCAGTTACACCAAGCCCCACACAAGGAGTGGGAGAATCCAAAGTATTGTTCAGTATATGAAATGGTCACATTGATCTTTTTCATTCAGGAAAGAAAGGCTAATCAGTTGAAATATAACCCCAGGTGCAAGCATCATTTTTTTAAAAAAAATATTGTTTAATTTCTATACTGCCTTTCATTAAAACAATCTCAAAGAAGGCAGTTTACACAAAAGTTAAAACAAGACTATACAAATTAGACAATCAAAATATTAAGCTAGTGTATAAAAATACAGATCTGATCAAAAGATTTGCAAACACAATAGAAACATAAAAAATACAAAGCAGCAGCAATAGAAAGAATAATATAAAAGCCTGGGTAAAAAGCCAAGATTTCACACTTTTTCACAAGATTATTTCAGCATTTTGGATTTTCCCACACACTCCAGTGACTGGACCATTAACTTCAATGGACAATGGCAGTCCTGTTGTTTGACCTGCACATTTAACCAACATACTGGTGTCAATACGGGTGTATTTTGAAAAGATTATATGCATATCCCACTTTTTTTTTTCAAACTGAGAAAACAATTCCATTGACAGAAGATGCTAACATACTGCATGGCACAACTTCTGCCCCAGTCAAGAGCTCGTCCTTGTAGCAAGTGGCAGGGGCTGTTGCACTCACACTAAGGTGTGTGCATAGTTGCTGCTGTGCTGCCACCACCATTAGGAATAGCAGTTCTGCACATCTTAGTATACACGCAAAAGTCCCTGCCACAATTCACTGTGAGGATGGGCTCTTGGCAAGGGCTGAAGGTGTGTGGGTGAGTCCCTTTTCCATGGGCAATGGATGGTATTTTGTGTTAGCCAGGGAGAAGAAAGTCACAGCTGGGGTGAGGGAGCTCATAGAAACATAGGAAGCTGCCTTCTACCAAGTCATACCATTGGTTCATCAAGCTTAGTACTTTCTACACAGACTGGCAGCAGCTTCTCCAAAGTCATCCCTGCTAACTTGGCAGAGAGGCACCTTTTAACGTGGTGATTCTCTTTATCGAGCAGGGGGAGAGTAACTGGCCCTATCCACCCCCAGTACAATACCTCCAGTGACTGTTGCTGGTGTGTGTCTTATGTTTCTTTTTAGAATGTGAGCCCTTTGGGGACAGGAAGCCATCTTATTTGTTATTTCTCTTTGTAAACCGCCCTGAGCCATTTTTGGAAGGGCGGTATAGAAATCAAATCAATAATAACAACAACAACAACAGCAATACCAGGGGATAGCAGAATAGGAAAAAAAGAAATAGAAAAAATAACAAAATACAAAGATCTACAAATTGAAATTGAAAGGCTGTGGCAGAAAAAGACCATCAGCCAATCATCATCAGCCAATTACAAAAAAAACAACTTTACTGGGAACAGCCTATATTCTGTGACAATATCTATAATAATAACAGCAACAATATTGATAATAAAATTCAGCCATCCCAGGTCCTTGGGAAGGACTCAGTGTTTGGATAAAACAAACCAGTGAATAACACCTGTCTGACTGTGTAAACAAGAAATAATAATAATAATATAGGCAGGCGTCTCTCTCAGTACTATCTGAAGATGTCACCAGGGAGGGAACTTGGAGCCTTCTGCATGCAAGCATGGAGGTGCCCTTCCTACAGCAGCCCCATCCCCTAAGGGAAACATCTTACAGTGCTCACACATGTAGTCTCCCATTCAAATTCAAACCAGAGAAGAGCCTGTTTAGCAAAGGGGACAATCATGCTTGCTACCACAAGACCAACTCTCCTCCCCAATTGAACTTTCTGCCCCCAGACCTCTCAGGGTCTTAAAAAGGCCCTGGTTCATGGTGGTTCTACTTTGCCCATTGCACTACCACAGACCACCACGTCCGTATTCCATTCCTTAATAAGCACCATGATTTTGATTTACAGCCAGCCACCCAACTTCCAAATCATCCATAACACTTAACCTTAACTAATTGGGCGAAGCGCACAAAGGTTAGAGCGTGTGCGGCTGTCATAAGTCATAACCAAATGGAAAGATTGTCCCTGCCGCTTCCCCTAATTAGCCAAGATGCTTCCTCCAGCAGGCAGCAGTGGGGGGAAGTCTCCAAAGCCGATAGGGCAAGTGCGGCAGAGTTAGAAATCAACAGCTCTGTGGTTTTGGGTTTCAGTGGCTTTTTCCCTCCAGTAATCAAATCTCAAGACGGAAGCAAATTGTTCTATTACTGTGATGGCCCCACAAAGACGACAGCTTTAACTCGCTCTGCTGTCAATCACGTTGCAATCTGGAGAGCTTGCAGCATCATTCGGGGCTGTTTTAAGAGACCATGGGTGTGTATACAAGCAGCCATATATTCCTTTTCAAACGCATCTGTGGTGTCTTGTACAACTGTATAATATATGAGGCTGGGTTGCCTTCCCCGCTAGCCTTGGCAGGTTTGATTATTATCTCACTATGAAATCATTATCTCAGAAGGCAGTCATAAAACAGGATGGAATAGATACCCAATTAAGGCATTCCTTCAGATCTATCCATGATATTTATATTACCTCCATTATCAGGATGCTTACAAGGCTTGTTAACCTCATTCTCTGGAGCCAAGCACAAGAATGGCTGAGGTCTGTTTTGAGCATGTTCGTTTATTGCCATCATTACTAGCCAGAGGCTAGTGAGTAGGGTTTGTGGGAAGGAAGGGCGTGTATACTTTGGGATCCTAGAGGGTTAGGTACCTTCCACATCCCCATTGAGATCTGTCCAAGGGAGCTGGTCCAACCAGAGTCAGAGCTAGAAGGCAGGTGGCCACAAGTACTTTATTTGTCCCATAGGAGAGAATGGCGGACATTCACTTGTATGGAAGAACGTTCTAGAAGGCACTTGGGGCTAGAAGGCTAATCTTGCTCCCTGCATCCCCAGCTATTGAGAATCAAGTTTGTGCTCATCCTCATAGCCCTGACCCTTTAGTCCTCTTCAGACCAGGTATAAGTGCCCGTGGAAACACACCAGTAAACCCAATTGCACTCAATTGCTCCCCCCTCACACCCCGCTCTCTAGAAGGACAAAAAATGTTCCCTGGAAGAAATCCTCTCCGTGATGAAGGATGCCAGATACAAAGTATTCTCAATCACAGAAGGAGGACCTGTCCCCAAGCACAAAATTTGTATCTGCAGACAAATGCTGCCTCCTTGGAAAACAGAGGGTGTGGTGATGGAGTTGATCAGTGGGAGGACGAGGGCATGCCGGCATGTCCCATCAGCATTGTAATCATGTACCATATGCACAGCTGGATAACACATAACGCGAGCTTCTAACTGGATCTCATCTTGAATTCTTGGTTAAGTTGGAGAGTGTGACGGAATGTTGGGACACTGGAGGCCTGTTCACATGTTATATTCGTATAATGAGTGCACAGTGTACACAGGTAACAGGTCTTTACACAGGTACAGTCATTCAATGTTATGTTGAATGCAGGAACGGAAAGTACACTTCCTATTTGCATTATGCATTTGAGGGGCCTGTCCTCAGGTTCACTTTTAACATGAATGCAGGTACAGTCATTCACACAAAGAGATGCACGAGTGTACAGACCTTTGTACACTTGTACAACACAGTGTCTGAATGGGTCTTGTGAGATACACAAACACACATAATGAGAAAATTAAGCCATTGAAGCATATGAAAGAATAGGAACAAAGGAACAAAGGAAGCTGCCATATACTGAGTCAGACCATTCGTCTATCTAGCTCAGTATTGTCTTCACAGACTGGCAGTGGCTTCTCCAAGGTTGCAGGTAGGAATCTCTCTCAGCCCTACCTTGGAGATTCTGCCAGGGAGGGAGCTTGGAACCTTCTGCTTTTCCCAGAGTGGCTCCATCCCCTGAGGGGAATATCTTGCAGTGCTCACACTTCTAGTCTCCCTTTCATATGCACCCAGGGTAGACCTTGCTTAGCTAAGTGGACAAGTCATGCTTGCTACCACAAGACCGGCTCTTCTCTCTGAATGCTGATCTGTGTCTTATTAACTTACATTAAACATCAAATATTTGATTATATATAGGAGTATCAGTGGACAGTATTATACATTAGAGATGGGACAGATCTCGATTCCAAACATTGATAATTGCTGATCCCCTAGCATTTTGTTTTGAAGTGTGTGTGTTACTATGAATTTTCATTTATTTATTTATTTTGAAATATTTATACCCCACCCTTCTTGTACACTACTGCTTGGGTAGGCTCACATTAATAAAATAGATACAATGTAAAATAAGACTAATACCATTAACCAAATTAAGCTTTAAAAGTTAAAAGACCAGGTTAAAGCCACAATTAAAATTGCATTTTTAAAAAAGTTTCAAATAAAAAGTTATTTAAAAAGCTAAACACTGGGAGCCATAAAAACTAAAGAACCTACCAGATATAAGCAGTAGTTGGAAGAGTTAAAAGCCTTTTTAAAAAGACGTTTTAAAAATGTTTTTTAAAAGAGACTGGGGGATGGAGCATGGCGAAGCTCTTCAAGGAGGGCATTCCAAAGCCAAGTGGCCACAACCAAAAAGGCCCTGTCTCTAGTCCCCATCAATCAGATCTCTGTCAGGGGCGGGGGCCATGAGCAGGCAATAGATTCTTTTTGTCATGTTTAATATATAATTTGGTTAAAAACTGTTATGATGTGTAAGGGATGGACAATGTAGTGAATGGGGATTAGAAAGGGTAACAGTGTCTTACCCTCATATTGCAAATGTTTATACATGTTTTTTTTTCCAGGTCAATGTAATAAAATCTGGCTGCATAAACAGATGAATGTGCAGTTATCCACCTTTGAGCATTTTATCCACCTTTATGCACCTTTGAGGTCTGATATGGAAACCAGTTGGCTGCATTTGCATTGTTCTGGACATTTTCACACTCACTGAAGCTTTCTAAAAATATCATCATATTCTCACCAGATAGCATTTTTCCAACTTGTTCAGTAAAAGTGTGTTCTGCCATGCAACCAGTATTGGGGGATAAGAATCCATAAAGCTCCAAATTCTGCCACACTCCTCTAGGATTCACCTGGTCTTCCACAAATCCCATATCTGACTTGCCAAATTCTGTCCTATTTCTGCATCACTGCTGCTCGATGTTTCCAGATTCTGATGTTATTCTTCAGATTCTATCTGGGTCTACCTGTCCAGGTTCGCTCCACCCAGGGGTGCAGCTAGGTAGTTTTGGATCCTGCACCTAATGAGATTATGTCCTGAATTCTTGCAGCGGGGAAATAACTTGCCTAGGGAGCAAGAGATTGCTGGTCCAAATCCCCACTGGTATGTTTCCCAGACTATGGGAAACATCTATATTGGGCAGCAGCGATATAGGAAGATGCTGAAAGGCATCATCTCATGCTGCATGGGAGGAAGCAATAGTAAACCAGTCCTGTATTCTACCCAAGAAAATGCATGGCTCTGTGGTTGCCAGGAGTCGACACCAACTCAAAGGCATAACTTTAAAGGCAAAGTATTTCATCGAGTCGATTCGAACCGGCAGTCTCTGGCTTGCTATTCAAGTCACCTCCCTGCTGTGCCATTAGGCACAACTTTACTTTACTGTATATATACATCACCACCCAGAGCCTTTGGATGGGGCAGACTAGGAATGTAATAAATAAATGAATAAATCACACCACAAAACTGCAGGTTTGAGCTCTAGGCCAAGCCATACTGGAAATATAAAAGAGGGGTGGAAACATGAGTGCTGATTACCCTTTTTAATGAAGGCAAAGGGCAAATTCCTCCACATGGGGGTGGAATGATGGTTTAAGGGGGGGAATCACCCCCACCCACTTGGCATGCCAACCCTACCTCGGCCATTGCCACATGTCCATGCCTGAAGGTGCCCCTGGCTCCACCTGGTATAATTTGGGAGGGCAATCTTTTTTAAAAAAATTAAAAAAAATCAAAATCTAGAAAGTCTAAATTCTAACCATATGATATTCATGAGCTGAGCTTCTGAGAACAGCACAAAGCACTTTAGAAGTGGAGTGCAGCTCAGTTTCCTTGCAAGTAGTAATACTGCCACAATTTGAAATTAGAGAGGTTGGATGACCCGCTGCCCCCAGCTCAGAAAATGAGACTTTTTGCACCCAGAGACGAAATCCCTTGGAATGTTAGCTGGACCTGTAAATGTGCTGGGGACACTATCTGAACATTTTCCTCCTCCACACTGAGATGTGAGGATGAGTCTGTCTCTGTTTGCAAGCATGTGTGCTTCCGCTTGGGAGCACAGCCCAATGGCCTTGTAAGCTAATTTGCTTGACGACCGAATAATTGTTATTCTTGCTTTATTTAGCTAGATGATTACCTACCATTTTATTCTGAAGTGTTTGTGTCTGCACCCTGTGAAGCCTTGGCTATGGGTGGAGCAGAGGTGCCAAAATATAAACAAATGAAATGAAAGAAAGCTGGACAACAATGGTGCCGTGTTCCTTGGATACTGCGTGATACAGGCAGTGATGCTCAATTTCCCTTTTGTTTTGGCAGAGACAAAGTTAAAAGCCTGAAACAAATTAAACAAATTGAGGTGAGTGTCATGAATTTAAGATTACATTAATGCAAATCCAATTACAACGATTATCAAATTAAACTCTTTCAGTGCAGAGGTGAAGCTTGCAATTTCGGTGAAGTTGATGTAACCAAGCTTTGTGCATTAGAGCCCTGTTGGCTGATTTGATCTCCCCAGATGTCTTCCCTAAGATGTCCAACCTAGATTCAGCTTAGTTTCACCTGCTTTTTCCACATGAGCCAACTCTATTAGGAATGCATCGACGAAGGTCTCCAAAGACCAGTCTCACAGGATCATGCTCCTGCTGGTTCTGCCAATGTCCACCTATGTGCTCAGCCTGGATTGGATGATACTTACTTCCCAGCCCAGCCCATCATGTGGAGGAGAGTGGGTGCATGCCTACCATCCCCACCCACTTGGCATACCTACCCTACCTCCACCATTGCCACATGTCCCTGCAGGGACAGAACACATCAGTTAGGAGTACATGTATAAAATCTAATGTGCATAGGCTAAAATCACACCACTGTTTTCTGGATTCAATGAAGGAAATCAAATTACACCATTTCATCCCATGTGCACTAGATTTTATGTGCACAGAAGGCAGTCACATGCTCTGTCCCTTCGTGAATGGTGGAGTGAAGATAGCATACGGGGTGGGCAAGAATGGAGGGCAGGCATTCTGGCCTTGTCTTCCACATGATGGGCTTGATCGTGATGAAGTATAATCTGATCTGTTCCTAGATGTGCATAGCTGAATGAATGTAGGCTCTCATTGAATGATCTGTAGCCTGCAATAATGAACAATGAATTATCTTTAGCTTGCAGATCAAAGAGCAAAAAGAGGTCAGTGGTGGTGACCCCTTTCAAGTGGTGATTCTCTTATATTTAGAAGGGGGAGAGTAACTGGCCCTATCCAAGCCTAGCACAGCATCCCTCCAGTGGCTGTTATTATTATCATTATTTTTTTTTATTATTTTTACATTTTATATCTCGCTCTTCCTCCAAGGAGCCCAGAGCGGTGTACTACACACCTTGGTTTCTCCTCACAACAACCCTGTGAAGTAGGTTAAGCTGAGAGAGAAGTGACTGGCCCAGAGTCACCCAGCAAGTATCATGGCTGAACAGGGATTTGAACTCGGGTCTCCCCAGTCCTAGTCCAGCACTCTAGCCACTACACTGTTGTTGGTGTCTACCTTAAGTTTCTTTTTAGAGTGTAAGCCCTTTGAGGACAGGGAACCACCTTTTAATTTATTTATTTATTTATATTAATTATCATCATCATCATTATTATTATTATTATTATTAGTAGTAGTAAACTGCTTTGGAAACCTTTGTTGAAAAGCAGTATATAAATAGTAGTGGTAGTAGTAATAGTAGCAGCAGCAGTACTGGAGCTATAAGCATCTTCTGGACTGGTGTCTGTTTGGTTCAGAGTGAGTAGCAACTGCAGTCAATGAGATGAGATTTCAAACCAATTTGAAATACTGCAACTTAGAGATGTGCCCTTGAGCCGGACTGGGCCTAATTCAGCTTGACCTCGAGCCAAACCCACCCTGGGTCATGACCCAGCCATGAATAGGGGGCATGTGCGGTGGCCTCCCAATGGCCATTGCTACTGAAGGAAAATGGGCTGAACTGGCTCTTTTTAGAGCAGCAGAAGGCCGGAGGGGGAAATGGCAGAGACCCTCGCGTGGCCACCGCCACCGCTGACCTGGGCCCAGTGGTGAGTAAAAAAAAAATTACTTAGAACCTCTGAACCAGCTTGAATTCGAGCCGAGTCGGGGGTATGTTCAGGGGCACAACACCAAACATGCCTGGTTCAGTTTGAGTCCGGTCCGAATTCAAACCGAACTGGGAAAACCAGTTTTGTGCATACCCCTACTGCAACCAAAGAAATGGATAAATTTAAGACCATTAGAGAGAGAGCAAGTTTCCCCCAGACTGTTCTCTGAAATACTTGTAACTGGTTACCTATTTCTGAATCAAATTGAGGAGAGTCTGCCTAGCACTGAAAAGGAGTCTGCCTCCCCCCCGCCCCCAGTTTTTGCTGGTGTTAGCTAGAAGGCTTGGCCTCTACTTGTTGTCTCCCTGCTGTATTTGACTGTTAACACCCTTCTGGCATTTATGGGAATATACACAGGCCCCTGTACAAATGGGAATCCAAACCTGCATTAGTCAGGGAGCATGGCCAGTGGTAAGGATTCAACACACACACACACACACCCTGCATGCAATCATTTTTACATGGCAGTGAATACCTGCTCAGGGCCACTCTCACACTCTTAAAAATCCCAGCAACGTCATGTGTCATCACCGTGATAACCAGAATCCAGAGAAGGGGTATACATATATGTATAGATGAGATGGAGATTGGCTCAGTTCTTAGCCATACTGATCAGTTCACTTGCATGACCCCAAGTTCTAATTTCATGGAGAGGAAGAACAGTCTCTGTCTAGTTTCTCCACACCATGCAAACACGTTCTCCCTTATATGCCTAGTTTCTAAACTTTAAAGTCGTAAACACTGTAGCTTTCCTTTCAGGGAATGTGCTCCCGTGGTCTTATTGTTTCGATCGGCACCATTTCCAGCTCTATGATATCCTCTTTGAGAGATGGCGATCAGAAGACTATATGCAATATTTCAGATCTAGCCATACTGTAGAGTTGTGCTTGATGGAAGATGCAGTTGGCTTCTTCCCTATCTAATCACTCCCGCCACTCAAAAACCTCCCCCCCCCCAGTTTTTGCTGGTGTTAGCTAGAAGGCTTGGCCTCTACTTGTTGTCTCCCTGCTGTATTTGACTGTTAACACCCTTCTGGCATTTCAGTTAACACCCTTCATGCTTTTCAGTGATCCATCTAACACCCTTGTCAAGTTGGAAATGCAGCTCCTACAGTTTTTAAATAAATAAATAAATTTTAAAAAACCAAATAATAAACAGGCAAGTAGGCATGCTACTGTGATGACTGAGTGAGTTCTCACAAATGATGGATCTGGATAACCAAGCACAGCTTGGAAGAGGAATCCAGGTGGACTCATAATGCTTGCCTTAATACGAGGCTAGCATTATGATGCTCAACATTCTTTTCTGACTCAGATTAAGATCTGAGCTAAAGAAGACCTTGTAACCTCCAACATAACTCCCCCCCCCACATTCACCTACTGCCACCAAGCCCCTCCCACCTCCTCACCTTTAAGAAGGGAGTGATCTCTCCCCTCCCACCGGATGCCTGCTACACTTGATTTTTTATCACATAAGGCAGCCAGTGAGCAATTTTACTGAAGGTTTGCTAAAGTAAATGACTGTTCTTTAGTACCCAGAATGTTGGGGGCAATATGCTAAATCATTGTAAACTGCTTAGAGAGCTCCGGCTATAGAGCGGTATATAAATGTAAGTGCTATTGCTATTGCTATTGCTATTGCTATTGCTATTGAGAGAGAAACAAAACTTGTGTTGACATTTGTGTCCCATCTCTCAACTCAGAGGAGGTTACCAAGGCAGGTCATAATGGAGGGTGGTAATACATCCTGAGAGTGTTTTCTACTCACAGCATCTACACACCCAGTCCAACATCAAGGAGATGCAGAGAGGGATCCTCAGTAGGTGTTCCACTTTGATGGAGCTCTCTCCAGGTTCCCTTTTTCTGAAGTTCACCAGAGGTCTATTGTATTCTTCAGCCTTTCACTTCTTGAGGATCAATGTAAAGGATGACAAGAAACTGAGGTAAGCCTCATTCTTATCTGTTTTGTTTAGTTTAGATTATTACTATCAACGAACAAAGATCAGCAAAAGCAATTTAAAACTTTACAGAAAAGTACGGATAAAAAGAATACATAAAATAACAATGGTAACAATCAGAAGGAAAACAAATCCAATCTACATATAAAAATAGCTGTTATCCAATATCCTAATCGAACCAAGAATCTAAAAGACAGGACAGGAAATTAGTTGCTGTTGAGTCCTAATAGCAATAGAGCAAAACTTAGCCACCTTATACGTAATAGAGGGAATTTTATCTGCAAGCAAAAAAGCAACATAAAATTCTTCTGAATGACCAAGTAAAGATAATACAATTGGATTTAATAAAGTATGTCCTTATAGAATAAGCAATGCAACAGAACATGTTATACACTTTCAATATCCCCTAAACCACAAGGACAAAGTCTGTCACTCCTTGGGACCTTCAGAAATCTCCCAGAAAGCACTGCAGAGGACAGTACATCATGTCTCACCCTGAAAAGGGCCCTTTGATGACAGGGGTAAATTAAAGTTTGTAAATAAGAAGACAAACCTCCAAAAGGGAAATCAAGTCTCCTCCGGATATAGTCAGAAATAGTCAGACTAAGGTCATTCTGATATTCTATGTCCAGAATTCTTTGTTTCAACACCTGTACAGCCTGGTTATAACTTAGCAGAAAAAAGTAATCTCAAGAGAGGTCCAAGGCTGAGATTTTATTCTGGACAGCTTGCATCCAAGATGACTGAAATCCATCAGCCAGGACCAGAGAGATCTAGCCTTGAAGTGAAAAGTTGGTCTTAAGCTCATAAACTAAGATTAAGATCCATGCCCTGTCTCCCATTCTTATCTGGTTGTGATGATGCTGGAGAGATAAGGTGAAGTTACCCCTGCTAACCTGGCAAAGAGGCAAATTTTAATGTGGTGATTCTCTTTATTTAGCAGGGGGAGAGTAACTGGCCCTGTCCACCCCCAGCACAGTACTTCCAGTGACTGTTGCTGATGTCTATCTTATGTTTCTTTTTAGATTGTGAGCCCTTTGGGGACAGGGAGTCATCTTACTTATTTATTATTTCTCTGTGTAGAGAAATGAGCCATTTTTGGAAGGGCGGTATAGAAATCGAATGAATGAATGAATGAAGTTGCTAGTTGATCCAATATAGTTTTGGTTGCACATCTGATTCATTCATTCTCATTCTCATTCTCATTCTCTCTTCATTTTTAAAATCAGCTGCAGCTGGAAGTTGCAGAATTTGGTGCTCGGCACACTTACTAAGAAATTCTGATGGCTTGTTTTATAAAAACCTTGGCTGAGAAATGTATGGAGCTAATGGAAGATGGAGCAGTGCTTTCTTTAGTCAGGAGTATACCTTCAACTTCTCTTCCTCGTGGCAGCAAAAATTCCTTGCAAGTTCTATCTGCCTGGGTCCTAGAACCCCACCCTTCCTCCTTTAACCACGCCCATTTAACACTGCCCTTTCCCTCTGTGGCACTTTAAAGAAACACAATAAAGTAACATTACTCATAAAAAATCAAAGCAGCTCTGAGGATGCAGAATGCTTACGTGTCACTGTTCACAAACTGTAGCCTGTCCACTAACACTTTGATTTCAGAAATAGGGCTGAACCTTAGCACTAGGAGTGAGCATAAGAAGACAAAGAGGCTATTCGCACAAGCAGCCCCACCCGGGTCTTGGCATGGGATCTGAATTTTCTTTTTATTAGCACAGAGTACATGGTTATGAATTAAACAGTATTTGAACCACATTCTTGTATTGAAGTGGCTTATTTCTTTTCATTGTGTGCAGCTTCCTCCAGCTCCAGTTTCCTCCCTTTTCAGACTCTTTTTAGTTGAAAAATCTCCCTGGAGCCTGCAGGATATCTTGTATGGCACAATCATTTGCATCGAAGATGGACATTTGTCTTGTAACTGCTGTGAAAGTCAACCCAGAGACACTCCCCTGGCCTTCCATCCTGATTTATAGGATGCACAGCTGGCTACTGGCCTCCTCCCTTCCTCAGACATTCCAGTTTTGCTATGACCGCTCTGAATTATGAAGCTGTTTCCATGATCAGCATACAAGCATCCACTCGAGAGCACCAAACCCATGTGGTGCTTCAAGTCTCTTCCTCCAGAGGTAGTAATGATCAGAGCCTCTGACACAGCTGCCTTGCTGACTTGCATGTCTTCTGTCATTAGACAATTAATGTGACACTGAAAATTTCCCAGCCTGGTGCTCTGTCATGCGTCAATATTTCTTTTCCCCCTTGGTAGGGCTTGGAGCCTCACAACTGTTTCAACAACTTGCAAGACCAAACTAAGAACATTATTGATCACCCCTTCAATAGGAAAAGAAAAGAAGGAATAAAGAAGAGCAAAGCACATCTGTTCTCCAGATTAATTCTTTGTGTGGGAAGCCAGCTGTGGTGGAATTGCTGCCTATACGACTTTTGTGACACCATGTGTGGAGGAATTTCAGATCCCACCAGCCCCGTGATATCAATTCTTTACCTCTGCCACCAAGCCGACTTTTCTTTTATATGACTCTACAACAGCCCTTAGACCTTTGCAATATGTGTGTGTGTGTGTGTGTATACCCAAAACAAAAATTCAGTAGAGTGGAAAAGCTTATAGGCGTGGGGTGGAGACCATCAAACAACCACTTCTAATCTTTAAATGTAACCAAGTTTGCTTTGGAAAAATATTAGTCAATTTTAAACATTAGGGGGGGTGGAGTTGGTTTCTTTATACAGAGCAAGCTTAGAAAACAAAACGATTACCATAAGAGCATAAAGGAGAAAAGAAATGGTTGGAAAAATTCATTCAACTGAACTATTCTACATTGGTCCCTAATGCAGAGGCCTCCACAGTTACATTCCTTTCAGCAACTTAGCTTGTTCCTTCTTTTGTCCTGGTCACAGGACAGGCCTGGGGTTCAATCCAGCCTGGTGGTTCTGTGATTTCAGCTCTTCCTACGGCCACAGCACTGATTCTCTCAGCCTGAGCTAGCAATTCTTCAGCTTTGACTGGCCTCAGCTCCTCCATTTGGACTGGACTCGGTTCCTTCAGCTTTCCAACATTTACTTCTTGTCCTTTTGTCTTTTATTGACTCTTTCACCAACTTTAACTCCAGTTTCAACTGTGACTTCAGCTCTGGTTCTCCAGGGGACTCTAACTGTGTCTGACATCTTTCAGGACTCTCCAACTCTGACTGCCAAAACCGAACTCTCACTGCTGACTGCCCAAACTGAAAGAACTGTGCTAAAAGCAACCTCCTTTTATATGCAATTGTTACAACACTTATTTTTAAACAATCGGATCCGTATAACACAAAGTTCCTTCCATTTACAAAAAACATGAAAAATAGTGTGAATACCCTCACTATTTACAATAAGAAGAATTTTAGGGATATCAGTGCAATAATACAAAAGTTTATTTAGAACAAGAAGAAGTTTGGGGATATCAGTTTAATTCATTTATAATTCATTTACCACACAAGGGTTTATTTTACAAAAACCAAGAGGTCTAGACCTCATTCCTTCACACCAGCCAACAAACATAATTGGCTATAAGGAAAAATAAGGAACTTAACACACAGTAGGTTTTGGCAACATGAAACTCCTATGAACAGCAGTCTCTGAAATTGGAGGGCAAAAAGTTGCCAAATAAATTGTACTTTTTAAAAAAAAAATTGTAGTTTTCTTCTCAGGTGACATTCTGAGGAAAGCCAAAAGACGTTTGAGAATGTGGATGGAACCAACATTTCTCCAACGTGACATATTTGATAGAGAATTTCAAGTTTCCTCCAAGAAGAAACTGATATTCAGAGAAGGAATTTCAAGAGAACCCAAAAGATTTCCAAGAAGACAAACATTTCCGGGAGAATGGGATGACAAATTTACAGACCCTCCTTGCACCCTCCCACTTTTGTAAAACTCCTCCAGCATTCTAATGCATTTTCCTCATTTCCTCTCCTGCTTCCTTCCCCTTCTCATCATCAGGTCAGCAGCAAAGAAGCAACTATAGGAGGCATCAGCCAAGAGAAGGAGGAGGAGGAGGTGCTGGTCCGGAGCAACGCTTTGCTGAGCATGGCTGTGCCAGTGCCCGGTGAAGAGATGCTTGGACAGTCAGGGGATGGTAGAGGGAGGAGGGAGATGAGAAGCTGGGGAACATCTTGCTGCCATCCTGGGGCCCCCGTCATAAGAGATGGGGCTGTAGTTCAGTGGTAGAGCATCTGCTCGGGATGCAGGAGGTCCCAGGTCCATAACCTGACATCTCCAGGTATGGTTGCAGAAGACCCCAACCTGAAACCTAGGAGAGCTGCTGCCAGTCAGTGTAAACAGTACTGGATGAGGTGGGCCAGTACTGACTCGGTATAGGACAGCTTCCTCTGTTCCTGGCTGCTGCTGGCCTAGTCACAGCTACCCTGTAGTGATAGTAGCTGTGCAATCAATCAATCAATCAATCAATCAATCAATCAATCAATCAAATAAATAAGGACTGGAGGGAGGACTAGGTCTCACTTAGAGCAACTGCTGGGAGGGTGGAGATGGACCCTTCCTAAATGGGAAAAAAGCCTGGGAAGTTCAAATCAAAGGGACCAGTGGCGGCCCGAGAACGTGCCTCCGGAGTGGTGGCAGGAGGCACCTTTAAGAGTAAATTAATTTGATGCTCACCTCCGTGGTGGCGGCATCTGAACACTATTCAGATCCACAACGTGCCACCCAGCAGCCCCTACGGTGGGGAAGTGCCTCCGCCACTCACCTGGCTTCCACGGAGCCGAGCTCCCGCCATTCCCCCACGGTGGCAGAGGTAAGCCTCAAATTACTTTACTCTTAAGGCTGCCTCCCGCCGCTCCCCCGGAGGTGCGTTCACAGGCTGCCACTGAAAGGGACCGATCCAGAGGACAGGGTGGGAATTTCTGGCTCAGCCTCCAGCAGAAGCTTGGGCTTCTTAGTTAGCCTCTCCCAGGAGGGCCCTAAGGAAGCAGCAGGCTGAGAGCTGCTGGGGATATGGGAAGGCTGTATCCTGTGAGTAATAAGGACCAGTACAGTTAGTCATGTGAGGAAAGTTTTTTTCTTTTCTGTATTGCTAGGAATCTGAGTTGCCGAATTTAATGAAAACTCTCTCTTACAGTCTGTTTTATGAAAAGACAATTGTTCTTATTGTATACCTTTTTCTATTAACCAGATAAGAAATCCTTGTTGGTGAAATGTGCTACTCTCCATTTTGGGTCTGCCTTAGTCACACACCTTAGAAGGCCAAGGACTGTTCAGTCAGTTAGTTAGTTGTTTATTTACGATCTTAGATCAAACATCAATATACACAGAATATACACAGTAAAAAGAAAATAATGGAGACAAAGTCTAAAATGTCATCAAATATATAAAATCAGGAATCTTTGACAGTAACCAATTGCTGTGCTCTAGCTTCTCTTAGTTTGGTCAATGTGTAACAAAATTTAGCAACCGCCAGGGATATTGTTGGGCTGCTCAGTCTTTTTTGTGCTGACGATCTTCCCACTTTATCCCCCAGGAATCTTATGTGGAAAGAGTAGCTTGTCCCACATGAAAATAAGGTGGATGGTGGCAGCCTACTGTGAATCCCTTACGGACAAGGATTCAACCCCAGTGAACTCCCCCACCCTCCTCCTCTGGCTCTGGTAGGAGTCATGGTATTCCCATTGTCCAGTGACATTACATTTAGACTCCTACAATATGGAGTCTTGTACAATGTTGTACAATGTGTTGTACAATGGACTGCCCTTGCAGATATTTCAGAAACTGCATTTCATACAAAATACAGCAACGACATTACTAACTGGGATAGGGCATATGGAGCACATCTTACCTATGAGGGAGAGTGCTATACGGGAAGGAAGCACTGCTCCTAATCACCCCCAGAGAGTGGATAGAGAGAAATTCTTCTCCTTCTCACATGACACTAGAACCAGGGGTCATCCCACGAAGTTGATTGCCAAGAAATTTAGGACCAATGAACGGAGGTACTTTTTCACACAATTCAATAATCAATTTGTGGAACTCTCTGCCATAACATGTGATGACAGCCAGGAACCTGGATGGCTTTAAGAGGGGTTTGGATAACTTCATGGAGGTGAGGTCTATCAATGGCTACTAGTTGGAGGGCTATACTCCCAGTTGCAGGGGAGTAACAGCAGGAGAAGGGTCATGCCCTCAACTCCTGCCTGTAAGCTTCCAGCAGCATCTGGTGAGCCACTGTGTGAAACAGGATGCTGGATTAGATGCACCCTGATCCAGCAGGGCTGTACTTATGTTCTTATGTAATCTGGGGCACTCTCATCAATCCCCCTTCCTTGCTTCCAAACTAATCTTCATGGCAGGAATGTGGCCTGCTGGGGATTGGAAATAGTATTTCACACATGCCTTTTGTATGTGGGAAAATGCCTGCCAGGTTTGCAAATGACACACATTGAACCCTTGCTGCCGGCTGCTCCACCACGCCGCGTTCACGGAACAGATGTTAATGCAAAATGCAAAAGGATGGCTTGCCTCTTCTCTCTGCTTTGCTAATAAGGTGCTTTCTGAGCTTTTCCAGGATTGGAGCAGGTGCATTTGGAAGAGGCCCAAATCTGTAGCGAATTCAGCAGGGATTTCTCCAAGGAGGCAGGTGTGTGAGGAAGAAGTGTGAGGAGTTCTTCAGCCCACGCAGAAATTGATTGGACTGTGTGGAAAAATGCCAGCGTTCTCGATCACAAAAGGAGGATAATTTGTTGTATGTGCTTCAGGCTTGTTTAAGGAGGAGACTCTTAAAGTCTTGAAAAGTCCTTTGGCCTCTGAAACTACTTTCTTAAGGACACAAAATCAAAAGTGTTTTTCTTTGCTTTGGTACCAACAGGAGCCTTCCTCCCTGTCCAATAGCAGCTGTGGCGGAGGGGACTGGGGAGTGGAATGAGAATGTATTTATTTATTTGCTTAGTTTTAGAGCTGGGTCTCATGATCCGTGAGACCCTGTTTCTTCGGGTGAGCGAGGAGAGTGGGCTAAGCCCGCTCTACTCGCTCACGAGTGGAGAGGGAGCCCTGGGCGGCCGGATCAGCTGCCCACACGATTGCCGGCTCCAAGATGGAGCCGACAGGGGCTGTGGAGCTCGGGGGCCACATGGCCCCCACAAGCCCCAGTATGCCCTGCGCGATTGCGCAGGGCAAACTTGGGAGACCCCCGAGCCGGGAGTTGGCTTTTCGCCTCCCAGCCGGGGGGTCTACTCATGAGTAGGCGCAGCGCAAAGGTGCACTGCAGCTACTCATGATTGTAAAAAGCAGGTTTGCGGAGCACTTGCTCCGCAAACCTGCTTTTTACCCGGGGTTCCAGAGCGGGTTACCTGCTCTAGAACCACCGGGCTCACAGCCGAGCCCGGTGGTTCTGACAATTAACAAAAATCAGGCTAGACTCTCCTAGCCCGATTTTTGTTAATCGTGAGAATAGCCACTTAGTTTTACATGTATACCTTGCTCTTCCTCCATGGAAGTGTATATTATTTTATTTATCCTCACAACAACCCTGTGAGGCAGGTTTGGCTGAGAGATAAAAAGCAACTAAAGACTTTATTTGTTCAAGCATGTTCCCCTTAGGGGATGCTCGTCTCTCTTCTCCCCAGCAGCTCCGCCTTGGGTTTTATGTTTTTGTTTTTTAATGGCTGTTGCTTTTATCTGGGTTTTTTTTTAATGGGTTTTAATGGATTTTAATGTTTTGATTTGCTTTCTACGGAGTTTTATTATATTTTAACATTTGTAAACCATCTTGGGATGAGTTTTAGGAAAGACAGTATAGAAATTGAACTATAAACAAATAAAATAAACAAGTAAGTGATAGATTTAGAGTCACCCAGGAAATTGCATTGCTGGGTGGGGATTTGAGCTCAGGTCTTCCCACTCCTAGTCCAACGCTCTAACCATAACACCAGTCTGACTATAGATTGTGAGGCTATTCCCACAATCACTGGAAAGTGGGTGAAGGGAGCTTAGCCGGCTTTCCAGTGATCACTGGAACCACCGGGCTTGCCCGCAAGCCTGGTGATTCCATGGCAGCTCGCCCACCTAGGAACTCCTGTCTTTAAATGAGGTTAATGGAGCGTTTGCTCTGTTAACTCTATTTTTGAGGTCGTGAGACCCCATGGCATCATTTTGCACTACGCTGACTCTTGAGGAGACCCCTGAGCCTTGGGGGTCTTTCCAGGATGCCCCGTGCATTCCCTGCCGCCCCTGCCAGCTCCGTCACAGAGCCGGCAATCGTATGGGCAGCCAATCCAGCCACCCAGGGACGCCTCCCTGCTCGTGTGCAGGGAGAGAGGGCTAAGCTTGTTTTCTCCACACAAACCCTGATGGTGCTTCACACTAATCGTGTTAAGCACCTCTGTGACTACAAAGGTCACTCTTTTCTGACCCTAGATCAGGTCTACTCAACTTCAGCCCTCTTGCAGATGTCAGTCCACAACTCCCATAACCCCTGGCTATTGGCCACTGTGGCTGGGGATTATGAGAGTTTTAATCAAAAAACAGCTGGGAGCCCACAGTTAAGCAGGCTGGCCATAGATTGTGACTTCAGCAGAGACAAAGGGTTAGATTCCCCTCTCCCCTTGCCATGGTCCTGATCTGGATGGACCTCCTCATCTAGCACTCCGATTTGGTCCAAATGTAGGGGGTGGTTTGGATTAACTGTGCCCCCATGTGATTAAGGAGTGGTGAGTCATGGGGGTGGTGTGAACAATCACAGCATGCTCATATCTTTATTCATGGTATGGGCCAGTCACATAACATATCCAAACTGGCCCCATATCATTGAAATTTAGAGCTGGAACTGGAACAGACCTTGGATGTCTTTTAGTCCAATCATGCTCAGTGCAGGAAATTTCAGAATGAAATGTCATGGAGTTCATTGTGGGTGGGGGAAGCCGTAAAAAACAACTTTTGGAAGTCAATAAAACACCATCTTCTCCGGGCTTCCTTCACCACCACCATTTTCTTCTGCTTCCTTAACCTTTCTTTTGTTTTGGACATACTCATGAAACCGCTTTTTGCTGGGCTGTCTTGGAGCAACTTTTTGCTGACAGGGGTGGCACAGCTCTGGGTTGCTCCCATGGCAGTGCGTGGAGGGTGTGGAAGGTGGAGCCATCTCCCTCATGGCAGGACTGTGCCTGGAAGCAGAGAGCTGTGTGAGATGGACTGGGAAGGGAACTGGCACCCACATCCTCAACATGTGGAGTAGCTACCTGTTCTTTAACCCACCAAAACAAAAAATGTTCTCCACAAAGTGTGCAGCATATTGTGTTAATTGGGTTTTTTTCTTTATTCTTGTATGATGCAACACCACAGAGCTACATGTCTGAAGCTCTTATAGTTATATGAACCCTCCAGGTCCATGCCACTGAATTCCAGTTGCAAGGGAGAAAGCAGCAGCTGAAGAGTGCTCTTGCCTTGAAAGCCTACTTGTGGAATTCCCATAAGCATCTGGTTGGCCACAATGGGAAACAGGATGTTGGACTTGATGAACTGTTGGACTTATCCAGCAGGATTATCTTCAGGGATGGTGTGTGGGTGGAGTGGGGGGGAATATTCTCAGTATCCGCCTAGGCTCTGTCTCCTCCCAAATGAGCCTACCTGAGTCCTAAGCACTTCAGAGGGATTTCTACTCTGGTTTCTCCACCACCATCCCAAGGTTAGCGGTGAGCCAGGGCAGGGTCTTCTTCATGGTGGCACTGAAGTTATAGAAGGTCCTCCCCTGGAAGACCCAGCCTGCTCCTGCCTATGGTTATTTCCCACTGATTAATAAAAATCCAGTCTTGTTCAAGTAAGCCTTTGGAGGCTGTTTGGTGCAGGCTGCTATTAAGCCTTTGTTTAGACTGCTATTTTTCAATGCTTGCTCCTCCTGTTCATGTATATTTGCTGTTTTAAATCATTTTATTGTATTTTATTGTGATTTTGATGTATGCCTTTCTGAGGGTTGCATGTGCAGAACCATCAATAATGTTTGATATATTGCATGACATCATGGGCATCATTGGATCCAGAAGCATGCCTAGACTGCATATCTGTTGCTTCTTGGGAAGTGTAACACCATCCAGAACAGGCAGATCAAAATTGTCTCTCGGGTTTCAACCCCGCACAATGAGTACCTCCGTCTTATCTGGATTCAGTCTCAGTTTGTTATCCCTCATCCAGGCCATCACTGACTCCAGGCAGGCATTAAGGGAGGTTATGCCTTCTCCTGATGATGCTGACATGGAGAAATAGATGTGGGTGCCATCAGCATACTGATAGTACTCTGCACCAAATCTCCTGATGATCTCTCCCAGCGGTTTCATGTAGATGTTAAACAACATTGGAGACAATATGGAGCCCTGAGGTACACCATACAAATTTCAGATTTTGAAGAAAAGCAGTCTCCAAGGGACACCATCTGGAACCTGCCCGAGAGGTAGGAGCGGAACCACTGCAAAGCAGTGCCTCCCACTCCTAACCCCCTCAGACGCTCCAGAAGGATGCTATGGTCAATAGTATTAAAAGCCGCTGAGAGGTCCAAAAGGACCAACAGAGTCACACTTTCTCTGTCCATTCCCAATTGGAGATCATCCATCAGGCCGAACAAGGCCATAGCCTCCAGCCCATGGCCTGCCCGAAAGCCAGTTTCAAGTGGGTCTAGATAATCAGTTTCCCCCAAGACTGTCTGGAGCTGGGAGGCCACCACCCTCTCAACTACCTTGTGCAACCACGGAAGACTGGAAGACAGGCCTGCAGTTGCTCAACTCTGAGAGATCCAAGGTAGGCTTCTTCAGAAGCGGTCTAATAATTGCCTCCTAATAATTGATGGCATTGTTTTCAATGGCCATCAATTGTGCAACTGCATTTGTGCAACACTTGTGTTTATCACAACAGTACTCTTACAAAACTGCATGAATGTTACATTGCAAAGTGTTGCTCAATATGTCAGCCAATAATAACAGCAGCAGCAACAGAAGCAACAATAAGTCGGAAGCTGGTTCGAGCAAAGCTCCGTCTCCCAAATGTTGATGCAAAAGTTCTGCTGCTCATGCTGTTTTTCCCCATCACATTTTATGAATAAGTGTTCTTTGATCTTTTATACTTAGCTGGTTTTGTTTCATTTTAAAAATTATGCCCCCTGTGACCTCTTGCGAAAGGAGCTTGACGTCTCCTTGTTGGCCTTAGACTCCAAAATGCAGATAGTTGCAATGAACCCTTCATCTTTCATTAGAAAAATGCACTGTGTGTTGATATGTTCCTTCCAGGAAAGTGAAATAGAAATTATCATTAACTGTTTCAACATCAGCTCTCTTGTAAGTCAGACCCCTGGTCCATCTTTGAAAGATGGGATGGAACCAACATTTCTCTAAAGTGAAATTTGGAGAGAATGTTAATGTTCTTCCAATGGAAATTTGAGGGGAATTTAAGAGTTCTTCCCAAGACGAAAGTCTGGAGAATTTTCTCAGGTGGTTTGTCAACATTCTGGACCCGCGGCATGATAGGCGGTGACTCTCCAAGGTTTTTGGCAGAGATGTTTGCAAGCCCTAAATGGAAATGCTGCCAGCTACTCAGCACTGAGACCTTCTGCATGAAAAGCAGGCATTCTTGGCCAGTGGAGTGTTTCCTTTGTTTCCACAGAGGTCGCATTGTCTTGATAATAAAACACTTTGGGGTTGGTTTCATCATATGACTGTGTTGCTTCCTCAGCTGGTAGAGCATGACAAATGGGATATCAGGAATGGAAGCATTCCTGACATGGTGCTCCTGCATAACCAGCCATCTGGGAGTCTCAAGGAGAAAGCCAAGATGTCTCAGTGCAGCAGAGATCACCTGCAGTTTGACGCAAATGCAAATGTGAGGCTTCTGACCAGAAATCCATTAATTCTGTTTGACAAATAGCCAGGATATCCCCCATGCTCCAGCACTTAACTGAAAAAACACACATGTACCATTTGTCAATCTACAGCATGAAGGTCTTGGAAAGACTTAAAGTGCAGGGTGGTTATTCCCTCAACAAACTTGCCTTTTTATCGTACCGAAGGAGGGACATTCTTGCAGATATTCAGGTATGAACTTCTAGTTTGCTGTACAAGGGACTTGTAATCTTCAAGTCAGGAGCAATATCATTTGGATATGTGTTTCCTGTCTTCTCCTTTCCACTGCAGCCCCTTTGGCCCTCCAAAAAGCCACTTCCAAGGATCAGAGGATTTTCTGGAATGGTATGTGATGCAGCATGGTGGCAGGATGTTACTGCCGTGGGATCAGCAAAAATGGGAGTTCCTCCCTTTGCATCAGCAGAAGTGTCTTCCATTCATAGAAAAAGTTCTTTGGATCCAAGCTGATAACAATTTTATATCCATACAAGTAGTAGTCGTAGTGGCTGACATACTGTGCATCATTGTCTCTGTGAGATTTGTATAAGTTGTGTAAGTTGTGAAAATGCAATATTTGCACAAATTGCCTTACACAAGCATAAGCTCTGCATTTTCACTGAATTATTTCAGCGGGCGTACGCTTGTGTTGTGCAACTGCGCAAATTGCACAAACACCAAACCTTTTAGGCTGATGTACTCTTGTGCTGTATGCCAGCCAGTATTTTTAGGATTACAGTTGGTAGCTGACATCCTAACAAGGCCGCTGTGCTTGTTACTTGTGCTAAGCCTGGAGCTGGCATTCCAGACTAGTATTGCACTAGCACAAGCATGTGTGTACTTGCGCCAAGGTGAAATCTGCAGCAGAAATACATTTTAAAGAGACTTTTTGTGCAAGAGTGCAATAACCCAAGACTACAATAGCACCATTAGCAAAATTCCCGTGCCTTTGTGCAGCCATGTGATTTTCTTGCACTAGTGCAACCTTACTTGTTGCAAAAGTGCACCAATAGTCAGGATGTCAGCCATTATTATTATTATTGCTGCTGCTTCTATTGTTTTTATTGCAAATGATATCAGTATTCACAGAACCCTGCAAAAGTCAACTTACATCAGTGTTTTGTGCAGCTCCCAAGCAAGGAACCTGAGAAAATATGCTTGTTTATTGCATATTTTTAATTGCTTCCCTGTACTTTCTGTGTTTCTCCTTAGCAGGAAGCTCCAATTCACCTTGAACGTTTTAGGTAATAAGCCTACGTTTTTTTGGTGGTAAACCTAGCCCTTGACCCTGTGAGCAGCTTCAGAACTTGGGGTATGAAACCCATAGGGATTCAATTTGGGCTGATTCGGGGTGTTATTTGAGGCATCATTGTGGCCTTTAGTACCCTTTCTCTTCTTTTCTAAAGCATTGCACTCATTTCCTTACTGAAACAGTTGGATAATCACCCAATGAAATTTCTTTATAGTCCAGTAGCCTTCCCATGTTAATCTTATGGAGTCTGTGAGACATTCTGTGAGATAGATCTTGGCTGAGGCAGTAATTGACTCTCCAGATGTTATCTGCGAGAAGCCTAGGCCAATGAGACCTTGCTGTGGACCTCTGAAATCCCATTTAGTAAACTGAATTTATCTCTACTGAGAAGAAACCAGCTGCTTAATTAGGATAAAGGATTTCAGGAGAAAATAAAGCAACCTACCAAGCAAGAGATTTATTTTGCCCACCAAAACATTGCACTCAGGATGTTGAGTTCTCAAAAGCATCTCAGGCAAAGTATCACCTCCGTACCAAACTGGCCAACTATGCCTGCCATAAATAAAGGATAAATCTGGGGACCTCTAGTTGTTGGAAGCAATTCAAGCAGAGGACTCAGCCACTTCAGTTCAACATGGAGCCACTGATGTCCAGATTGGTGGTGGACACAAGGGTTTCCATGGAAATGGTGACCAGAGGTAGCAGCTGAGGGCATAAGAAAAATGAAGATCTAGGAGCAGATGCCATGAATTAAGCCTTGGAGAAGCCAGTTGAGTTTATCTAGCATGGGTCAAAGGCTGGGGCATTCATTGATTCTATTTTGGACAGGAATTTCATAAAATGAGCTGCAGTCCTTCTAAGGTTTATCTCTTTGGATAAATAGTGGCAGATATCCAGATTAAAGCTGCACTCAACCCAACTGCCCTGGTTATCTGAAGGTGTCATAGCTTCTATCAGAACCAGAGGAGGAGGGGGGAGTTGACTGGGGTAAATTCTTGACTGTAAGGGATTCACAGTAGGCTGACACCACCCACTATTTTAATGTGGAAGAAACTACTCTCTCCATATCAGATTCCTGGGGAATAAAATGGCTAAATCCTCCCTAGAAGGGGCTGAGCATTCTTAGGCCTCGAGAGGCATTTAAGGTGGACCCTAAATGAAGAGTACCACACTTCCCCAACAAGGGTTTATTATTAGATTAAAAGGGGGGATGCAATAAGAACAATTGTCTCTTCATAATGCAGATTGAGAGAGAGAGAAATTTTCATTAACCAGGTGACTCTGATTCAAGCACTATGATAAAGGAAAATAAATTCCCGCATGCATCTAACAGTCTATCTTATTACTCACACACAGGATCTTCCTGCTTTCTCCAGCCTCCAGGCTGTGTTCTCCCATTTCACCAGCAGCTTCTCAGCCAGCTGCTTCCTCAGAGCACTCTTGGGACAGATGTTGTGGACACCCTGACTCCAACATTAAACCCAGAGTTACTAATCCAGAATTGTGTGGAATCCAGGACTGTGTCTGATTCCATTTTATTAAGGAATCAATTAATGCCTGAACTCAGATGAACTGACCAGTACAAGACACCCAGATCTCATGAATTGCCTCTGGGACAGATGGTAGTTCCTTTGCGAACGTAGGGGCAATACAGCATTGTTTCCCAATGTTTGTGAAATGGGAGACACAATGGCCAGGCTTGGTTTCCTGTCTCACACATATCCAAATGCTATCACTGTGGAGCTTACACCAATCATGGGTGATTGTTCTGCTATCCAGTGAATTGTCTTGAATTTCCAGGGGATAATCCTGTCTTTCTCCTCAGAGAAGATATTTGCTATGTAGAATTAGAAGCATTGTTTATACCCTATTGCTGTCTTTAGAATTCCACCCTAGGTAGATGCACACAAAAGAAAATGATTTAATTGATTTATCACACCTAAAGCCTTGAATTTCCTTCCTAACACCTTTTAACACACTTAAGGAAGAGGTGCCAGAAAATCTAGGGACAAAAGAAGATGTCCATTTACAAGCTCAAGAGATGCAGATTTGCTTTGGGAATGTCTATAGAACAATACTCTGCCCAAATAGGAGATGGGATCCAGATTCCTGTTTACCCTGGACTGACCTAATATCCTGAACCAATATCAATAATTAGAAGACAGGATCTGGAGGGTAACAGCATTTGACACCTTTTGTGATCCAGGAAGGGTGATGATATTTTGAATAGACTCTAAGGAGATCAAATGATGGAACAACTATAAGAAGTGAACTCAGTGAGAAGTGAGCTCACCGAGAGCAGCAAGCTTTGCCTAACCAGCAGATCTTTGCTTATGTGCGCATCCCAAGTGCCGCCTGCCTAGCTGCACAGCTAGGCAGAGGCCTGAAACCTGCAGACAAGAGGCTGCTCAGTTATTCTTGCTGCGGGGTGAAGAATCAAGGGTTGTCTGTGAAATCCAGCACCAGCTCTTTTCATCTGAAGCCTCATCATTCCCAAGCCTCACATCCAAGCTGTGTACATTTGCTGCCCCACATCGGACCCTGGTAAATATGGCCTTGGTTTCCACTTCCCTCCGCCCTACTAATCACTGCCACCCCTTTCCTAAGCCCTCCTTTCCTTCTTCTCTCTCTGTTTCTCTCTAAATGTTTTACAGGATTTATTAGACAATATTATGTAATTATTGATTGCACACACATGTGATAGCTATGCACATTGCCCTACACCTTGAATCAGAAAAATGTTTAATTTGGATGACCTGTTTGAATTTTATCCTGATGATCAACTTTATATAATAAAGCCCATTGAATTATTTTGGAGTGTTTTGAGTCTTTCATGGTCACTGTATAAAGAACTGGTCACTTTGTGACACTGGTGAAACAATCCTAATTGCATATGCTAGCTCCGGAGCATATCTCGTATACAGATCAGGCTTGGTTCACAACACAGAACAAACAGAACAAAGCTTTCTCTTCTTCTGCTGGTGGTTGAGAGTCCAGTTCCCACCCTGTCCTCTGGATTGGTCCTGTTTTGATTTTTCTGGGCCTTCCCCCTTATTAGTAAAAGCCCACCCTCCCAGCAGTTTCTCTAAGTGAGGCCTAGTCCTCTTTCAAATCCTTCCCATCACTACAGAAGGATTCCCAAGGTTTCTGCCTGGTTGACAAGATCATTGGAGGGTGCTCTGCTCCATGTGCCATCAGTGAAGGAGGCTTGGCTGTTGAGCATGTAGGACAGGGCCTTCTCGGTTATTGCCCCCAGGCTTTGGGATGCTCTCTCAGCTGTCATCCACTCCCCTGTCTCCATTACAATTTTTAGAAAACAAGAAAAAATGTGGTTCTTCACCCAGGCTTTTATATGAGAAAATATAATATTTTTTAAATTGTGTTTGCTGCTGCTCGGTGTTTTGTGTTTTACTGCTTTATTTTATAAATGTCCTTTAGACTTTTAAATAGAGATGTATTATTTTTTATATTTAAATTTAATATTTGTACTTCTAATTGAGTATTGTTTTCAATTTGCATTGTTTTGATTATCTTGTAAACTGCTTTAATGAAAGGCGGCATAAAAATTCAGCAATAAAATATATAAATAAATAAGTAAGTAAAACAGTGCAAGGGTGTTGCGCGCTTGAGTTCTGCTAAGTCAGGAGCTTGAGTTCTCAATTTGTATCGTACTTGCTTATCAGGTTGCACAACAGGTGACACAACACAATGCACAACGTCTTGCACAATCTTGAAGCAATACTTGTATAGGTCCTGGAGAAGACTGTTGCTCATGCAACAACATTGCGGAACATCACCATTTGGTGCAGTTCCACGAACCTCTTAAGCATGTGCAACTTCACTTGTTGCCCTAGCACAACACTAGCCTGGATTTAGTCCCAGTCCCACTCTCCATGTTACACAAATACAGTACTCACACAAGCAGGATAACAGTATGAGAGATTGTGAGACTTTGAGCATCTGTACCACCAGCTATGCAGGCTTGCATGTGTGCTGCTTTCTGCTTTAGTCTGAATGTCAGCTAGTGGACACCATAAGCCTCAGTTTAACCAGCAGAGGATAGTCAGATCTTCCTATCACTTAGGAAAATGGGAGTCATATAATATAATTCTGTTTGAGATAAGAGTGGGGATGTTCCACGTCTAGCTTCACAACATCATTTTTGCCAACTGTGCTTCCTGTCCATTTACCCTCGCGTCACGGTGCTCAGTTCACGTGAATTATCTTCAACTGAATCAGAGTTGTTCCACTTAGCCCAAGATTGTCCATTCTGATTGGCAGCAGATCTCCAAATGCTTAAACAGAGGTCCTTTCCCCATGCTTCCCCCTGAGATGTTTTTAACTGGAGATACTGATGAATGAACTTTGGACCTTCTGAATGGAAGTGATGTGCTTTACCACTGAGCTATGGCCCTCTGCTCTGAAAATGGTTGGGTGTATTCACTTCTCTTTTGTTACTTTACACATGCTAAGGTTTAGCCTTGGCAATGAAAATAGAATCTAAGGATGCAGCCTTGGTCCAAATTAAATCCTGCTTGGAGGCAGCTGTCTCACTGCAAGTGAGGCTCGGCATCGGCCAGTGAATTTACTGCTCCATAGTATATAATAAGTAAGGATGTGCGAGCCGGTTCGGAACCGAACCAGCTCAAAGTCAAACCAGTTTGGTTTGAAGACTCAGGGTCGAGCCAAACCACCCATGGTTCAGCTTAACACCGGACCAGACCCTCCCCCAACAGGGTCATTGGGGGGGGGGTCACAAACATTTTATTGGTTAAAAAACTTGTTTAAATTTATTTTTAAAACTTACCCCCTCTGGAGGGGTCTTCTGAAGTGTTGGGGGGTCCATGAAGGTTCTGCCTCCCCCTGCCAGCCTTCCCTCATTTGAAAATGGCCTTGTTTGGCCAATCTTCAGCCCATTTGGGCCTTTACCCCAGCATGGCAACCATTTTCGGGGCCACACCTGCACAATGGGCTTCTGCATGGCCATGGACCCGACCAGTGGGGTAGAGGGGGTGCTGGACCAAACTGGCCAAGTCTGATTTGGATCCGGTTCAGACCTGAACTGAACAAGACCAGCCAGTTTCATGCACAACCCTAATAGTAAGGCTGTTCTCATGAGCAGCCTAGCCCAGACTTGGGCAGCCAAGGTTGCTTGAGTGGAATGTTGGGATCTGCAAGGATCCTGGTGCTCCTGCCCAGCCTAACCCCACTCCTTAGCTTGGCTCCCTCAACCCAGCTGCCAGGATTGTCTTTCTCCTCGGGCTGCACACAGCCAGAGGAGACACAGAGATGGGTGCCTACAGCGAGACTACAGAGATGGGTGCCTGCACACAGCCAGAGGAGACACAGAGATGGGTGCCTATATGCTGATCATATGGTGCCTTGATGGATATCCAGAGGCCGGAAAAGCAAATCCCAGCCTCTGTTGATCTGTGCTGCTCCTGGCAGTGCACATCGTGTGAGTGTGTGGCTCATGCACCAAAGAGACAAAAAGCAATCATCTGGGAGAAGGTAGGTTGAACCCTGCTCCCCGCCCCCCGCTGCCTGCCTTCCCTATCCCAGTACTGGTTGTGAGAATGATCTCAGAATGTGTGAAGTATGAGAACAGGCTGCTCTGAGCATGTGCAGAGGAATGTCAAGTGGGATGGACATACTGTAAAACATTGGTTAAAAATAAATGACAGCAAAATGTTAAAACATTACAATTTAAAACCTTAAAACAATATTTTAAAACAATGTTAAAACTATATGGCTTTCTGTATATGCAAATTTTAACTTTTCAATAGTCTCACAGTCCACTCCTGTCCAATCAGTCTGAATAACTTTTGATGCCTTCAATTTGCATTACGAATACAAATATGACAAATATATTGCCTTTCAACAAAAGTTACCAAAGCAATTTTGAAAGAGGAAGGAAGGAAGGAAGGAGGGGTCCCTGGTCCCCAAAGGGCTCACAATCTAAAAAAGAAATATGATACCAGCAGCAACAGCCACTGAGAGGGATGCTGTGCTGAGGATGGATAGGGCCAGTTGCTCTCCCCCTGCTAAATATAAGAGAATCGCCACTTTACAAAGGTGCTTCTTTGCTCAGTTAGCAGGGTCTATCGAGAAGCCTACTGCCCAATCTTTAGCTAGATGGGATATAAAAAGTGAAGAAATAATCTAACTCCCTCTCCCTCTCTTTCTCTCTCTCTCTCATATCCATAACCAAGCTGGTGAGTTGCCCCTCCTCCACAATACTGCCCAAAGAGAGTAACAGCTTCTGTGAGATCTTTGTTCACCTCAGCCAATTCACCTCATAAAACTCTGTCAATCAAGTTCTCTCCAGAGCTTGCCTTTTATGACCTAGAACACTCAATAAAAGGCCTTCACAGATATCATCTTGTATGTGTGTACCAGTCACATGCACATGATTTTGAGTCACATGCACATGATTTGTGAGTGACTGTACCATCCGATCCAGCCCAATGTGTGAAGAACTGTACATGTGTACACATGTGTATGTGCATATATTGTACATAGATTGTACAGTACGTGCATTTAACATAACATGTGAATAGGGCTATGGTTGTTAACATATCATTCTCATTAATAGGAAGGAAGGACTTGATGTCTGGATAAAACAAACCAGTCAATAACACCTGTCTGACTGTAAACAAGAAATAATAGCAATAATTAATAAAAGCTTAAGTGAGGAGTTTCTCCTCAAGCTACATGCCCGTACATATACACACATACATAAGCAAAACCTTTTCTATTGCTTCAGTCAGATAAGGGTTTATGTGTCTGTGCATAAACAGGGTCACTAACCCTCCAGAATTGGCCTGAAGTCACCAGAAATTGGCATCAATCTCATGGAGAAAGCAATCATAGAGATGTTAATAGATTCATATTGTGAAAACTGTTGGGGGTGGGGGATGGAAAACTCTATGAATAGCTTCAGTCGGAGTTGCAAACCTATAGAAAAGACATTTCCAAGACAACCATTTTCCTTCTTGGAAATATTCCAAATTACATATTAAGGCCGAAAGAGAACGGCCTGCATCACCCTGAAGTGCAAATCAAAGCAATGGCACAAAAACACCTTCCTTGACTAGGAAATGGAAATGTCCACTGGCATGATCACTGCAGATGAAAAGAGACGCTTCCTGTGTTTGTGTGCACATTTGAGGGGATATTTTAATCTATGGAGAACTTCCTGGAACTGCTCCTATCTCTTAATGCAGCAGAAGCTTTTGATTAAGCTTCTGGTAGTTAGCTTATTAAAACGAATGTATAGTTTTGGTTATGGACATTTAATCAAGCGGTACTGGATGATGCTCAAGTCAGTCTGGGAAGATGTCCAGTGACCCTTTCCAAGTGCAAACATTGAAGGGTTGTTTTTTTTTGCTTCAAATAGCTTAGCTTTAGTTCAAGAAGTGACTACACATGTCCGTGGCTTTTTAAAGACTGGGCCCATTTCAGAATTTGCAGCGGAAGTCGGCTTTGTGTTTTGGATGTCTTCCCAATGTACACAAGCTTTGGTTTTCTTTCTAACATGTATTAACACAATTTATTCAACAGGACACACCTCATTTTTCAATCCTGTGAGGATAGGAACATAGGAAGCTGCCATATACTGAGTCAGACCATGGGTCCACCTAGCTCAGTATTGTCTACCCAGACCGGCAGCAGCTTCTCCGGGTTGCAGGCAGGAGTCTCTCTCAGCCCTATCTTGGAGAAGCCAGGGAGGGAACTTGGAATTTTCTACTCTTCCCAGAGTGGCCCCGTACCCCAAGGGGAATATCTTACACTGTAGTCTGCCATTCAAATACAAACCAGGGCAGACCCTGTGTAGCAAAGGGGACAATTTGTGCTTCCTACCACAAGACCAACTCTCCTCCCATGTATGTTCCATATCAAATGGATGTACACTACACAAGGTGTTCCCAACATTTGGTCAGAAAATGCTGTTGGACTACAACTCCCATTATCCTCAAACACAAATGGCCCAAAGCTGGGGATGATGGGAGTTTTAATCCAGCAACATCAGGGGACCCAAGGTTGGGAGCCCCTGCATTAGACTGACAGCTGGAGGCCATCAGGTAGAATCCAGCCCATCAATGATCACCAGCTAGTCCCAGGTATTGTGTTAGGGATCATAGCAATGCTGCTGTCCAAATATTCAGTACAAAATTTGACCTTGTTTCAAGCATAGATCTTTCCCACTGGAACTTTGTAACTTATTCTCTTTCCTAGGAACTCAGAATAATAAGATATCTTGGGGTTCTCTGTACTGACCCCAAAGCATGCACTTCTATATCGGAGTTTTGTTCTCTGACAGCACGTTACACCTCCCATTATTTGAGAATAAAGCAAGATCACTCTAATGCTTCCCTCTTCCCTGTTTTGGCTTCCATTGCAAAGGAAGTGCAGCTGTTACAGTCAATGTCCAAACTTTTGTGGATATTGACACAAAGGGAATTATGCTGGCGGACAGTATTATTGCCTCACTCTTCTTTGGCTGAAGGCCATTTACTAGGGCAGGGAGGGGTGACCGTTTGCAGGGTTCCATCTCCTCAACTGCAAAGTCTTAACAGAATGGACTTTGGCTGGTCCCTCCTTTGGGGGGCTAAGATTTTTCTTTTTCTTTTTTTGCTTCCAATGAGGTTGGTGAAGTTTGGAAGTGTTTTTCACCTACTCCATTCTGTTTCCTGTCCCTGTGTATTTAGCTAGCTTCACGTCTGGGCAGGTGCTGTGCGGGCTGGGAACAACTTTTGCGGGGAGGGTTAATCTGTGCGCACTCTCGGGCTGGTTTCAAAAATAGGGAGCAGTTAAGAACATAAGAACAGCCCTGATGGATCAAGCCCAAGGCCCATCTAGTCCAGCATCCTGTTTCACACAGTGGCCCACCAGATGCCGCTGGAAGCCCCAGACAGGAGTTGAGGGCGTGCCCTCTCTCCTGCCATTACTCCCATGCAACTGGTACTCAGAGGCATCCTGCCTTTGAGGCTGGAGGTGGCCCACAGCCCTCCGACTAGTAGCCATTGATAGACCTCTCCTCCATGAAGTCATCCAAACCCCTCTTAAAGCCATCCAGGTTGTTGGCTGTCACCACATCCTGTGGCAGAGAGTTCCACAAGTGGATCACGCGTTGTGTGAAAAAGTATTTCCGTTTGTTGGTCCTAGACCTCCTGGCAATCAATTTCATGGAGTGACCCCTGGTTCTAGTGTTGTGTGAGAGGGAAAAGAATTTCTTTCTCTCCACTTTCTCCACGCCATGCATGATTTTATAGACCTCTATCATGTCTCCCCGCAGTCATCTTTTTTCTAAACTAAAAAGGCCCAGGTGTTGTAGCCTTTCCTCATAAGAAAGGTGCTCTAGGCCCCTGATCATCTTGGTTGCCCTCTTCTGTACCTTCTCCAGTTCAACAATGCCCTTTTTAAGATGTAGTGACCAGAATTGTACGCAGTACTCCAAGTGTGGTCACACCATAGTTTTGTATAAGGGGATTATAATGTTAGCCGTTTTATTTTCAATCCCCTTCCTAATGATCCCTAGCATGGAATTAGCCTTTCTCACAGCTACCGCACATTGAGTCGACACTTTCAACCAGCTGTCCACCACGACCCCTAGATCCCTCTCCAGGTCTGTCACCAACAGCTCAGATCCCATCAGCATATCCTTGAAGTTTGGGTTTTTTTGTCCCAATGTGCATCACTTTACACTTGCTAACATTGAACTGCATTTGCCATTTTGTCTCCCACTCCCCCAGTTTGGAGAGATCCTTTTGGAGCTCCTCACAATCCGTTTTGGATTTCACTACCCAGAAGAGTTTGGTATCATCTGCAAATTTGGGCACCCCAATGCATAACCCAACTTCTAGATCATTTATGAATAAATTAAAAAGCACCGGTCCCAGTACAGATCCCTGGGGGACCCCACTTCTTACTTCCCTCCATTGGGAAAACTCTCCATTTATACCTACCCTCTGTTTCCTGACTTTCAACCAGTTAGCAATCCACACATGTACTTGTCCCCTTATCCCATGACCGCTAAGTTTCCTCAGGAGTCTTTGATGAGGAACTTTGTCAAAAACTTTTGGAAAGTCCAGGTAGACTATGTCAACTGGATCACCTTGATCCACACACTCGTTGACACTCTCAAAGAAGTCCAAAAGGTTGGTGAGGCAAGATTTACCTTTGCGGAAGCCATGCTGGCTCACTCCCAGCAGGGCCTGTTCTTCTAGGTGCTTTACAATTTTATCCTTGAGGATGCTTTCCATCAATTTGCCTGGAACGGACGTTAGGCTAACCGGCCTGTAATTTCCCGGATTGCTCCTGGATCCCTTTTTGAAAATCGGTGTTACATTTGCTACTCTCCAGTCATCTGGTACAGAGCCCGATTTCAGGGATAAGTTAAATATTTTAGCAAGGTGGTCGGCAATTTCACATTTGAGTTCTTGGAGGACTCTTGGATGGATGCCATCCGGCCCTGGTGATTTGTTAGCTTTCAGTTTTTCCAGACAGTTTAGAACATCATATCTTGTCACTTCTATCTGACTCAGCTCTCTAGCCTCCATCCCTAAAAAGCCTGGTTCAGGAGCAGGTATATGCTCAGTATCCTCTGCCATGAAGATAGATGCAAAGAACTCATTCAGCTTCTCTGCAACCTCCATATCCTCCTTAATAATCCCTTTCACTCCCTCATTGTCTAATGGTCCAACTGCCTCCCTGGCAGGTTTCCTGCTTCTGATGTACTTAAAGAAGTTTTTGTTATTCCCCTTGATACTTTTGGCTAAATGTTCCTCAAACTCTCTTTTTGCCTCCCTTATTGTCACCTTGCATTTCTTTTGCCCGAGTTTGTGTTCCTTTCTGTTCTCTTCGTTTGGACAGGCCTTCCAATTTTGGAAGGAAGTCTTCTTCCCTTTTATGGCTTCCTTGATGGTACCCGTTAGCCATGCTGGCATCCTCCTGGACTTAGTGGTTCCTTTCCTCCTTTTGGGTATACAATCTAACTGGGCTTCTAGTATTGTGGTTTTGAGTAAACTCCATGCACTCTGGAGCGAAGTGACTCTCCTGAGTTTCCCCCTCGGCTTTCTTTTCACCATACTCCTCATTTTGGAGAAGTTTCCTCTTTTGAAATTTAAAATATCTGTGTTTGATATCCTTAGTGATTCTCTCCCCTCATGTATGCTGAATTTGATGGCACTGTGGTCACTGTTCCCTAAAGGGTCGATGACACTGACATCATGCTCCAGGTCCTGGGTGTCACTCAGAATTAGATCCAAGGTCGCCTTCTCTCTGGTCAGTTCCATGACCAACTGTTCTAGGGCACAGTCATTTAGCATATCTAGAAATCTGACCTCTTTGTCCTGACTTGAATGTGAATTTACCCAGTCTATGTGTGGGTAGTTGAAATCACCCATAATTACAGCCCTGCCTCTCCTTGATGCCTGCCTGATTTCCTCCTGCATCTCCCAGCCACTGTTGGCATTATGATCCAGAGGGCGATAGCATGTCTCCAGTAGCACGTTCCCTTTCCGGCCTTGTATAGTCACCCACAGGGTTTCTGTGGAGGACTCCAGTCCACCTAGGT